>NC_052960.1:8275013-8600727 GCF_013358895.1 Oreochromis aureus
GCAAACCATCTGTGAATTTCTAGCCCCTCTCACACTGACGTCAGTGTGCAACCAACACTTTGTCCCCCCCAAAGCAAATGATTGGTTTCACGCCACAATCAATAGCCTGAAGGTTGCTGAAGGCATGTATCAGATATTGCAATAAGTCGCACATCTTATGACATCTTTATATAACAAGCTTGCAAAGTTTCCAGGTTAACATTGGAAGTCTCTACGTGAAATACGGTTCACTACAGAAAGATTTAGTTTAAAAAACACATCTGCTAACCCTAATGTGCTTTTACGTGACTATGTTTCAAGTATATGTTAGCAGAAACCAGAAAAGACTTCTACCCCCTCTCTTACCTGGAAGGATGTACAGTCCATCTAAGCAACTTGCTTATATTATTACTTTTTAGTATTTGGTGCCAAACATCAGCTTATAAGAGTCCATATCAGTAGAAGCAAATCTCTTCAATTTTAGAAATATGAGATGGAAAATATAAAGATGCATAAAAGGTCATGCTTTTAAGGCGGCTTCACTTCTCACAGCTCTTTTTTGCCAAAATGAGTCCAGGTGTGTGAACTGTAAAAGTGAGAATACAGGCTGTCAGTAAAAAATAATGACAAAAGAAGACAAGAAAGGCCTTTGCTCTTTTTCCAGATGCTTCCATTTAAAATCAAATTTTATATGTTCCTCTTGCTGTTATATTGGCAACATGGGGCTTTCCTCCTGTGGCTGTATGACATTACAATTTATCAAAATTCCTTATCCTGCCATTCATAAAAAATAAAAATTAAAAAAAAAAAAAAGCACAAATCTGACCACTCACTGAACCCAAAACTAATACCTTCACCTGAGCTGTTCCAGGTGCCTTAATGTCACTTCTTAGTATCCATTCAAAGCAACATAAATCAAGGCTTTTACACGCTTCAAACGTTCTGCACAGGCCCATGTATGGCGGTGAATGTCAGAGTCATGTGAATGAAACCATAAGTCCAATTCTAAACAGTGCAGTTTAAGGGGTTGACCCCACAGACATACATGGTCACGACTGTCATAGTGTCTGGATAAAAACATCTGGGAGTCATCTGTTCGCCTAACAGAGGCCCCTTGTGAACAGGTGCGTGTCTGCATCCGAGGCCTCATACCCTTTTTCCTTGACCCTTCACCTCTAGTTAAGGCTGGGGAACTCTTTGAACCCACCGGCAGCACTGGACACAGACAGTGCTGTCTGATCAGCCAAGGTCACGTTGCATTGGACCGAAGGTGGCAGTGATCACGTTAGCGCTTCAAACAAACAGAAAGCATGCTTCCATGTTTTAATTAGCTAATAATAGGTTGTGCCCAAGGATCTGCAATGATTGGTGCACGCATAAATCAAATACTGCTGTAATTATGCACTTGCATCATGCTGTGACAGCAAAAGCAACAACTGACCAAACCTTTGAAGCCAAAGTGACCAAGCAAATAAAGTTCCATCCTCTCTCTAAAGATTTTAATCACAAACCATAGGAAGTGGGTTGCCTAAAAATAGCCCACCAATTTTACTCTCAAAGCCTTTGGTCTGGGCTCGCCATGACGGCTCCAACAAAGCTAAAGCCACAGTTTACTCCGAGATCCGCTGCTGAGAATAAATGACATTTTTAAAACTTTTTCTCTCATTCTTACTTAATGTAATGCTTGGAATGACGCCCCAGCTGGGTGTTGCACTATACCACAGTGAAACCATCTTCCGAGCTCTCCCGGGATAAGAGAGTAATAACAAACACTTCCTGTTTATCACTACAGTAAGTTAGAACAGTCTGTTCTGAGCCACTGTTCATTCCAACACAAATAACAGTGGTTATCACGTCTTAATGCTTTAGAAAACAAGAAGCAAGAGCAAATTTAAGAGGCAGCAGAACACCTGTCAACACATCCATGGACAGATGAGGATAAAAGGTAGCAAGCACGCACCAGATTTTAAGGATTTTTCTCCACAAGCATCCAACAGGTCTGTGTGGAGAACTATATAGCGTCAGTGAACCACACGTGCCTCATGCTACATCCAGCCACACAGTCACTCTCCCTGTCCAGCTGCCTCTTATATGGTGGGAAGGGTCGGACATGTTGTAACACTGATTTACTTCCCCCCCTAAATCAAGCAGCTCTTCCTTTGCAACATCCTGTCCCCCAGCTGAGAGGGGGTGCCGTAAAAGTTATCCTGCAGCGTACGGTCACATGGATTACACTGTTGTCCAGTGGGTTACATCCTTTAGCGGTTTAGATACCGAGGCAAAGGGTCCTTGAGATGCATACCTTCAGGGCTGGGTCGGGACTGTCCTGGTGCTTCGGCTGATAAGCAACACTCAGCCCTGTCCGCAGGAAGCTATGAGACATATACAAACAAGTGAGAGGAGATTACACCCAGGCTAAAATGATAAAAACCCAATCTTAATTTCTCACTCCATTCTTTCCCATCTATGTAACAGCGGACAAAGACATATTGTGGCTGCAGAATAAAAGTCTCACCCTACATACCCTCTCAGTACTGTGCTATGCAGCCTAGAACATTAAAATCTGGTACAAGCTGAAACCTATAAACAGTTGAATTGGTCATTTGTTTCTATAGTAATGAATCACTGAATCTACTATTAAGCCTGATTAAGCAACATACTGAAGCTTCAAAACTCCAGCCAGTATTCAACATCCAAATCAGTGTTCAACCACAAAAATCCCAAATAGCCCATTAAATAGGAAACAGCAATCCAAAATTGTTTATTACACATCAGTATTAATTATTATTAGTTATCCTGAGACACCGACATTTGATCTTGGTGCGTCACGGCTATCATCTGGTGGGTGGAAAAAATTACAGGATCAATAACTTATGGTCAGGAGTTAATAAGGCGTAGCAGCATAATAACTAAATTATGGATACATCTTAATACTGTGTGGTCACATCATGTGGTATGTGTGCAAGCTTTGTAGGAGTATAATAGCAATAATATTATGGCTTTACTTGTCTTACAGGATGCACTCACTTTTGCTCCAACTTCCTAATAATTTCATAATAATTCAGCATTTTTTCCTAGATGGTTATAACATGCACAAATTATGAGTGATTCCGTAAAGTTATAATAACCTCTGATTATCCCTGGAGCTGAGTATAGACTACAAGCCGTGTAAGTGTTTGGATTGAGTGAATGAACAGAGTGAGAATGAGTGTAGAATCGCGCATGTGTATCTTCTTACTGCTGTGTGCACAAGAGAGACAATGTAAATATATATGCTATCACACCATGTGGTGCAGAGGGATGTTGAGAGAGCAGAGGTGAAAGGGAGTGTTGCTGAGGGGCTCCAACGTGCACCGACTGCCCGCACGAGGGCCAAATGATTGTGTTGATTAAAGCCAGCTGAGCCCGGGGTAGCTCCTGTAGCAGAAGACACACGCACAGCCCCATGTGCCCATGAAATCCATCTGGTCTCTCAGTAACACATGCTTACCATCGAGCACTGCGTGCTTTATGTTCTGCAGCTAAAAGTGTACACAAACACACACCCAAACACCCGCCATGCTTATGAAATCAAGCTAACAAACAAGTCTTTCCCTACAATGCTCATCAGCTGTAATCTGCCCACTCTACACATAGACGCTGATTAGGACTTTCCAGTGATTAAATTCATTCCTTTTGCTTGAAAAAAAAAACAAAAAACACAAAATGAGACCACGTTCAGTCTGAATATGCAGTCCTTTCATACATTTCAATAGAGGCAGTTCTTCTATTCTAACAGGTTCCATATTCGACAGAACAAAGAAATGATGGATTTAGTGTTTAATTTCTTTGTAACCTATATTGTTTCACCTGTATGTTCAACAACAAATCCTCACCAAGGGCTTTTATTTGGTGTAAATCCCAGCTAAAGGGATCAGGATGGTTCTAAATACATGCTTGATGGATCACCTCGCAAACCCTTTTAATCCATGTTGGAATTACAAGTCTACAACCAGCCATTTTCATGTTAAAGTTGGTTGGGACAGAGCTTTCAAGTTTCAATCTTTACACTAACTCAAAGTTACACTACCTTACCAACTCTTTGATGCCACATACTGTATTAAGTACAGCTTGAATGTCCAAATTTTCTGCACTGCACTTGGCAAGTTTTTAAATTGTTTCAAGCTTTTCACAGTTTATAATGTGTTTCATAAAAGTCTGATAACTTTCCAAGTGGCCTTACTGGTGCAACCAACATGTTTCAAAGGGCACAACTTTACTTTAGTACTTAATGAGTGCTTGCACACAAGTCATCATCTTCCATGCAAACAATGGGTGACCTCAGAAATCTGAAAACCAATTACAAGGTTTGCTGAGCAGTACCACAAAGTTCTTTGTGACCAGTTTGACCTAGCAACTGCCAACTACTTCCACCAGCTACTTACCTACCACTGGGGAAATAGACTTTTTCCCAACAATCCCGAGCAACTGGTGCCGGGGTGTCACCTACGACAGGTCTTCACGTAGAGATATCAAAAGGAAATCCTGCAGTCCGAGGTCTCTCTGCACCTCTGACCTTGGAGTGGACACACATGCGCTGCAAGGTATTGATGGCGGATTCTCCAATACACCACCAATGCTGCAAGCACTATTTCTGCTAGTTTTGATACAAGTTCTTATAGGGATTTTTCCTTCACTGTTAAATTGCCTTCAGTTACAGAAATGATGAACACAATCAGAAGTGTTCAGCAGATCTAAGCTCCCTGAGCGTCAGGCCCATCCTCACTGTAGTCATATGTAGCATCCACCAACACTGACAAACTATAGTCATCACCAAGTCACTGTATTTATTTAAATTCAAACCAGATGTTTCCTCACTCATTCCTTAGTGTATATCACTGCAGATATATGGGTTCAAGTTATAAGTAAAGAGAAGTTCTCACACAATATACAGGTGTCTGAGTCACAGGCACCAATGGGATGAAAACCTACTGGGGAAAACAAAAAAACCCAAACCCTTGACCCCTGCAGTACAAATCTGGGTTAATCTGCTCCGGCGGCATACAATCAACACACATTGTTCCGATTACGTGCTATTAAAGTTAAACGGTCAGGTTGGGCCTCGAATCCCATTGCACGCTGTAGCAAAAATGTGGGTCAGTACTTCTTCCCCTGCAGCCTTTCCTCTCCTTGCATCTGAGTTTCCTTCACAGAACAATAAGTCTGACTTTTCTTTTCTTTCCACGGCAGCAGGACGTGTAGTGAGAACTGGCATTATTATGGTGGTCACTGTGGAGCACTCAGACCTCAAGTTGCCCGCTCAGTGCGATGCAGGGTGTGATATAAGAGAACTCGGTGACCTTTTAAAAACACAGTCCAAAGGAGCCATTTCAATAATTATGAGCATCGATTGTTGAGAATGTAATGAGAGGAAGGATGGAGTCGATCAATGAAGGGGGGGAGTAAAGGACTTCACCTGTCAACAGCCTCCTGTTTAAAGGCTTTTTCTGTGGGAGAGCTTAGGCTTTGGCCTAGTGTTCTAGTTCAATAGGAAACAATTGTGAAAAAGGGAACGCAAGCCAGAGAGGTGTTTGCAATGTCTAACACCACAGCTAAAAATGCACTACAGTAAAACTAACTGATGCACCATCATGTCTGAAGGTTTGCTTCTAATGAAGATTAAAAGGAAGAGAAGGCAAGTCTGGGAAATGTACTGCACAGCACTGACCAGTAGCCAAACGAATTCAGACAGATTTATGTTCACCGCCTGTTTTAATACTTTGTCAGTGGCACTCTAACAGAGTTTGTGTGTGCAAATGAATCACAGCAGGGCTTCTTCCATCCATTCAGTTTCATGGGCCAGACCTCCAATCAGCAGATACCTTTCCTCTTCCCCAGACCTTGGAAGGAATGTCAGGAAAGCAAGGTCACATCAGGTACGGTGGGTGTATGTGTGTGTGTTCATTCATGTACAACACCACTCAGAAGTTCGGGTCACTTTATGCTTTCAACGCAGTTCCATTAGCATTTTCAGCAAGTATAAATCCTATATTTCAATAGCATGTTGTGTTTACTAATATGAGTTTATCAGTTGATCAGTAGGAAGATTATATTGGAACAATTAAAAACTGTTGTGCTGATTAAGAAGCCAGATGGCTACAAACAAAATTCTTCTGAGACATAAAAGAACTCATACTCTTAGAAATTACCAGAAGTCTGACAGGGGCATTTCTAAGTGACCCCAAACTTTTTTCTTTTGTAACAGTTTAACACATTGCTGTATAAAGTTCACTAATCATATTACAGTAAGCAATTATGTTGTTACTTGCATCAATATGGGTGAATAGAAAAAAAAAATCAAACACACCTTTTTTCCTGCAAGCTTGCACTACAATCACCTGATTCCGTACGTGTGCAGGAAGGAGAGTACTCGAGCAGTCTGCTGCACAACTCTTGCAGAGTGGAGATATAAATATTGCTGTCATTTTTATTGCAGGAAAGAAAGTGACGACAAAGTGCAAACTGTGCCCAGCCAGAACTCTGCAAAACGTGCAAAGACATTGTGCAAACACAAAGCTACTGAAGAACCCAGACTGATGTTAAAGCTGAGCGTATGCTCACCCCAGCTAAGAGCCAGGACCTTCATCAGGTAACAAAGGAAGTGATGAGCCATCAGGTGTGAAGTGTGAAGAAAAAAATCTTGAGCATGTCTTCATGTGTGAGACTGTATCCTAAGTTTTATATTGTTATATTATGTTTTGGAGTAATGCAAATGTAATGTAACAAATTACTCTAGTGAGTAATTAAGTAACATTAGTGATGTATTAGTTATTTTGTTTCAATTAAAAATTAATATATAATACACTACTGTTTTTTTCCTCACTTATTTTTTTACCTTTCATCCTCTCCTCAGCATTTGCAGAAATTGTTGTTCAGACATTATTCATTGTAATTTTGTTATTTTGTATTTATAGAAGTTTTCTATCCAGAGTGTGTTCTTTTTTATGAGTTTGAAGACCATAAAATGTAGGATTGAAAATTAGCAATAAAATTAAACTCTGTATGCAGCCCATCAGCTTCATGCTCTGTATTGAAACTATGTTCAAGTGCATCATCTCACTGAATGAAAAAAAATGAGTGGATGAAGATTTTGTTCTCTCTGATTTAAAATGATGTAAACTGAAAAACAATCCATTTGCTTGTGAGATTCCTGCTCCTAGCTGAGGACCATTGGAGCACCATGCAAGGGATGAGAGATAACAAGAACGACTTTCTGTTTTGCAGTGCTACGTTCCCTGAACGCAGCCCAGTTTATGTATTGCAGCTTGTTGTCAAGGAAACCTGGCAGCAAATGAGGGCACAGCACAAGAGAGGCAGGCATCCAAGGACTGGAAAAGTGAGCGAGGGAGAAAATTAGGTGAAAAATAACAAAAGTATCAACATAAAATATATTTATTATTCCAATTCTTTCATCTTTGAGCATGAAGTTGAGACAGCACACTTTTTCTGCACTACAGATTATTCACAATTACAGGAACATCAGTCCTATTTTTTTTTTTTTTTTCAATTAGGAGGTTCAAAACCCACCCACCTCCCTCAGGTCAACTGGAAAATCCCATTTAATTCTCACTAATTTAATGTGAATCGTTGTTCTGGAAATATTTCAGCAAAAACAGTGCAGGTTTTGTCTAAAATATCCTTCCTCCCACAGCCACTAAAAATCAACTTACAAATGTTACATCTATATTCTTTAAAGCTAATCTCCGTACTGCTGAAATAGTCACGGTCACTCGCAGTTAGTTGTGCACTTTGGGGATTTTGTCTGTCAGCACAGCAGGGTGGGTGCTGGGAGTTGTGAGGGCAGTGATGTGTGCATGGGTTGATATAGCAGCATTTATGTCTGCACCAGTTGTCCAGGTTGTCAGAGTAATACCTTTAATCCACCCCCTGCTACTAGTTTCAACCCCAAAAGAGTCAAGGGCATGGTTACAGTCCAGTAGCATCCCTATTCCCCTTCTTCACCTCGCTCTCTCCTTCTGATAATCACAATATGAGTCTCCTCTTTACAGGGCACAGTTAATCCCTGTGGCTCCTGGACCATGTGACCAGTGAGGAGGTAAAGAAGAGGATGAAGCTGACTGGACTTTAAGAAGCCATTTTCTAGATGGATCACTGCCTGAAGAAATAATACAGGCTGTAAGACTTTGAAAATGGGCAGCCCATCTAAGCTTCTGCAGGAAGAGAGAGCGACAGAGAGAAAATATATCAGCCTCCAGTAGCTTTAATGCAGGCCAACTCCTGCACTGAGTCAGATGGCTTGGCACACAGAGCACTGGCTTATGGGTTATCTCTCCATCACTCCACTGCTGACAGCCTGGACCCTTCAACACATGTGTGCACACACACGCGTACATTTGCAAGAGCTTTTAGCATTCTGGGTCTGCGTCTCTCTCACATAAATTCTCGTGTTTTCAAAACTGCTTTTAAAAAGGCGCACCATTACGGACACAATGGTTGGACAACATTCAAATTTTACAAACATTTAATAATTAGCGCTTGCTAATATAAAGGCAGAAGGCTGTTGAAACATCCAGGGCTGAATTAAAACGTCATGAGACAGTGCAGGTCCTCTAACGGCCACTTGAAGCTGGCTCCAAAACTGAGTGGCGCTCCACAGACTCGCATGTTGAAGTGTCCAAGTGTATGTGTTTACTGTCTGGTACAAAAAACTGTTTTGTGTAATCTGTGATTGGAGCAACAAAAGCAAATACAGGACCTAATTGATATATTCCTAACATTTGCATTTATCTGGGAAATACATCAGCCAAAACTGTATGGGCTAGTCTATGGTACCCTGTTCCATCCCAGCATGCAAAGCATACCTGGCTACAGGAAGACATTCAGCTCAAACTTGCAACATCATCTGGTCAGTATGAGGTCGGATCTCACCATAAACAAACTAGCGAGTCTCTGTCTGGTTGGTTCCACACCCGAGTGCGAAGTAGGAAAATTTACTTTTAATTTAAATGGACACAGCACAGGTGTGAGAAAACACCCTCAAATCGGACAAACCTACATTATGATGGACCAAAATTCAGCAAATGAAAGATACCTGTAATGTGTGTTTACATTGGTCGAAGACCTAAAAATACAGCTAGCTTACCTACATATGCTACATGTTAGCATGTTACTTAGTTTGTCAGACAAGGAAATGGGGACTTCCACATTGCCACTGTTTATTGAAACATTCAAAATAACCTGTGGTGGTACAAAAAAGAACAGGAAAATAATACTAAAAGTCTCTCAACCCTAATGGCCACCAGTTGGAGCAGATGTGTGGAAAGCAAAAACACCACACAGAGCTACAAAACCACACAACTAAAGAACTTCAAACATGGGAGTGAACATAGTTATAATGACTAAATGTTCAATGTCAGGACATCACAGTGTCATTTTTCCAAACCATGCAATCTCACAAGTGCACAAACAAGTTGGCTTGGTCCGTCACAACATTCAGGTGGTTAGTACATGGCAAAGTAGTAACCACATGAGTGCCGCGACTGTAGGTTTCCCAGCAGAACATTTCATCATAATGGGATGACTGATATTATTCACTTCCCCTGACAGTGGTTTTAATGTTGTGGCTGAATCAGTCACTAACCAAAAATAACCTCCTCTTCACAGTTACTAAGACACTCTTGGGTCATCTGAGATTTTCCTACTGGCTTCTGTCGTTTGTTTATCCCCACACTTCCTGAATGCTGATGGCAGACAACCTCCTAGTTTACATAAGTGGAAGGAGAAGAAAACCAGCACACTCTCTGCAAAGGAGGAAGACGAGGAGGTGCATGAAGAGGAAGGGAGTATCTTACTCACAGAGTGAACGGCACAAAGAGGGTCACCTGATGTCCACATGTGATTTTTACCACAGGGGAGTGATGGAGCGTATATCAGAGGAGGATGACATCTGTTTTAAGAGGCTTCCTCTCCATCTGCACAACTATAAAACAGGACCCAGAGTCTACACGAGTACCTGTGTTTTTCATCAGTATGGACAAAGCAGAGTAGATGAGAAGAGGATGCTGTTGTCACTTATGGCAAGCACACATGGAAAACACCACAGAGCAGGTTGAGAGGGAAAGTCTGGGTTAGAGTTACAGGTGAATTTAAGAATAACACAAGTGCGGGGAGCGAGCGATGGCCTGGTAGTGTTTTTAGACGATGGAGAACACCCACAAAATCTTAAAATCTGGAAAAAGGACACAGTTTATAACACAGCACAAATAAACGTCCTGCCTTCCTGCCTTTCAACAGTCCATTTGAAGTGCAGTGCCAGCGCAAACCTGCGCAAGATCAATCTGTTCTCCGGAGGGATAAAAGCAAAAGACCCCATTTCAACAGGCCTCTCCAGAGACAGAACCCCATTCATTCCTCCTCTGAATGCTTTAGTTGTTGCCAACCACGCGGTTTGTCACTTGGCGAAAAAGAGTTTTTGAAAAGAACTCGCCGGGGATGAAGGATCTATGGCTCAGGTCCACTGTTCGGATTCTGTTTGTCTGTTTAGTTACTCAGTAGCAAAGGGACAAAACTGTTCTTGGATCCTTGACTGCATCTGCTCATCTATCTCAGAGCTCAAACACAATAAGATGGCAGTTAGCTTGGATGATGCATTAGGGCCTGGGAGAGAGGCTGTAGAGCACAGTAAAAGTGCCTGTCACAGCTTTCTATTCTGCTTAGGAGCTTTGAAGTGCACCATAAAGTCGTTACATGATTAGAAAGAAATGCATGGGAAAATACAGAAGCCAAATTTAGTAATCCAAGACTCTCCCCGAGATTTATGATGGCGTTGAGCTTATAAAACGTTTTACTGTTTAGTAATGGCCTTTAGTTTTAAACAAAGTGACATCACAGGGGAGGTTTGGTCTGATACTGTATCTCTGAACCATATTTTTTCCTCAGGTCAGACTATTTATAGGCTTATGGCTTCCAAACGCTGCAGGTGAGGATAGGATAAGAATTATTCAGATGGATCAGAGGGGGAAAACAAGAGGGGTAAATGTGATTCAGCTACTTCTTAAATCTTGTTAAGATGCTCCAGCCTTAGATCACTTCAATAAAGCTCATTTGTCACACTAGCAAAGTGAATTACAGTAGACTAAATTGAATTGAGGATTAGGGTAGGAGGCTTGGCTATCTGACAGCCTGTCATATCTTGTTGTTGTTGGTCAATATAAAGTGCCACACACACAAGCGAAACACATAACAAGCATGTCACCATGACAATAAATACACAAAACCTGTGTTTCAGGGATTTCCCGTAAAGCAAATGTGAAAATAAAACTGCATCACTATCCATATGCAAAAGTGGAAACAAATCATTGCCAACGGCAATTGAATGCATTAAATGAAAACTGAAATTCAAAATCTAAATATAAAAAGCCACAAACTCAGTTTAATGAGGTAATTCCTCCAGCCAAATGACACATTCTGTACACAAACCAGGAAAAGTCTCTTTTTAAAAAAAAACAACAAAAAACCCAGCAACCTCCAAGCTATAAACTTTACATATTTCAGGTTCAATATCCAACCCTGGAGCCAGAACATATTTTGCATGGGTAGCCAAAGTAAACCCGCCACAGTCCGGCCCATTCTCAAAACTCTGTGTCACATCAAGATCCACGTCGCGATCTCAGGCCTCCATCTGAAGTGATTTATTGGCAGTGAGTTCTTTTACCAGGCTTCTTCATCACTGTGCTGAAAAGCTTGACGGATCCACCAAACCTGATAAGATAAACCCTACTGCTGAGCCTGACGATCATGCAAATAAGTCCAGTTTGGGAATCTAAAAACTGGGCAAAGGAATGCTGCCACCACTTCTACCACTAGGGTCTGCTGAGGCAAGATGGGTCCTGGAGGAGTACTGGGGCTCAGCATCTCTGAGCACAGAGGACCCCCCCTCACCTCCCCAAGGGAAAAGCCGGTCCAGAGAGCGGGGGACTCTCACGGACAGTTGAGAAATTTTCCCACAATCAAACACAAACAGAGCCGCACAGGGCAGCGAGAAGGACCCCTGTCCACCAAGGAGACAGAGGGAGGGAGGGAAAGAGCTGATGGTTACAATAACACAACCCATAGAAGTACATGCTAGGCCATATCTCTTGTAAAGAGGCCCCTCAAAGAGAATGCACTGCTTTGTAAAGAATATTCAGTGATCCAAGTGAGGTCTCAACAGTATTCCAAGGATGTTTAACCTGTAGGTAACCTTCAGTAAATTTTAGAAACCCAGAGGGCTTCGACACGCCTCTGCACAGTTCATTGGTAAATGACCTCATTAAGGTAATCTGTTTTCAGCACAATCCACCACTACAAATACCATCTGCTACGCATTAAACAGGGTGTCAAGCCACAGAGGACATCTGGATTGCTATCGTTGAAAAGTTTAGGCTAATTTAGGCACCGTTTGAACTTGAGAATCAACAGCATAAAGATAAAAACTCAAGACTGACAATCTAGACCAAGAGATTTAGCATCATTTTGGCCACTGAGATCAAATCTGCTCAGCTTGCAAACAGAGGATATTCCCATTTTAAACAGGAACGGGGTTAACTTTGTCATTACAGCTCAGTCAAAACAAAGCTACAGACGTGGATATTGATAACTTCAGCTATCCAATGCAACAGGAAAATTCAATCTAAAGCACAAAATGGCTAGGCCTTTGTAAACAAAATCAATTTCCTGAAGGGCAAGCGAAGCAGTGGGATGAGGTCACAGGTCAAAGGTCACCTATCATCAAACTCTGCGGAGTATATTTTCAACAAAGCCATAAGTTTGACCTGTAATATGAAGAGGTGTGGCAATCACAATCACGAACTTCAAACATTCACAACTAAATACTTTGAAGACACTCTTGGATGACACAAAAGCAGAAACCGACTCAGGGCGCTGATAGCTTTTTAGGTTTCTGGCTTTGTCCAAAGCCAAACACGACATTCTTTTCCTGTGTGATTCATGTCTACTTTCTAATGAAAATCTAAAGGTTACATCTTACGAAAATGTGGCATGCAAGCCTCCTTTCGAGTGGGTCGGTAAAAGTCTTCAAACTTCCTTTTATAGAAGTAGCCCCCAGAGCTGGATATCAAAGCCATTATAAATAAGAAGCTGGAATGCAGAAAGGGAAAAAAATAAACATCCAAGCTGCTCCGTTATCTACACCCAGCTGTGCAGTTTAGAGCCCAATCCTTGGAGATGATGTCACTTTGGCATTGGGTTACTGTTAAAATACTGTCCTTATAATTTAGAGTGGATACTAATTCATTCAAGTAGTAGCCAACAAACCCTGTGTGTGAACCTAACTCAAGGTTAGCACAGACCTTGAACTGAGTTCATACAACCTTAACCTGAATGAAAAACACCCAAAGATAAAATTATCACTATCAGTTAAGATTGGCATGAACAAATGCATCACTTTGAAAGAGATCTATATACACTCGGCAGCCACTTTATTAGATACATTGGCTCAACTGCAAATATCTAATCAGCTAATCACATGCATTCAGGCATGCAGATATCGTTAAGTCGACCCCATCTATCCTGCATGGAATTAGTACTTCAGGCTGTTGGTGGTGATCTTATGGTGTGGGAGATCTATTTTCGGCCCTTTAGTTCAAGTCGAGCATTGTTTAAACACCACATACCATGCGAGTATTGTTGCCAACAACATCCATCCCTTTATGACTACAATATACTCATCTTCTGCATCCAGCACTGTTACATGCCATGTCACAAATCTCAAATCATCTTAAACCGGTTTCTTTGACATGAAAATGAGCTCACTGTACTCAAGTGGCCTTGAAAATCATCAGATTGCTATCCAATAGAGCAATTTTGGGATGTGGCGATTCGGGTCATGGATGTGCAGATGTGCAGATGTGCCTGCTCCTGAGATCCTTGCCACAATGTCTCATTCAACTCCCCTGCAGCACCAACAGAAACTAACCAGTGTTAACTTAAAACTGGAGTTCACCAGTCAATAATCTCGAAAAATGTCCAGCAATATTTCAACACAAACACCACATTAAACTCCATATGTGTCATTTTTAAAGCATTTTGCTTTCTTTCTGGCCTTTGAAAGCCAAGGCTAGCTTGCCAACCTTTTTAGGACTTTACATGGCGAGCCACTGCAAATCAAAGTGTATTTATGGTTTACCAAGGACTACCAAGGAGAGCGAAGGAGGAACATCTCCAGGCGCCACTTTTCAACATAATTTTAGAGGCAAAGTGAACCTGAGATGCAGAGGTGAGGGGAGACCTGCAGCCAAGAGAATATGGTGGGGCTGACGCACTGGAGGTTTGATAAATGATTCCATATGTGCTCCAGATCCCCAGTGAAAGAGCTGCTTTGTGTTCACTGAGGTAGCACGTGCACAGGTCCCAAGTGCATACCCCTCCCCTTCTTTCTGTTCCATCTACTGACAAAACCTATTTGGCCTTTTCTCAGCAGGTCAGGGTAATATTAGCCAAGTGTAAGTGGCAGGAGCAAAAGGTCTGGGTGCCCGAGTCTCAGTCCGCCTTCTTGCAGCCTATTTTGACGGGATCTAATTGCCTGTGACTACATAGAGACAGTGGACCAAAAACAACCACAGCATTGAGTTAGATGGCAGAAGGGGGGGGACAGGGTAATGTGGACGGAGATTGAGACCAAGGAGGGAGAGGTATTTGGGGGAGGGAATTGTCAGTAAGTTAAGAAATATGGGGATATTCTCAACCTCTATTACCCCTAGTGCTAAATCACTCCCACCCATGGCAAAATAATTCCTCAGAACATTAAAGAGGCAATCTTCGCTATGCACCTGCTCCTTTTGTCCTGCTATGATGGAATAGGTAATCACCCAAAATACCAGCTTTATTGTGGTGACAAACTCCCCTCCGTAGAGGCTCAACAACATATGGTGAAACCAAAACTTAAATTGCCTTCAATTTACACCAGTGGTGGAAACATGCAAGTCTGATCAGGTAGTCAAGGCAGCAGGCTACTGTTTCCACTACAAACACTATAGCAGCGCTAGTGCACAAAAACAAGTTTGCAATGGCACAATGTGCAAAAAAAACGGTCAAGAAAGCAAAGCGTCTCCTCCATATTTAATAAACACATGATTGTGTAACTCCACATTTCTACCTTGTGACTGTTGCTAGTGAGAATGACAGGAAATTAAGACTTTAGTGGCAGCTTGAGGGGGAGGACATAAAAGGAGGAGGAAGAACAGCAGAAGGCAGAAACATGTCCTGCACTGTTTGATTCCACTGGACAGTGAAGACTCCTCCAAAGATGTCTGACACATGAAGCCAAGCTGGGGGGTTTTGTAAGTATGTAAACTCTTATAAATACATTTAAAGTGGTTTACATACAAACCACAATAATTAAAAGAGAACACAAGAAGGATCCACAGAAGAGAAAGAGAAAGTAAATTACTGACGTGTATTAAGATCATATCATAGCACTCCTTTACAGTCGGGTTACACCAATGTTGGTTGAATGCCAATGGTTTCTGGCACAGTGGGAGCATTCCTGCTATGCTGGAGTTCCTTTTAAACTTAGGTTTTTAACAGCAGAGAACAACCTCACTACTGTATGGGTGAAGCAGACCAGAGCCTGTTGCAACCGCTCATCAACAAGTCCTGCACACTGGGCCTCTGTGGCCAGGAGCTGTACTAGAAAAGCTGAAATCAGGCTTTTGACTGAAGTCAACGAGACATGTACTCTTAAAGAGTCTCTCAAACAGAATGAATCTCAAATGGTGCAAGAGATCCATATGCATTTATCTACTTATACTTTTCAATGCTTATTTAAGTTCTTTCAGAATAACAATGCGCATGCTTGGTCAAGCACTGAATCTCGTTATGATGCACCAGTTGAGTTTATTCTGACAACTTTCATGCACTCATTTGCTTTCTGCTGAGCTCAGTGAGCTGTTAAATAAAAATGACTGGGATTAAAATAAAAACAGTGTTACATGAGCAAAAAAATATATAAACAAACCTAGGACAGAAAAGTAAAGAATTGCACTGAAGAAGGTGCTTACTTAAACAGATAATGCAAAATAGTGGAGTAGGTTTAGCTCAGTGGGTGAGCAGGAGACCATATGCCACATGACTAGAATGCAGCAGCATCGGTTTGAGTCTGACCAGTGGCCCTTTGCTGGGCAGCTTCCCTTTCTCTCTCCCCCCTCTTTCCTGTCTGTCTTCACTACCCTATTATCAAATGAAGGCAAAAATCCCCCAAAATCATCTTTAAAATAATATAGATAATAATTTAAATGGAAAATGAATGCAGTTACTGTGGTATGATATGGCAAAGACTCTGCATCTCTACATCTCTCTGGAGATGATGTAGATGTTGCTTGTCCAGTGAAAGACACACAGGGTGGTCAGGATCCATTAACTGTCCATAACCATTTACCACAGCCACAGTCATTTGGATGGGCTCTAAACTACTTGAGTAATATAAACAGCATGCTGATTTATTTCAAACTGTGGCACGTAATAGAAGTAAACGACTGCAGTTTTTGGGTGTAACTTGGGTTTCGTTTTGTTGGTGAAGGTGACCACACAACATGTATAAACCTGTGTGCACTGTTTGCACCTAGAAGGGTTTGGCTAAGGAGGAAAACACTCCAAAGTGCAAGTTTGCCAACAACATCAGCACATCATCAGCACACTCATGTGTCACCTTCATCAAGTCCCTTGTGAAAAAAAGCCCCCAAAAAACAATGGAAGAAGGCAAGTATGTCCCAGGAAGTTCAATTTAGGCTAATCAACTAGTCTGAAAAAAAGACAACACCGGAGTGTGGCATCTTTTTCTGACATCTACACACCTGCAGTGAATGTGGTTAGATTGTGCCACCAACATTAATCTAGATTACAATATGGACAACTCAAGAGGAACCATAGGCAGAGCCTCAGGTAGTGATGGATGGCTGCATAACTCAATAGTGAACTGGTGTGAAATTCCAGGAAGCATAGATACTGCACAACTTTCTACTAAGAGGACATTTTATGTGTCCTTGCATGGATTTCAACATGTTTCTGGACATATGTACAGCTGTAACCTTTAAAAAAGAAGAAGAAGAAGAAGAAGAAGAAGAAGAAGAAGAAGAAGAAGAAGAAGAAGAAGAAAGAAGAAGAAGAAAGAAAGAAGAAGAAGAAGAAGAAGAAGAAGAAGAAGAAGAAGAAGAAGAAGAAGAAGAAGAAGAAGAAGAAGAAGAAGAAGAAGAAGAAGAAGAAGAAGAAGAAGAAGAAGAAGAAGAAGAAGAAGAAGAAGAAGAAGAAGAAGAAGAAGAAGAAGAAGAAGAAGAAGAAGAAGAAGAAGAAGAAGAAGAAGAAGAAGAAGAAGAAACCCTTGGCTGTACTGTATTCATGGCATTAAATTTGGTTACCTCCTGCTGTAAAAACAAATCACAGAATCAAACCACTTCCACTTTCTTCACATGTACTCATAAATGAAGGTCTAGTAAAGTAGGAAATGGGAGGATGAGGAGTGAAGAGGGGTCTCATAACCACTTGTGCCTGAGGATTGGAAGGAGAGGAAGGGGGCGGGTGGGCATCCAACAGACCCAAAACTGTGTCTGGTATTGGATTATAACCTCACAGCTAATTACTCCCAGACTCCTTAGCTCTGCGCCAGAAACTCTGCACAGATACAGTAAGTCAGCACGCTGCCTCTCCACCACACAAAAAGAGAGACTGGCAGAAGGTCTAATGCATGCACTGCAGCCATTCAGTGTGTAAGTGATGAGGGACGAGTAAAGAGGGAAAATGAAAAGTTTTATGAGGGGAGACAGGGACAAATATATTGACTTGGAACACTTGTTGATGAACTGTAAGGGTGCACAAGGGGGTGTCGCTCCTTTCTAGATGATTAGATGATCAGCACTTGTTGCACAGTGATTTATTTAAAGTTTGGATCGAGTCTGAACATCTGACAAAGCACATCATCAGTCAGCAGGCTGCAGAAAAGAGAAGCGACATGCTCTCCCATGACCAAGTACAGGCTCGCTCCTGCCCCATCCTCACTGCCACAGTCTCACCTCACAGTCTGGACGAGCAGAAACAGCCAACCAAAACATCTGGCTGTGTTAGAAGAGAGTACGCTTCTCCCTCAACTGCTCATCAGGAACAATGGTCCTGTCTTTCCCCAGCTGGCAAACAGTCCTAGCTTAGACCAGGCACAGTCCACAGCTTTGTGGCAACTCAGATACCAGGTAAAAACACACACAACCACCCAAAGCTAAGCAAGGCTGCTACTCATGCTTCTGGCCACAGAAACAAACATACACATCCAAAAGTAGTCCAGCTTCTGCTCAGTCAGCAGGGGCACAGCCAGAAGCCGAGCACCTCAGCCCACCGGGCCTGTTTCTCTTGGATTACACATGTGTTTTTCTTCCCTACCTCCTCTAAAAACACACAGGTAGCTGGACAAGGATTGTGCACTACAGTCAAAACAGTGGACTCAAAAATACTCCAGGAAAATTGCTACCTTAGTCTGATTCAAGGTTAAACGGGACAAATATTCCTGCTTTATATGTGAATTTTTGCATGCCTGTGAAAGAGCTTATAGTGTATTAAAAGCTCAGCTCTGCTCAGAGATATGCGACAGGACTTTTGAATAAATCCATCCATCGCTGACATCCTTTAACACAAGCCTGTCGGTTCAGCGATCAGCCTATTGCTGCCTGTGACGTATGTGCATTACACATTGTTTAAAAAAAATCCTTCAGCAGCTTTACATGCATAAATCCTCCAAGCCACTTACTTAACCATTGATTAAAATGTAATTTCTATGCCATAATCCACCCCAATCCTTTCACCAATAATGGCCTTTTTATATATATACACACACACACACACACACACACACACACACACACACACACACATTTTTTCTTTTTTATTTCTCAGAACCATGGCCAAAAAGTTGGGGATCACTGTGGCTTTATTTGATGCAGCACAATCTTGATCCGGAAGAAGGAATGAAGCTAAGCCATGTGGGTAAGGAGGAGAAAGAGGAGGCAGAGGAGGATGAGAAGGAGGGGATCATTTTGTGCTTAGCATGGTGCTGTGCTTGTAAAGCCTCAACCACTGGCCAAGAGCAGCCGACGCTGCATCACTGCCAGATGTTCAGACGGATTAAACAGCTCGTGATGCCTCTGACAAGCAGTGTGGCCATTAAGAAGTAGGGATGCCTAAATCTCCTGATTATAAAAATGCAGTTTTCTTTTTCCAATAGCAATGCAAGATTCACAAAAACTTCCCATTTATCCTTCACATTAATTTCTGTCATTTGAATGGCCTGATTTCTGTTAGAGATGGAGAGGTTGTCAAGTTTTTACACATCTGGATGTAAAACAGTATGGAAGATAAACAAAATGACAGCAATCAAGACTAAACACATTACTTCACAAATCCTATTAAACGGACTAAAAATAAAAGGCATGTCGATATCTGCACTAACATATCAATGAAGAAGTATGTGAAGAGGCCATCACATGATAGTTTGAATGGTAGATAACTCTGAATGAGAAAAGAAATGTTGAAAGAAATGTAGAAATAAATAGGTTTAGGGCAATAAACGGCGAAATGTTACAAAATTAATACATTTAACAGAGAATAAATTAATGAACTTGAACAGCTGGTGTAGCCAGACTTAGTCCAAGAGAAAGGGAACTCCTATCCACTCAAAGAAGTATGGATCAACAGGAGTCCCCCGACAGGTTTGAGTCTGAATCTGGTGCAACAAGCAGAAATTATTTTCCATTTCATTTAATTTACTTATTATAATAACTTGGTAAAAATCAGAGGTCTTAATTGTGCTCCAAGTCTAAATGCCTTTCCATTTTTTTAATCACTTGATTTGAACAGATCTTCTTATGAGAAGCTCTTTCTTTGCAGTGTGGGTGATGACACAGCAGTGGAGGTGACGCAGCGCCCTCTATAGGCGGAGACAGGAAGTAATATCAGCGCTCGTGTGGCCCAGTGAACGCATAGGTGGATAATATCGAGGTCAAACGCATAGAGCATCGTGTAAAACTCACTGCAGTCCATCATTATAATACAGAGCGACATTATTATTTCAAAATTATCACATCACTGTGAGAAAACCGTCAAACAGATCAAAGATAATAGGTGGGGGTTGGCTGTCCTGCGCAAAACTGCATATAAATGCACTGATATACACCTAATGGCACCAGTGATCTGTTATAATTGAAGCCATTAATCATTTTCTCCCTTTAATATTAATGCAGGCGAACTAGCAGGCTTTAGATCAGGTGCTGGATCCTAATTGGCATGTTGAGCAGGAAAAAAGGGCAGTCAGGTAAAGCCACAGCAATGGTTCTTTGATCACATTTAAAATTAAACTCTAATCTCTCCTACTCAGCAGAGACTGTAGCATCAAAATGCCCCTTTTCCACATCCAGGGGTTCTGATATATAAATATATATCCAAACCGATGGCCCCGATTGCCTCCACGGCTGCTGAAAGCAGAACCATCCCAGCCTCCAGCTCAGCTCAGGCTGCCTGGCAGAGGAAACGTAAACTTACCTTGCAGACGCGTTGCGGAGAATCAGTCGCTGCTCGGAAATAATAATCCCGTGTGGTTGTCAGCGGGCAGACGGGAGAGAAATCACAGCGGGCTGGATAAACAGAGAACCGCTGAGCTGTGCTGACAGTACGAGGAGGTTCATTCAGCTGAATGATAGTGGAGAGTGAAGGCACTGACAAGTCGGTCAAAACAGCAGCACCACGCCTCCTGTCTTAAAGTCACCGCGCTCTGCCTGCCTATCCGTGTGGGTGTGTGCGTGTGTGAGAGGCGAACACGACCGCATGAAATCATAGCTTGCTCATTACACGAAAATAATACAAATGCAATAGCATCGTATAATTCAAATTTTTGTTTTTAACTCCATATATACTAACTGGACAACATTTCTATGCTCCCGTGAAGCTCTTCATAAAGATGTAAAACTAACACGGGCTGTGCAAGAGCCTGGAAAAGGTTGTGTATTGAAGTCTTTTCCTCTACAAAAACCTCTGATAATATACTTTAGGCCCTTAACGTAAAAGTAGACATTAGGCATATCATTTTAATGTTTCAGCTGGAGACTGCCGAGTAGATTTACAATAGCATATAGATTAGATTATCATTCATCTTAACTGCTAGCCTAACTCAGGGTCGGGGGTTGTCATAGGGCAAGACCCAGACAACTGAAGGGCTAGCACAGAGAGAAAAACAACCATTAGAATCGCCAATTAACCAAAAGCACGCATCTTTTTAGAGAAGCCAGAGTTCTCAGAGAGAACTTGCAAAGACTACAAAAAAGGATCTGCAGCTGGAGTCAAAACCACAACCTTCTTGCTGTGTTGCAGCAGAGCCAAATAGTGTACCACTGTGCCATGGATTTGCATTTCAAATCTCAAAGTAAGAAGTAACTAATGCATTGCAATAAATAGCAAGGAATATCAAGTGTGACATTCAGTGGAGTAAAAGTAGAATTTAACACAAGAAATACTTAAAGTACCAGTGCATTATAGCAGTACTTGAGTAAATATACAGTATTTAGTTGCAATCCACCATTGGTTACTCCATGCAGTACCACTCTGTCCTTTATACTGTCATACTGAGAAGTATAGCGATGCATACTTGTTACACTGAATAACATTGTATCGAGTAATCACAAAGAACACTTCTGCCATGGTAGAAGGGTAAAGACTCATGGGACTGTTACAGGGTCAGTGACAGAGCAGATGAACAGGGCAGGCAGCCAACTTTGAGAGAGGGCTTTGGGCTCAACTGACTTTGATACTTCGGTTTTAAAAAAATGCTGCCTGCACAACAAATTCAAGCAACATAGCTGAAACAACATCAAGAACTAGTACACATAATAACCATAAATGCACAGTGTACTCATTGCCAATTTGTTTTGTGAGTTTTAACTGACAGAGCTGATGATTACCTCTTATTAGTTCCGAACAGAGACGTAAGAGGTAGCCAGCTTTCCAAGGTCTGACATGCATAGGCCATGCGCTCCAAAATCCAGGATCGTCCTCAGTCATCCCTCTATGATTGGATCAGATGCTCTAATTAGCATGGGTTTAGATTGTTATTACGGTGATATGGGTATTTTTATAATCCTATCATTCAACTTAACTTATAAAAATATGTCAGCAGAATTCAGTTGAGAGGGTAGAGTGACCTTTTTCAGCATGCTCAGGTGCCTGGGACCCCTGTCCACAATGCTGACACTGGACTCTTATTGTTTGTATCCAAATCCTTATTTAATAATTGATACGACTATCAATGAATCACTCAGAGTTGGTATTCATGTTCAGGGTTGTTGTTCTTACATTATTAAAACCAGCGTTCTTTTCATGGAACACAACAAAATTAAGGCTGTATAAAGTATATTGAGCAGAATAATGAAGAACGGGTAGTACAGAACACTTCTGTGCGTAAGCGCAACGAGTCGTGGACCTGCTAATGTTTAACATGAAATCCTTATTCTCGCAGCATTTCGATCAGTTATGTTGTGTTTAGACTTTGCTTCTTGGGGCTGTGTAATATGATTTGTGTGGCCAAGAATTGTGCAATGGTTTACCTTTTAACAGTCCACCATGACTAAGACTTCTGTAGTGATTAATGACACGCAGTCAGTGTTGTGTTCAGAGTTGTCATTCATACATTATTAAAAGTGGTATTCCTGGAGCACTGAAACTGTAACTTTGTTGTCTCAAACTTTAGGCAGCAAGTTTACTTTTTTTAAGTAAAGCAAATTCATTAAATTGTGTTAATAATGAACAATTATTTGCACAATGTCATTGATCTCAATAAAAATCTAAACAGCCAATATATCTCTCTGTAGGAAGAGAACATTCATGTCACATAACCACAAGTCTTATAATGTAGAAGATATGTTCTTCAAACTTGCTGCAGATTTCTTGTTTTCCTGTGAATTAAAGCCTAATAAAGTTTCCCAAATACAAAGCAAAGGTCTTGCAGGAGCAGCTGCTAAGCACTTAATCCTCTGAAATATGAAGAAACAGTATGACTGGCTGTGTTTTGATCTCCTCACAGCCTGTAATCCTTCATTAATTGCAAATTCTGGGCATTCACTGTGACCTGGGCTCAAACGTGGACATCAGCACTAATTTATATGTTTGAGGGTGAAAGCGAGTCCTGCTGTGGTGTCAGCATGTGAGATAATTCCTCCACAAGCAATATGGAGTGTTAGAATTCATGGCTGTATAATGGATGGAAGCTTTAAAGTTTACCTGTTCTTATTTTCCTTACTGCCTCTGCCCATTGGCTACCACCATGTAAGAGCAAACAGCTAGAGCTGTCTATTTTAGAAAGTCTATCAAAGTAACCTCACCCATAACTCAAACCAAACTCCAGAGTCCAGCTGTTATGAAGGATGACCGGCTAAAACATTGGTTTTCTGTACCAGATTAAAAATAGTCAAAGTAAATTTGATCATTTTTGCATGATAGTCTCTGAGGTAACTTGCGACGGAGTAACATCAAAGCAGATTTAGTTTTTGTGCAAACTGCACTTCAGTTATTGTGCAAATGTACTGTTTATAATGTTCAGGAAAACCTGCAGTCAGCTGAGACGGAAGAAGTCACTTGGATGATTAACAAAACGTTTCTCCCAGTGAAAACGTTACATCCCGATGAACAGAATCAACAGAATGGCTTCATTTTTCAGCCCCAAGTTACTAGTTTGTTAGTTAGTCCGGCACTGGGGATCACTGAATTGTAACTATCTCACATAAGAGGATGAATTTGGACATTTTGACATGTAAGTCTATGGGGACTGACTCACTTCTGGAGCCAGCCTCAAGTGGTCAGTTGAGGTATTGCATCTTGCATAAGAGATACCCTAGCAACCATCAGGATAGACATGCTATTTCATGCTGATGCATTACACTGATGCCAGTCTAATCACAAATTAACATGGGGGCAGGTGGGGAATGGTTCTTCTCATGCTTTATGTGATAATAAAATTTAAATAACTGAAAGAATAAAAGCAATTCCCAGGAACTTATTTTGTAAATATAACAGCCTGTAGCCAGTACCATTATGGATATAAGGTGTCAAACTGAAAGCAGATACTTAGCTGGTACCTGCATTGTTTGGCATTCTTTAAATAGCGTCATGCTATTAGACTATAACCAGCTTCCAAAGCTCTCATTGCTATTTTACATTAAGTTACAGAACAACTGAGTGCTTTGAGTTGTTGCTTTGGAGGTATCATGCCTTTATTGAAAAACCAAATCCACTTAAAACATTTGTTACACAAAGAGACAGATTCTTTCTCTTACTATGTGACTTAAAAATCTTTAAAATAGCTTGCACTTGTCTCTGTGTATCATCACTTTCTGTCTAGAGCAAAATCTGTCAGCTATTGCTGAAACAAGGGTATACTGTATGTGTTTCAGGAGGAGGAAGCCAGAGTGGAGCTGCCCAGTAGCTCAGTGGCTTGGCCTGTCAAAGCTGGGATGACATTATCCAGTGCGCGCGAGTGATTCAGGCCGTGGGAGAAAAGCAAGCAAAATGCTTTGATTAATCTCCTCAATTTGGCAAAACGGGAGGAGGTGGTCAAATCTATAATCCACTGAGGATAGAGTATCATAGAGGAGTGAGATTAATGGCAGATAATGATACTCAGTCAGTAACTTTAACCTTAGCTTTTTAACCCAATCCCCCACCCCCCCCCCAAAAAAGAGTTAGTCAATTGGATTTGGCGACATGTAGAGTTTGGCTTCTAAGTTTAGCGCTGGGTCAGACTTATCTTAACAATCCTATTGTTTGGAATATAAATGTACAACATTTAATATAATATAATAACCCCGCCATGTCATAGTGAACAGCATCTTTAGTGACGCCACCACAAATTAAGTATTTTTCCAGTAAACCTAGTGTCCAAGGCTCAGAGCTGGAGAACAGAGCGGAGAACAGATCCAGGCTCAGTCGCTGCTGAAGTGGAGCTGAAAAACTCCTAAGTATAAATTTGGAAGGCATGACGACCGCTGGACTTCATAATCCTGAGTGTCCAGGCAGACAACCCAAGCACAAGTCAAACCATTTAAATAAGGAGAAACTCTGAAGTCTGATGCAGAAAGCCAAGAGAAACAGATTTAGTTACAGGACGATATTCTGATTGTCCGTCAGACGGGAGCCAGGCTGCTTGTAGACACTCTTAAGTTTGACAGGGCTGCAGATGTCAACAGGTCCAGTCAACACGTCGAGATCTCAGGGGTGTCTGGGAAGGAATGGCGCTAACTGAATAAACACATGTCGATTTAGTAAGTAAACACACACAGATTATTCATTTAAAAACCTTTAAGAACCATAGATTTTATTCATTAAAATCAGTTTAGCTGATTGAGATCACCTCCCCCAAAGGAGGTTGTTACGTTGCTTTAAGTTGTGTGTTTCTTAGGAGGAATAATCTAAAAGACACGGCCAGACTTCTATAAAAATGTTAGCAGAGGAAAAAAAAATAAAAAATCCAAAACTGCATGTAGCCTGATGTCAGTGACACCAGGCATAGGACTGCCTCAAACTAATGCAAAACTGAGCCTGTTGGAAGTGAATAACCGGTTGATTAGAACCTGAGACCGATTTTTTAAAACATTGTTCGAGAACATCTCATCAATTCTTCACAAAAGGATATAAATAAAAAAGGGATCCTTCATCCTTCTAGACTATTGTCTTAGAAACTGACTGTCATCAGTGCTTAAAAATTGTGGACTCTTCGCAGGCTAATTAGTTTTGCAAGCTTTTATTTAATTTTAACATATATTGCAAAGTTACTAGAATATGGATCTTTTTTGTTGTTTTCTTTTTCTTTTTTTGCTTCTGTTGCTGTTGTTTTAATGTCAGTCGACTTGATAAAGAAAACGCTAAACTATAACTGCTGTAATACCTGTTCAGAGTGCACCAATAAATTATGTAAACAAATTATGAGCAACACTTAATATTCAGACACCATTAAAGAGTTGTTTGTTATCACGCATAACATTAGCCTAAGACTAATAGGCAATTAACTTCCATTCTCCCTCAACAACCTTTGCTAAAATCCTTTTTGTTAGTCTTTCCAGTGTTTGCTTGTCTTTGTCTGTTCCACATCTCGTTTGTTACTTGTGCTGTGTCCTCAAGTCTAGCAAAAAAGATTCAGATTCTAGGCTTTTGCTTGTTCCCGGTAAATTGTGTTTGGCTCCTTTCGTGTGTGAGCTGTCCCACCTGCAGCTGACTTCACAAACTTACAAAATCAAAACCAAATACCAATCAAATACCATTAACATAAAGATGGATACAGTCTTTTCACTTATACCTCCTGGTATAAAAATGCCCTTCAACAGGGGCACTTACCTCAAACTGCCTCAATAACAAACCAGCTGAGTAAATGATGGAAATGTTCAGTTTAAGGGGTAAAAATGACTCCACTACTCAGCTGCGTGAGTGATGATGGAAAATAAAAGGGAGCCGCTACGATGAGAATGACTTCATGCATCCCAAATGACACATTAGCATCTAAATCTCAGTATTTCTGGGCCCATCTACCCCCACGGTGGTGCTCACGTCAGTTTTCCAAGGAGATCTGCCTCCAGGATTCAAAAGATTCAAAGCGTAAAGATCAACATGTGGCGCACATCGCCAGACTGAGGGATGAAATGTCTTAAAATGCCACATGTTATGATTCACTGGCCAACAAATATACAACCAAGTTGCAACCTTTTGTTTGCAGAGTAAGTATTTAGGTATGAGATCTTAGCAAAGAGCTAATTTTAAAGGTATGAGTCAGTTCTGACTTTTTATCAAAACCAGAGGCAGCTTGTTCCGTTCTGAAAAAGTCAGTCCAGACCAAACTGTTTCATTTTACTTGCTGACATGTTGAACTTTTAACAACATCTGTGTGTGTGTGTTTTTTTCCTGAGGTCTGTACTACAAAGCAGGATTACAGGCTCACTTCAGACTTAATCAGGGATAACCTGTTACAGTGTTTTGAATGTGGTTCACTTCTTACAGCCAATGAAGCACACCTGGCTTTCAGAGCAGGTGTCTCTACTATAAGCAAGCTCAACATGGAACAGAAGAGAATATCTTTTTAATCATTGCAAACGTGCAATAAAGTCTATATATAGAAAATAACATTGTAGAATAGTAACAAGCACAAATAAGTGACGTGTTTTACAATCATACATTAATGCTTAAAGAAAAATTACATTTCTGTGAAATTTGTTTGCAGATAACAGGATGGAAAAAATGAAAGAAGGATGTTCTGTGAGAGAATCTTTATTTATTACTGATGCTCATCAGGGAAACACAAACACTTTAGATGCTCTTAAAAAGTTCAGTAAGCCTTAACTACCAGCGCACAGAAGTCTGAGGGATTTCCATGTTCAAATCCAAAGAGGAAAATCGGGGACAATTTATACACTGCAGGCTTAGTGAGGAGTCAGAAAAATCAGCATGTGATGGGAAGACACACCCAGCAATTAAAACTAACAAAGAATACAAACAAAATCTAAATGTCAAAGTAAAATACAAAAAGACTCACACCAAACCCAACAACAAAGAGTTTGGAACAGATGAGACCAGCGCTTCCCGATCAGTTCCAGAGAAACGAAGCGACCGGAAAGCGCTGAGAAAGCTCTGACTACCTCTAAATTAAATCAAGACTTCAAACAAAACACAGGATTGCAAAAATGAAACTCATTACCATAAAGTAGGAACTAGGAATCAAATGACTCAAGATTATAAGAACTAAGAGTCACATTAAAGTAAAAGATTAAAGACATCAAAAGAAGAATTAAAAAATTTGCCAAACATCAAACATAAACCAAGACATAAAAATATTAACAAAGAATTCAAACCTAAAAAAAACATTTAAACCAAGGACAAAAGCCAGGGATCATTATAACTGCCTTGCACACCATAAGAACACAACAAATTAAACAAATGAAATTTTAAAAAACCAACAGAACTTAAAGACAGACTGTGATGCTGATGAGGTCATAAAAAGACACTGTCTTCATTTTCTTTCCTTACTGGCTGTCTGCCTGGTTTTGGACACTTTAAAGCCTCAACAATAGCATTTATCCACCGCCATGTACAAATACTTCATTACTGTACTTGAGTAGAATTTTTGAGAACTTTGAGTGTTTGTTTTTTGCAAACTTTTTGCTTTTACTCCCTACATTTTATCAGAAATACATCTACTTTCTACTTTTCAGAACAAAACTGTTATTTTTTGAGACATGTCAGAATTAAAAACATCAGTGCCACACAAAAAAATCTATCACCAGTGCTGATAGCACAATGATGAGATGAATAAGAAAAAAAAACTGTAAGATCTATGCATCATAACACAGTACTCTGGGTTTAAAGTAAATGCTCCTTAATATTCTAACATCATTATTATTGTCGTTTTTATTATATTATCTACTGTTATTATATTGTCTACTAAGCAAACTCTAATCCTAAATTTGTCACTAGTGATTAAGTGGATGTTAAACAAGAGGTCAAAAAGGAGAAAAAAGAGAAAGCATGCACCTGAAGGACGCCTTCTCACTTCCTGTTACTCCTCACCTGACATGACTCAGATGAGTCACTCATTAAAACACAGGCCCGGCTCTCTTCGACTGAACTGCATGCTCTGCTAGATTCTGACTGCTGATATGATGTAAACTGTTGGCACAGACATGCAGAGTATCTGTTTTTCCATCTCTGATGAAGGGTGAAACACAGAAGCAGAAAGTGCAGCTCAATTAGCTCTCCAACCAACCTCTCGTATTAGCTTTCAACATAGAAGGATGCAAAGTCATCTGTATGTGCTTTCCATCACCCTTTCTTTTAGATTCTCCTCTCTTCTTTCTCTTGCTTCATTTATTGTGATGACTACAGAGTCTGAGAATCAATAAGATAGCACTCTGTTCTATTTCTGTCTCGTGTGATACATTCCCTTTCATTTCCTGGCTGTCATCAAAGCCTCTTTGCGTTTCTCTGTCTTGGCTGCAGAGCCGTAGAGCTATTATCTTCTCCTGTTTATGGTGGAACACTGTGTGCATGCTTTAATGTGTGGGTTTCAAGAAAAAAATATCACTGCAGCGCCATTACATGAACACTGATTTTGGCAGAAATAATGATTCCTGATGACAACTAGAGAAGAAACCAAGTTTGTGTTGCTGTATAGCAGCATCCCGCTCCACATTCTCTAATCTCTTTACTTTGGTCTGATTAATGGTGACACATTGCTGCCGATCAATGCACAAATCCATTGCTGCAACCAACTGTCCCCAAGCCTGCTTGTGTATTTTAAAGCATTATGTAACCAAATGGTCAAATGACACAAAGCAATTATCATTTTATTTGTATGGTAAAACGTTTTAAAACACTTTATGGTTTTCAGTGTGCATCCATCTATTTATTCTGCTGTTTTGGTTTGGGTTTTTTTAAAGCAGAATGTGTTTGGCAGCCACAACATCAGCATGGACTCTCTGACATGACATGTCACGAAGGTTTGCAGGAGTAACAGTGACAGCCCACAGCCTATTGTGTGAGGAGTGGCACGCAACAACAGCAGCCCCAAAGCTCTCACTATAAATAAAAGATAAAAAGAGTCAATAAGAACTGAGTAATTGGTTTATAAAGCCCTGTGTTTGTTGTAAATGTTAGGATTGTTTTGTTTTCTTTTGTTTGCTGTTGTTTTTTTGTTTGGTTTATTGTTTGTTGTTGTTGTTGTTTTTGCTTTGAAATCAGAAGTGACCATATTTGGATGACATGGTGACGTGCTATGTTTTTAGCTAAAGCTAGCTAGCTTGTTTAGCAAGAGACGCTACACAGATACCTGCTAAATAGTGCTAAGTAACATACAGATAGAAATAACAGAATTTATTTGACCAAAACTGGAGCACACGTGCAAACTCCAAAACAAAACGGAAGTGCTCCAGGATGCTAGGGGCAGTGTTCAGCTTTTGTTACCTAGTGGCTACACAAGCCAGGAAGTACCAACGACCAGATTTGGTGTGTGGTAGTAACAGGTAAATGAACATTTTTTTTTAAATTATTTGAATATATATTAGTGTGGTTGTTCTATCCTTGCAGGTGTTTTCTGCCGGTATCCAACTCCATGTGTTTGCAACAAACTTGCCGTTTATTTTGCAAATCGAGCTCAACACTGCCCCTAGCGTCCTGGAGCACTTCCGTTTTGTTTTGGAGTTTGCACGTGTTTTGGAGTTTGTACGTGCTTTTTGGCGTTTGTATGTGTTTTGGAGTTACATTATTGTTACATTATTTACATGCCATGACTCCAAGCTACCCAATGCCAGGTTGCATAGAATGAGAAAAAAAAGCATCTGTGAAGGCGAGGTAATCAACATCACCCTGACATCTGGCTAATGAGCATCCTCCATAAGCACAACCCAATCCCTCTCTTTGTGAGTCTTTAAGGGAGAGGTGACACTTTGGCAAAGCAGCACTAAAGCAATGAAGAAACAAACTCACAACTCCAATTTGTAAGTGCTACCACCACGCACACACTACACACAAGCTACATATACTTTGCTGTGCTGTGGTGGATGGAGCGTGATTTACTGATTACCCACCACCTTTTACATACATTTTTGTTTGACCCAAAAGTTTAACATTTTAACATTTTAACATGGGGTCTATGAGGATTTTGGCGGCAGTCTCAAGTGGCCATTAGAGGAACTGCAGTTTATGGCAGCTGTTTCATTTTTAGTTTTTCTTTAAACATGACTTTAAAGGTCGTTGAGTTCAGCAGTGCAGGTTAGTAAATTGTAAGTCTCCAGCATGAGGAGATTAATTTGGATCCTGGAATATCCTTGCTGCAGGAATTCTTTGGACCTGCGGGAACTCTCATGTCAAATTCCCACTCAACTCATTAGAATCAGCCAGCAAGCATTTCCACAGTTCTTACATAACACTGCACATGTGCTGGACCATCACCTGGACTTGGTTTGTGCTGGGAAGTGGACTTGGACAGAGAGCTGCTGGCTCTTGCCCATCATCACATAAAAAAAGGTGGAGAATGTGGATTTACTGTAGAAATCCTGCCCAGTATTTCCAACTCTTGCAGTTCTTTCAGAGTTTCTCATTCCAGCTGCAGATGTTCTTCTGCTGCTCTTTTCACCCTGTCTCTCGTTTCAAATCCATTTATTTTCCCTCCATTCCTGCACTCCCTATCCTTCTTCTTTCACTGCTGACCAAAGGTTATAAGGAAATTCCACTTCTCAATAAAATCAGTATGTTTTATTGTACACACATTCTCCTCGCTGCTCTCTGACCTCTTGCCTCTCCTTTTTGCTTGACAGTTGAGAAGTGAAGATGTGGGCTCGCTCAAAACCAAGTTTGTTCTATTTATACGGCGCAGTTAGAGCGGTTAGCTCTGAATTCAGAGCTCCAGGCCTTGGAGGGAGGGATTAAATCCACCCTCTTTACCCGCTGCCAAGCATTGCCGGACCGGCAGGACCGCCCAGTTCCACTGTCCAAACTCCTGACCGCATGAATTTGGGGTGGAGAGTTGGAGCGGGTGGAAGGAATGGCCAAAAAGGAGTTGCTTGACAATAATCTGCTCTAGAGTTTGGTCACTTGCGAGTGAAGTGCAGCCTTTTCCATGAGCAGAAACATCTTTTCCAAACGACGAGGAAGTTGAGGTGACTAAGCTGTTATTTACACAGATGGTTAAAGATGAATTACAGTGGCCTGAAGTGAGAGGAAAGCAAGGTTTGCTGGGCTGCAGTCAATGAAAACGCTTGACATAATGTTCATTATGCAACAACAGTCTAAAAATTCCCCCATGCTAAAAATGCCAAGCACGAGAGTTGCTGTAAAAGGAAAAAGTGTGCATCAGATTTTCCAGTCAAATGTGTCCGTTCAACATGTCAGTAATTGTTTTACCATTTTGACAAGTTTTTAAAAAGCTGTGATCAGAAAGAGGTGTGCGACAGTTTCATATCTACTCACAGAATGAAATGCTTTTTAAGATAATCATCTGGGAGATGTTGTGGCAGGTAACCTTGATTGCCTTTTATCGTATAAATAAGCAAGAGATGGAAAACAGTTGCTCGGTGAAGGAATTCTACATTCATTTTGCCTTGTGGACAGACTACATGTCAGCTAGTTGTATTTCACTGCTGTGAAACACATCTCATTTAGAGCAAGGCATTCCTAAAGAAATCACTGAAGAGCAATTTTTTTCCTCCTCAAACTGACAGAAAAAAACATGCTGATGGATCCAGAAAATGCTAAATGTCACTGTGCACGACTCCTGGCTCATCCCCAAATCCGACCCACAATATTGCAGGTCTTTTTGTCTTGGAGGTTCGTATACAGTATTTCAGGAATGCAGACTGAAGTCTGATATGCCGGGGCCGAGCAAGCATAACAGAGGGCAGAAGCCTCAGAGAATAACACATATCGAAAAGCCCTAAAGAATTCCCTTGGACGCAGCGACTGACCAGAAAACGGTGCACTGGAAAGGAAGGCAAGAGAGCTGCTGAAACCCCAGACTGAAATAGCAAAAACTCCACTGCTGCAAAGGACACTCAACACTTTGGTTTATGCTCCATCTGGCCATAAAGTACTTTTACATATATATATATTTTTATGATGCACTGAAAGTGATATTGAAAGCATTTGAACTATATATACTTTTTTTTTTTTTTTTTAGTAACAAGGACCCGTCCAAATGTACATCATTCAAAAGCAGCTGGTAAAAAGATGTCAAGATGGGGAAATTCAAAACAGCACAGACATTCAGCTTATGTTATTAAAGCCACATTAATACACACTTTTATACTGACAGTGGAGTAAAGATGCAATAGAGATTCAGAAAACACTTGATTTTGCACTAAAGCATTCACCCTGTTCTGCTGTTCTGCTGCAGGCATTTCCAAATTATGCACAAGGTGTCCGTTGACAGCAGAGAATCAGATTAGAAATTAGAAATTGGAGCTCAGTCGTTCAGTTCTACTGCTCTACACCCCTAAATGAAAAAGAGCCAGTTGAAGTTAGATGCTTCCTCAGCAAAGTGACCAAGTGTCCCATTTTATGTGCAACTATGGTCTGCCTCCATTTTTCCCTTTCCTAGCATCCTCCTCTGTCACGCCAACCCTGTGCAGGTTCTCCTACAGTCATGAAGCGGCTGTGTGCAGGCAGGAGAGGACCCAGATGCAGACCAAAACCAAAACGTGAACTCAAAACACTGCTTTATTGCAAACGTGGAAAATATACAAGAATAAACTACACTGGGAAATGCTAAACTAAATCACGGGGAGACACACAGGGAGACACAGAACTGAGGGAGACTCTGACATAAATACACAGAAAATTAAAGAGGAACACAGGAGCACAGCTGACACGGATAACTATAACGAGACAGGGGAAGAGCAAACACAACATGACGGACACTGACGGAGACTATCAAAGTAAAACAGGAAGTACAAAGACGTAGACTGGAGGGGAACAGAGAACACAGAGGAGCACGAGGGAGAGAGGCAGACATGACGGGCTGGGAAAACAAGACGGAAAACATAACAGACTAAGGGAAACACTGCACAAGAACTCACACCACAAAAAACACAGACACAGAGGGAGACACAGAGTGCAAGGACACAGGGGGAAAATGCGAAATAATCAAGGGCCTAAACAGGGAACATAACTACTATTAACACATAACCCAAAATACAGAAATATCACAAGGAAACACAAAATGCTGGGTCAGAAGGACCCAGAACCCTGACACCTACAGTACATGAATCTCCCCTGAGGTCTTTCTCTTTTCCTCCTACCCTACAGCTCCATCTTCAAAATCATTTGTAAAGTATATCAAATGTCATCTGCACATGTCCAAACCACTCAGCCTGACCTGAGCTGATATACTCATTTTTAATATTGTCTATCTCATCTAACATTTATAATCAAAAGTCAACACTGCAGTAGAGACACTTTGCTAAAGTCAGGCCTGCGATGAAAGCTGTCGTCGTGGATCGAATGCAGTTTAACTGCTTTTGCTGTGAGATGGTTGGGGAGAGGGAAATCTGGGTATCTCTGCTTAGACTACCATCCCTGTGACATGGACTCAGATAAGAGGCAGAAAACGGATGGATGGAAGGATAATATATAATGTGGTATTATTATTTTAGTGGTCTTATACAACATATTATACAAATCTACCAATATATATATACACCAGTTAGCATCAGTATAGTAAAATAACAGTGAATTAGGTCATGTTCACTATCTTTTAGTATAAATATAAATGTAGACAAAGATGCAGAGAAACAGAAATACTCCCACATGTCTGTGTTTAGTTCTCAGGCTACTGTTAGTCCTGTAAGCATGCAGTGGCAAGTAGAGTTAATGTCTCATCCACTTCTGTGTAGTCTACTGAAGGGGTTGGATTTGGATCAGGTACTGAAGCTGTGAGGCAAAAGAGAAAAAAATATTCCTTTTCCCTGTTTTGCATGTAGTTAGGAGGATGGGTTTTTAAAAGGAGCAGCAAAAATGTGAGCTGGATGTAACTCAAGGGAGACTGGGTGATGTGATGGCAGGTCAAAGCCACAAACCACAGAGATTGTCAGCTAAAATTCTCTGACTTGGAGCACACCTTTTTGATCAAGAGCCAGGGAAAAGCACTAGAGTGACAAAGGTGTTCAATGCTGGCAAAGATGACTGAAAAAACTGGTTTCCTTCTTTGCCTTTAAGGACCTATGAGCTTTGAAATGTGCTTGATTGAAGCATGTAGCCTGAGCCTGTGTCTGTATCAAAACAACAGTCTGTACCTTAGTCTTTTCAGAGTCGATGACGCATGCATTTGTGAGCAAGTCTGTGTGCGTGCGTGTGTGTGCACGCATGCTTGCACATGTCAACTTGTGTAATCATCACTGAATCCACTGTGAAACCTGCGTACATTTTTATTGTCACCTGATCTGCCTGTGAACTCCGTACAGGAAATTAAAAATATGAAAGTGAAAAACACTGAAGCTGAGTTACTGGAAATCATTCATTAGAAGAATTCATTTTGCATGTATGTAAAACTGCAAACTGTTTAAAGAGTGTCCATCATTTCTTGAGAGCAAAAATGTGCTCGATCCGGACCTGAAGTCCACTTCCGTGCGTCAGTCTCGTGCAGTGGCTGCTCCTTTGGGGAGAAACCACAGCTATGTCAGCTGAAGCTAAAGACAACACACGGACCAAAACAGGATATTAAAAAAAAAGAGTTCACAGCTCCCAAACAAGCCCAGTCCAGCCTTTGGTTGGTGTTTACGGCATGTACTTTTCTGTCCAGGAAGAACGTTTAACTACACCGTATGACTGCTCTGCAGAAAGTGGACGTGGCTGCTTCCTTCTTGGAAATGGAAAAAGGTTGCATTTTGCATGCAAAGCATCAGTCCTGGTATCATAACACACTGTTGACATATTTGTGAAAGCGTTCCGCTGGTCTGAATTGTCACTGCTTTCACAGGAAAGAATCAACTTCCTTATCTTTTTTTTTTACTGCATTGAAAACACAAGAGATTAGCAAGTGGGACAACAGGATTTCAGTAATGAGTCGTCATTTGTAATGTGTCACACACCATGATAAAAACAACTCAGTGGTGAAACAAGGGCCATAATCAGATTTCAGGAGCTTTGTGAGAAACTAGAATTGCCTGTCTCCCTCCCATCACGCATGCGCAGTGAAGACTTTAAAGAAATTTAATAGGGGGGCATTAAAGATCTGACAGGATCATACCAACACTGAAATATGGCCAGAGTCTCTCTTCCTGTTTCTGAATTACTGTGACAAAAATGGTAGGAAACATGTTTTTGCTAAAATTTATGACACCATGGTGAAGTTGACCTTTGACTTTTTGAATATCTCTTTATCCTACCTGAATGCTTAACTTCAGTATCATCTTAGAAGTAAAATAGCCTGGAGTATATGTATACTTATGACGTAGCTTCCAAATAAATTGCTGGGTGAGATTCTAATAAGATCTAAATGCAATGCTTTTGAAAAGGAAAAAGTCAGGAGAGGTGTAAATAAAAGACTAGAAATGCTACGTAGTACTAAAAGAGTTGTGGATTAGGCTTTAAATACTGCGGCACCCCATGTAGGCTGAGTCTTTCAGAAGTAACTATAAAGTTAGTTTAACATTCAGGAATAATATTATCAGGTTATGTAATATTTGCAAGAATTTGTGGATTCCAGCATTTAGGGTTCATAATCTTGTGAAAAGTTTTAGAGAATCTGGAGAAATCTCTGCACACAATTGAGACAAGCTGCTGAATTTAAAAAAAAAGATGCGACTGTTGTGGAAATCACTGGTTGAAAGATTTGCCTTACAAGCTAAATCCACCCTCAGGAGGTCACAAGCTTGTGTATTCCTGGTGCCGGTCCTAAATTAAATGTAAATGGTAGGGTTGCATCACAAAAGGCATCCGGCATAAAATCTGTGCCAAATTAAACATGTGGATCCATCTGTTGAGGCAACCCCTCAGGAAATAATGGAGCAGATGAAAGTACCTGGCTTAGGAACACATCTAAAAACCATCATTAGTGATCACAGTTCATTGCTGCATCCACAAATGAAGTTCAAATTCTACCACAAAAATAAGATGAGAAGGAAATGAGATCCAGAAATGCCACTTCATTCTCTGAGCAAAGCTCATTTAAAGGTATACTTCCAAAAGTATTTGCTTGTCTGCCTTCACACACATGTGAACTTGAGTGACATCCTATGCTTAATCCATAGAGTTTAATATTATGGTAGGGCTTTCCACAAGCTTCAGGAGTGTGTTTGAATTTTTGACGATTCTTCCAGAAGTGCATTTGTGAGGTCAGCTACTGATGTTGGACGAGACGTCCTGGCTCACAGTCTCCACTTTAATTCACCCTAAAAGTGTTCTGTCAGGTTGAGGTCAGGACTCTGTGCCAGCCAGTCAGATTCTTCCACATCAAACTTGCTCATTTGTGTCTTTATGGACTTTGCTTTGTGTACTGGTACACAGTCATGTTGGAAAAGGAAGGGGACATCCACAAACATTTCCCACAAAGTTGGGAGCATGAAATTGTTCAAATTGTTTTGGTATGCTAAGCATTAAGAGTTTCTTTCACTGGAACAAAGGGGCCAAGTCCAACTCCTGAAAAACAACCCCACAACATACCAGATCGGACTGTCAAGTACCGTCTACCTGGAAACCACCAAACCCAGACTCGTCCATCAGATTTCCAGAGAAAGAAGCGTGATTCATCAGTCTAGAGGGCACATCTCCACTGCTCTCCAGTCCAGTCCTGGCGTGCTTTACCCCACGGCATCTGACACTTTATGTCGTGCTTGGTGATGTAAGGCTTGGATGCAAATGTTCGGCCATGGAAACCAATCCATGAAGCTCTCTACACACTGTTCTTGAGCTTATTTGAAGGTCATATGAAGTTTGGAGACTCTGCAGAAAGTTGTCGACCTCGCACAACATGCGCATCCGCTGACCCCACTCTGTGATTTTACATGCTCAGTCACTTCACAGGTGAGACGTTGTCATTACGACACTAGAATTCTTTCACAAATATTTGTAGAAGCAGTCTGTATGCCTAGGTGCGTGATTTTACACACCTGTAGCCATGGAAGTGATTGGAACACCTGAATTCAATGACTTGGATGGGTGAGTGGATACTTTTGGCAATATAGTGTATACCCTCACTAGGATATCAGTCAGATCTCACTGAACTATGTACTATGAAACATGTTCAGCAAACTTTTTTTTCCATATTTGGCTTCACAAATAAGGAATCAGGCTAAGAGGTCATGTGAAGGTGTTTATCAACTCAACAAGTCAATCCATAGCTTCCCACGTGAAAGAGGCAGAGTTAGAAGTACGTAACCAATCATAAGCACGGACAGGTCTGCTGGCAGCAGAGCTGCAGTTTTTACAAAGGAAGATCTTAGAAAAGTATGAACAGTTTAAACACACAATACAGTCTGAAAGGAATTCAAATGCTGGAGACAAAGCAGCAGAGTGCAAGTGTGTGAAGGGAAAGGCATTAAAAGCACTTCATGAATACAGTATGTGTGTGCATTTCCAGTAAAGCCGGAAAGGTTCTACTATATCAGTAAGCCCTGCCATATTAATAAAGTTTAGCCTATTTGAAGTGAGGTAGAAAATACCAGCTGTACTTTACAAGTGAACAGACTTATCATCAGAGAATCTGACAAATTGCTTAAATCAATATTTAGAGATAAATAGGCATATTTTTATTCTTTCAGCTCAAGCTTTGTTGTTGTTGTTGTTTTATTTGTTTTCTTTTTTGTTTTCTAAAAGAGAGTGAAAAGAATTATAAAAATTCAAGCCTAAATATATACTCTGTGCAAACTGGATATAAGGTGTGCAAGTACAAATAGGTACCATGGATTAGGATTACACAGGGTGGGCCATTTATATGGATATACTGTAATAAAATGGGAATGGTTGGTGATATTAAAGTCCTGTTTGTGGCACATTAGTATATGTGAGGGGGCATATTAATGCTTATAGAGCAACACAGTTTTTTAGTTTGCAGTCAGCAGGAAAAAAACAGGGATAAAGTTACTACTAAGATAAAAGAAAAATACTTTACACCCTCATATGATTCAACCCCTGATTCATGTACAGGGGTTTCACTATTTCCAGAGATCTGACTGATCTGTAGGCGGTGATTTTGTTGATCTCTAACCTGATAAATAAGTACCACTTTTTTAACACTAAAAACCAGGAGTTAAATCTGAAATGATCTCATTTAATCCTGCTTTACCACCAGTCTCTGATAGCCCGTCTGCTGTGCAGCTTCTGGGTCAGCTTCCTGGTAGGCTATATTTGGATGAACATTCAGGGTTCAGGTGAAATACCACAAACAGAAGGACACATATAGACTGAAACCGGAGACAGCTGCTCAGGTACCATCAACCCGTCTCATACCCACTTTCTCAAAAAGAGAGACCCGCAGCACACTGAAACCCAGCTGATAAGCAAATCTGTGTTTCTCATGAGTTTCCATTAGAAAGAAGATCTTGTACTTATTCACAGTCACTAACTATACACCAAGCAAAAAATTCCAACCACAGCAATAAAAGTTAACCTGCAAAGCTTACATAAAGAGATGCAGTATATCTTTGCCTGTATAGACTGCTATACACACCAGGTATAGTAGCTGTATTTGACTTCTTTGTAGCTGAAAACACACAGTGGGAAAACTGCAGCAGTGTGGTTGCTCACATTTCTCATTTTAACACACTCTGGTTTCTCTGATCTTTCATTTCCGAAAGAATCTGGTCTGTGGTGGATCAAAGAAAAGTTAGTGAAATGCTATGATTTGCTGCTACTTCTGGTCATGTTTTGTTTATGTGTAAAGTAAAAAAAAATGCAATGCAGCTTTATGATTACTTCCTATTTCCTCTTTATAAATCTATAACTGCCAGACTGGGCAACTGCGGTCACACCTATTTGCATTGTGACTAGGAGCCGTCGGCCTTATGTGTGGGGAGTGCCAACAGTGCTGAATACACTTCTGTCAGTATGCCCAATGAATGAGTCATTGAACCTGCGCCGACCTTTTGTCTTGTATATACAAAACGCATTCTTAGAGGAGAATAAGAAGCATCAGAGCAAAATGGCACAGCTGTGAATCCCTGTTTGTTTTTACCTGTGACTGTGTCACCTAATATATTCATCCACGACACTGTGCACTACAATAACACCTATTCTTAGCCGCCTGACTCTTTGTTTGTGGTTACACTTCTTGTATAACTATCTGAAAAGACCAAGAATTATATATTGTGTTACTGATTCAAAAATGTAAACTGTTTCAAAGTCAAACTAATTAAAACTACCAGTCTGCAAAATTTACTTCAAGGGGCCATCTTCACATGAACACACGATCTTCGTTGGCGGAACACAGTTGCCTAGCAACCAGATACAACAAACTCCTGCCAGCAGGACCGTGATGCTAAAGTTAGCCAGATAGCTACCTGGCTGTAAGGAAAACAAACCGGTTTAGTTTCATTTTACCGGGAGGAAAAAATGGTGAAACAGACGATTCAGATATTCGCTCGCATTAAACCCACCAAGAAAAATGTGGCGGTAAGTGCCTCACAGTAACATTTAGTCCAACACAACTCTGGATATAAACAATAAATATATCTGTGCCACATCCTTATGCTTAAACAAGGCCTTACATTAGATTATCAAGTCTTATCTACTACACTTTTTTTTCACTAACCTAAACCTATATATTACTTTTATATTAGTGGAGTAGAGTCCAATAAATGAACCAGAAAAGAAACAAAACAGTCTGAGAGACCTGGAGAACAACTGAGCGACAGTGTTGTTACTGCACACAGCAGGCAAACTAAAGGAAATCAGAGACTCCAGTAAGGTGGATAGATACAAAGAAAGAAGAAAAAACTCACTGGGTAAGTTTAGTGACATATTTGGGAAGTAGTTTAATCCTTAATCCAGTGATATGACTCGAACTCTCTGTGTAACAGTTCACCTCTGTCAGGTGTAAAAAATAGATAGTATTTTATCTTTAGGTCTAATCTTCTCTATGTAAATCAAAGGGGACTGTGTTTGTGTAATTACATACATATGGATCTATGAAGCTGCTGCGTTAATACATTCAAAATTTTGGATGGAAAAATGTTACAGACATGAGACTGTGCACTGTGGACAAATCAACCACATACATAATGAAATCGGGAAAAGGCCTTATTTATTATTTTTAAAAAATGTTTTAAAAACATAAACAAGATTTTCCAACAGAGATATACTCGCCAAAAATGTTTCAGCCAGAGCAAAATGAAGTCAAAAGAGAAGCATTAACTGGGGTTTCATCTGTTTTAGAATATTAAAACATTTGTGGATATGCACTGAGCAGAAAAATGCATAGATTTCTCCTGATTTCTGTCTTTACTGTATGCAGATGCCTATTACAATTCAGATAACACAGCAGGAAAGATACTAAAACTTAATAACAGTAATACTAAACTTAATAGCAGTAATAGAATAATAATAAGATTTTTACATCTTTGTGTTTCAAACAAATTGTTTAGAACTAGAACTGGTTTTAACTTTCTAGCTGGCACCGTAACAGGCCCAAAGGGTCCAGTTCGGCCCTCTGGATGGCTCTGGAAGTGTAAAAGTAGCAGTGAAATCATGAATTATTCAAGATAATACTTTTGTATTCCTGGTGCAGTGAACCAGAAAGTTTTTTACACTTCCTTTTAGTTTTAGTTCACTATAATAACCTTGAATTGCATGGACTCACCAGTCAAATTTAATAAAGAAAACACTTTTTTTTTCTCACAAAATAGATGAATATATGATAATGATTATGTTTTATAAAAGGAATTAGTACCCAGAAGTTAGGTTGCACTTGTCTGTGTGTATGTTTGTGTTTGTCTTTTATTGACTAGTCTCGTGGGGTGGGGATAAAACTGATCATCACTCTGTTCCCATGTGATTTATGGATCTTGAATCCCCTGCCGGAGGGCACTGGGAGGACAACAGGCTGCTGTTTGGATGAGTTGAGTCCTTTGTGCCTCTCAGTGACTTCCTGAGGCTCAGCTGGGTGCAGGCCAGGCAGCGCTGCTGTGCTGTGCCATTCACACCAGCCTCTCTAGGGCCTCAGCATCCCTGTACCAGGTGGTGAACAGTACCAGGTGGTGCCCTGATGGAAGTCCCTGAGCATGTGAGGCCTCATAGCAAAGGTTGCAAAAACACCTGAAGCTTGTGGGCCTGTTGCAGCTCTATTCCTACCGGAAATCCTATTTGTTCTACACATGTGCAAGAGGGCTTCTTCCTGGTCTTGCCTTTCACAATAAAAGCCTATGACTTGCAGCATAAACAACTGAATAAAAACTACATATAGAAAACGATTCTGTGTTTGGAGTTCTAGCTGTGAAACAGAATATCCAAATATTGTATGTTTAATATTTGGAACTAATGAAACAGTATGTGTAAAGTTTGTTGTTTAGATTAGTTCAGCGCTATATAACAATATTGATGTGAACATAATGCACAGAAATAACTGAAACAACAAACTGCCACAGTGCAAACTGGAGGTCATTGATCCTGAGATCACAGAGACTGATACCCTCCGCATGATACCCTCCAAAGCCCTCTGCAAGTCCACAAAACTCACTAGTTTTTAGAAGGAATTTCCAACGAGGGTGGCTTTTTCAAACATATGGATATAAAAACTCATTATTACAATCATTCTAAGTAATGATGTAATATCTTTATAATCCTTTTGCAGAGAGCTTCAGACTCAGCATCATGAAACATGAAATTATGAGCCAAAAGGTATAATCAGCCAACTCACTTGGAGTTATTTTGCAATAAAGTACACACCTGCTGTGAGATGAATGCCACACACACACACACACATATATATATATGTACACACACATATATTTATATACAGAGATAGATAGATAGATAGATAGATAGATAGATCTAATCCACAAATAAAATGTTTAACTAATTAAAAAGAGTAGGAAATGATAGTCATTGCACTCCTGGGAAAAGCATTTTCTTCTCCTTGTTTTATTGTGTGAGCACAGCAGCTGGTGGAAACAAATAAGCCTATTTCTTTAAGGTTTTCTGTGGCACCCACAGTGAAATGAGAACAGCTACCTCCTAGGGGCTTTTTGAGGTTTGGCACATGGAAGAGGCAGTACTGCAGGCGGAGTGACAGTGAAAAACAATCCAGTTATTTAGGTCTTATCTTTTATTCCTGCAACCTCAGGGACTTGTAATTGCATCAGTGTCCATTGGAAACATATGCCAGAACATATGTCGAAGCTCGAAGCTGAAAAGCGAATGGTGGGAGTGTTTAGGCTGACCCGACTGACCTCACTTTAAATGCTCTGTATTGGTTTAATGTTGTGCCGTTTTTCCTCGCCTCCCCTGAGGCAGGGCTTTGGCTTCAGCTTGGGTTAGTAGAGGTGATTTTGCAGGGCTTGCCAACACTATATGCTGATCATGATTGCTTGTTCAGTTCTATTTGTTTCCACAGGATATGAGCGCCATAAACTCCATCCTTTCATTTTCAGGGCTTGCAATACCCAAGCCACAAAATGTCTAAACTTATATTTTAGACCTAACATGATATATTGTCTTTGTGTTTAACTTGGGCCGCATGTATGACTCCACATACCATAACAGCATGCACACTGAAACATATAGAAGACTATGAATTCCTGTGTGGAACATAGCTGCCTGTGCTTATAATCCAACTGCATAGTCCTGTGGTATTATATGGAAGTCTTTAGGCCTTCCTCTGCTCTATAAAACTGACTCTGCTGTTGTCTCTGGCTCCCTCAGGTGTACTCTGTGGACAATGAGAACCAGACAGGTGCCTCTCTGGAGTTTTTTGTGCCCAAGGACCTGGCTGATGGCTTTGTTAACAACAAGAGAGAATGCTACAACTTCAGGTATGTGACAGCCAGAGATCAACAGGTATTGTTTAGGGTCTTTCTTTGAACAAGAATGGGTGAAGTGCTAAGTTATTAAATAAGGCTAAATAGCTTGTTTAGGAAGCTGCATTTATAGACACAGAAACCTGCTGCTTAGTGCTAAGTAAAATCCAAGTGTGCCCTGGGTGACTCTAAGTACAACTAACAAATGCAACCCATGTTATTTGTCATGTAGTTGCATTAAAAGGCACGACCAGCGCAAATAGCACAAATCGAGAGGTCAGTTCAGTGAAGCTTAGAGAGCTAAAAAAATGAATGTAGCCACCCTGACATCACCTGTCTTTGTGCTTTGAAACTGGATGTGATAAAGGAGGGGCGAATCTGCTCACCCTTTGCAAAAATAGGCGCACTTTGTGCTCATAAAATAGCGACTTGTCAATCATACGTGACTCTACTGGGTGTATAGCCCATAAGGCTTGAAACTAGCAAGTAAAACCATGAGGAAATAGTTTATTGATGTCATTGGAAAAAAATCCAGCCAAAGCCTTTTTTCACAGACTACAATATATTTTACAACCAGAGGAGTCACCCCCTGCTGGACATTAGAAAGAATGCAGGCTTGACACACTTCACTTTTCAGACCCAAAAGCGCAAACCAAAAAATTTCCATCTTTCATATGCAGTCTATGGCCATATCGACCTTTTAGCTCCTAATACTGCAAATTTTTTAAAAGAACTAGACCCCTGTTTTCAATACCATAAAATCTGTACCAAATCAAATATGCAGATCCATAAGCAGAGGCAGCCCAATGGAAAATAACAGTGGAGGCAAAAGTACATATCTACTTGTAAAAAAAACATTAAAGCTATGACATAGAGAGTTTATTGCTGCTATAACGCTGGCAATTTAACATTGGAGACTATGGGGTTCAGCCTCAAGGGGACATTAGAAGACCTGGAGAGTTTGTCATTTCCACAGTGGCTTCATTTTTAAACGTAGACATTACTGCTTGGTTGTGTCTGTAATAAAAGTCAAATAAGCTACAGTCTGAAGTAAGAGCATGACATTAAAAATGTCCAAGAAGAAAAAAAATTGAAATAGATCGTGTGAATAAAGACAACACACAGAATTCAAGCTCTTAATGTTGCACAAGAACTTTCCCGTGAATAATTCATCCCCCAGTCCTGTCAGTGAAGAGCCAGAACATCTGTTTAATGCTGGTAGTGAAAGCTGCAGCCTTATATACCCTCTGGGCAGGGCTCATGCCACGCTTCCAAGCCCTAAATTCACAGTTGGGGAGTCAGACAGCACTGGACACTCAGAAGCCTTGAAAACCACACAGTCTTATAATAGCCTGTGGAGGTTCCCTTGTGCCCTTATAGAAATAAAATTTCCACATTTAACAACCTTCCTGGGCGGATTCCTCGCTTCATCTCTCTCATCTTACTGTGGGATAAAACATGACGGGCTGTGACTACTTTAGAAAACAGAATGACCAAACTCCTCCTCTTCCACTCAGGAAACTAAATTCTTGCTGCTTTTTGTGCTTATTCAGTTCTGCTGTGGGTACATGACCCCAGATGTACCAGCAACATATACAGCACAAGTTCCTGCTTTCTTGTGTTTGTGTTTCTGTTGTCACATTTACATATTTCAGATTATTATTTTTTTTATATTAGTCAACAATATATATACAAAATGCTGGTTTCATTTATTAAGAGAGAAAAAGCTATCTGAATGTACCTGTGCCTGTTTGCTTCAGGGCACGGAATTCAAGGTTTCAGCAATTATGGCAAGTCGTAGAGAAGCAACAAAGCAGCAGTTCTTTTTATGAAATGTTGTGCTCCTTTTACATCAGATGTAACAGCACAAAAGGTTTGGCATTTCTCTCGTCAGTCCACAGAATGTTTTTCCAAAAGTCTCTGGGATCATCAGGATGTGCTTTGGCAAATGTCAGACGAGTCTTTGTGTTCTTTGTGGTCAGCAGTAGTTTTCGCCTTTTCCATGGAGGCCATTTTTGCACAGTCTCTTGCTTATTGTTGAATTATGACCTTAGCTCAGGCAAGTGAGGCTTGCAGTTCTTATAATAATGATCTGGGTTCTTTTGTGACCTCCTGGGTGAGTCATCGATTTTGAGTAATTTTGGTAGGATGGCCAATCCTGGGATGGTTCATCTCTGTTTTAAGTTTTCTTCCGACTTATAGATAGCCTACTTCACTTTGTCAGACAACTTCTATTTAAGTGATTTCTTAATTCAACAAGTCGGGCAGTAATCAGGCCTGTGAGTGGTTAGTGAAATTGAATTTAACTTTCCCAAAAACTGTGATTAATCAGATAAATTTATGATCTAACAAAGGTTTGGATAATTGTCTTCCCCTTACTTAGATCTCAGGAAGACAAATAGTTTTTTCACAACTCTGCCTATATTAGACTCGGGGTTAAACAGTGGATTAAATATCTGTTTTGTCAAGTGTATTATGGTGGTAACACCTTTTTTACCTCTCACTTTTTTCAGGTTCCAGAAAGTGTTCGATCGGGTCGCCAAACAAGAAGAGATATTTGAAAACATCACCAAACCAGTTGCAGACAGGTAAACTCTAAGTGGACGTGGCACTCTAAAGAAAGTTATTAAAGGTTAATTAGGTAATTATTTTAATGTATATTTTTTTTTCCTACTATGTTATTTACAGACTGTAAATTAACCTACAAAAGTGAGACCTTCTTTGGCACTCTAAGTGAGAAGATATCAGCAGGATATTCACTTCATGGAGGGATTGTTTGGTTTTTTGGAACAAATCCAATCACACGCTGTTTTTCTTTTACCTAATCTTAACCAACAGTAGCTTGCCTGCTAACATACACAAATTTCAAGTTATCTCACAAAGCAACATACTTCCTTGAATGGATAAAGTTGGCTGAATTGACCATTTTCAAATGATTTTATGTGCTAATATTGTGAAATAACTAAACCATCAGGTTAATGTAGTGTAGCTACGTTACAACATCTTGCTTATCTATCTATTGCTATATAATCATATGAAAATGCTGATTGCCAGCAAGGATCAGTTTTTTAATTCTCATATTTTCAAGCTGTTGTAGCGCCACTGTCGCTCTACTCAAGAATTTCTGTGTCTCTGTGCTGAGAAATCATTGTAACACTGGTAAAAAACTGACCCGATTATACCCCTCTTCATTATGCCCGTCTTCTTATTCTTTGTTTGATGTCACATTTGGTGCATGCTGCTGTTTGTGAAAGTGACAGGATGAACTAGGTGTTAATCACTTAATGGTACAAAGCAACGGTATATAGCATTTATATTGCAATGGCAGTCAACAAGGCGGCAGTTAGATAGTTGTAACTTGGCATCTATCTGGTATTCATATCTTCATCGTGTCCAAGTAGACTTTGTTGTCATTTTACCATTGCGCTGATATACAAGTATGCAGTATATAGCATACAGCTAACTTTGAAACCGCAGCCATCGCTGTCCACCTGTCCTATGCAGTGTTCCTCTCTGCACACTCAGACCACACAGGCTTCAGCGGGCCTTGTTGACAGGAAGTGAGTAGGGCTTAAGATGTAAATGAAGGGTGTCTGTGATTTTTGGCATGCTTTACATACTTAAACCACTAAGTGGATGGAACTGGCAGGCAAGATGGCACACGGTGCCGTCATGAATGTGAGAGCATTTTCAAGCCACAGTACAGAGCTTTACTGTAAACTGTAGCTGATTCATTTTCATTTTGACTCCAATGTTGAAGACAAGATTCATAGAACAAGGCATTTGTCAGCAGAGCTAATTATTTTACCTGCACTATTCAATTCCCTTGGATTAATTAGCGATTACCGTTTTAGGTTCAGCTATTTTAGTAGCCAAGGTAACTCAAATCGTGTAGCCTGAAACAACCTAGAGTAAGGTTACCTTAAGTGGAGGTCAAATGCTAATCCAGTAAGCTAATATACATTCCAATAACTTCTTAAAAATAAAGCTTAAGTAGCAGAACAGAGTAGAGCCCGACAAGTATAGGATTTTTAAGACTGATACATGGTATCAGCTGAATTTTTTTTCAGACACACACATAAACCCATGTCTGATTTTGACCGAATATTTTTTTATGTGTTGTTATTTGTGAGTTCTAAGATAGTACTACATAGTAAGACTATGTAGTATATGTACAATGTACGTGTACAGTAAGAGACACTTATTATATGAATGTTATTGAGTATTTTTGTAAAAAAAAAATAAAAGGTGTATTTAAAAATGTACTTTGATACCATTTTTAAAGGATAGTAGTCGTAAGTATTAAGGCTTAGATAAAGTAACTGATAAAGAAAGAAGAAAAACAGCTAAATAGAAGTCAGTAAAAATAAAATAACTGGAAAAAAAGGATTATCTCATATCAGGCTTTAATTTAAAAAACGATCATGCATTCATGAAATAACCCTATTTGTTGACTTTATAGACCATTTTGTCATCTCCCACAGTGCAGAATGGTACCTCAGTGATAAACTGCAGTTTCTTGCTCCTTTAAGACCTCTAAATACACGCTGTGTCTTACAGAGCTTTACCCCCTGCCCGCGCTGACATTCAACACAGAAAAACAGCACACAAGATGGAATTTACTTGGAATTTCCTGTCATCAAATGCAAGTTATGCTGCTGTTATTGTTATGTGAACAAGATTCTTCCTCTCCTTGTCGAACCCTGTCCTGTCTCAGTTTAATTCCTACCATCACTGGTCTTAATCACAATAGAAGCTATTTATGGACTCCCACAAGTGCTTTGAATTATCTTTGCCATTAGCAGACATATAAACAGCACAGTCAGATGTCTGGATTGGTTGACTAAGGATGTGGATGTATTTGACCTGACTCACGCAGGTTATTAGGTTGCTCTCCCCACGCAACCTTTCGACAGTTTCCTCTATGTTCTTGCATATGGTAAAAATCAAGTTAAAAAGTTGCAGTCACAGCCTGACTTTGTGTTGCTGTATCAGTTTCAGGTTAGCATCTTTTAGTTGTTTAGTCTTTAATTTGATGTTGGCAACACCCCTCGGCAGTTATTTTGGGTTAAGTTGACTGCCCTCCATTCCTGAATGAATAGGTGGAGAACCAGTTGGCAATTTAAGTGATCGCTGGGACATAAAATTGTATCAATAACATAAAAAAAGATTTAAAAACTTTTTTCCCAGCTAATGTGACTTGCTGGCTTTTACAAGTATGCAAAAAAACACAAAGAATCATCTCAATCTATCAGTCAGTATTCTTTCCATATATGTAAACCTACAGATGTATATTCCACTGAGCTAAATGGTAATGTTAATAGAAAAAGGCCATCTACCCAGGAAGCTAGCATTGATGTGGTGACCAACGACCACAGAAAGTAAAGTCAATGTCATTAATCAGTTCAGACCACAGTGCAAAATAAGTTTGCACAATTATTAAAATTAAATTACAATTTTAATCCACCGCAATTAAATTATTAAAAAAAACTCAAAATGTGTGCCTTGCCAATAAAATTCAAACTAAAAACAAATAAAGTGCTCCCCCAATTACCGCCTGACAACGTGCCTGTCTATCTCAGTCACAGCTCTTCCCTGTGAAGCTTGACATTTTCTGGATCTCGAAGAGTAACACTATGCTTAATACAACAGATAACAGACCATCAAAAGAAAAGTCAAATGTCGAGCAAGCCAGCAGGCGATGCGGTTGTCCCTGAAAACACATCATGGTCTGTTTTCCAAAGGAACACAAGTAACTTCAACTAATTGAAAACACAACATAAACGGCAGCATAATGAATGCATGAAGGCTGAGCAAGACAGCACAATGGTTGCTAATATAAATTACTAACATCAACTCAGACGTACATAAAAGTATGTCTGAGCAGCATGTGAGCATCCAGTGCACAAGCACATTACAAACACATTGGATTTGACTAAAAACAGGTGTCCAGTAAACATAATGAGTAATGCAGGCTTCAGAAAAATGCTGCTGCACATCAGTCTTGGAAAGGTTATAATGCCATTTCCAAAGTCTATCATTTTACAGTGAGAAAGATTATTCACAAGTGGAAAACATTCAAGACACTGGACAACCCCAGGCTCAGCTTCTTGTTTTGCTTAGAGAAACCGCACAAAGCTGATTCAGACTGTACAGATATCAGTTAGTTGAATGTTAAAGTTCATGGAAGTACACTGAACAACACTGAACAAGTATGTGTTGTTTGGAAGGGAGAAAGCGTCTTTTCTCTAAAAAGAAGATGGCAGGTTTAGGTTTGCAAAGTTCCATCTGAACAGATCTGAAAATATCTTGGAATTGAAAAAGGTTTTACTTGTTTGTTGTTTTTTTTACTGTAGTAGTAGAAACTATCATGTTCCCTTTCTGTGTCCCCAGTCAGTCATGTTCCCATTGCTGTTTCTCCCCCAGCCTAAGTGTTAAGCCCACGTGTTTGAATCCTCATCTTCATATTTGTCATGCTTCCTGTTTTATTTTGATAGTCCCATGTTCTGTGTTGAGGGTATTTAGTTTTGCTTCCTCCCTGTCTCGTTATGTCAGATTAGTTCCAGCTGTGTTTCCCTCCTGTTGCACATTCCCTCGTTACTTTCTGTGTATATATTTTGTTAGTTTCCCTTTGTTTGTTGTTTGGTCGTCTGTTTGTCATGTGTCAAGCTCAGGTCCCCCCATGTTAGTTTTGTGTTTGTTTTCTCCTGCCTTTCGTTTTTTTTTTTGCTTCCCAGTTTCTAATAAACAGCTCACTCTTCGTGGAAATCATGTTTTGTTTTCGCGTGTCTGCTTTTGGGTCCACACTTCAACCTTTAAGCTGATAGTCATGGTTAAAACAATGAATGGTATTTAAGAAATGGTGATCAGTTGTTTAAAAGGAGTTGAGCTGAATTGAGTTGGGATCTGACCCTCTTTGTGACCTGTTGTGGTGACAAACATAAGTTAGATCTGCAAAAGCACTACATATCTTCTGAACTTATTCTGTTTCATTCAGGAATTTGCAGCAGTTTTGCTGTTGCTGCACTAAAACTCAGCTGCCTATCATCTCGGCTAGCAGTAACTGTCAGGTTGCTGTTTTGGTTGGTGCTCTGTCATACTTGGCACACTTCAAGTTTAGCCAAAAGCTCTAACTCGTTTACTTGCACTAAAGTCTGTGTCTGTGCTGTGGTGTAACTGGAACCAGTTATTTCAACTCCAGCACAGTAGTTTAAAAACAAACCAGCATTAATAGCTCCACAAGGGGACGAGCCATTGAAATGATGTCGTGCTGGCACGTCAAACCCTCTATCAGGACAGTGATCTATTTCACAAAGCTGTGAAACCTGCTGTTGAAGTTCAGTTAGGGTCTCTTCAGTTTTATCTTTGCACCTGAAGAGGTTGGACACACAGCATTTAAACAACAGAAAGGATCTTTTGAGCGATCACTCTCCAATCTCCAGGAAAGTTGAGGTGTAAACAGGAACAAGCATTGGGAAACACCCAAGCCTCAGTGGCAGGGCCCAGGCCGCATCATTAGTACTGACATTAAGCTAAACACTGAGCCTGTGTCTTTTTCCCCCGCCTGCCAATCACTTCCATGACTCACAGTAGATTAAATGGACGCCCGTTGGCTGACCAACCAACCGCCGTTCTCATAAGTGGACCCAGTGTTTTATTTTAACTGAGATGCAGTTTTTTCCCTCGCCCTTTTCGTACAGGGTGTGGAACACAGGGAAGGAAACCCACACGCTGCTCAAACCCTGGCTCGCCTACACCATTAGAATAAGTGCGAGGCTTAAGTTCGTTTATAATTCATCTCGAAAAATATAGTGTAAAGATATCCTTTTTCCTCGCTATTGGCAGAGTCAGGAGCACACAGGATACCCACACCTTTGATCCAAGCTCGCGTGTCAGAGGCCCCTCTGTCATTTTACCATTACTAGCTGGTTTATTTCCAAGAAGACACAAAGTTTGTTTTGCCTATAAATTTTGTCTCATGTGAGCTCTATCATTTTTAGAAGTTCATTTCATTCAGACAGAGCTGAATACCATTGGTTTCCATGACCCTGAGCACGTGCAGAAGGACATTTCTGTGCCAAACCAAAATTTACCGGACCTGCTACAGCTGAGTGGTTTTGGGCTCTTTCTGTCACTCCAACACATTCCTCCTTCACCGGCAGATATCTGTCGCCATCGCAGTTCTCTGCTCGCCGTCGCCATCCGTTCCTGTGGATTTGGAGTGTCACATTCAATTAACAAAGGCCTCTGGTGTCTGCTAAAGAGTACAGTCAATGGTCTTTTTCAGTTTTAAAATGCTGATGTCATTGGCGGCATATGAGCAAGAACTGGTGACATTTAGGGAAGTCGAACCCAATCCAGTTTTATTTATAGGACCAAAACAGTACAGCAAAGCAAAGTAATGAAAATGACAAGAAATAAAAGGCAAGAAGACACCACTCTCATTCTAACTTAAAAGGCAAGGAGCAAAAAATGAGGGGATCATCTAATGTGGGAAGTCAGATAATTCCAAAATCTAAGGACTGTGGCTGAAAAAACTCTTACCTCTAGTTTTGAGTCAAGCTTCAGCGACTGCAAGGAGCAGCTGGTCCACTGACCTCACCGACCTCAATGGGACTTTTGCAGTCAGCAGCTTACATTTGTAAGTTGGTGCTGATCTATTAAAAGTTATAAAAACAAATAATAAAACTTAAACTGGGCCCTAAAATTAATGGGAAAACAGTGGCAGGAAGCCACGATGGAGTAAATGTTACTCATGTTTGTGTGTACCCGTTAAAAGATAAGCATAACTGTGAGCATTACTGAGGTTCCGTACTGCTGATATTATGTACAGCTGCAAAGGGCCCAGGTCCAAGAGAGGCGCAACACAGCCACATCTGGAAGTGAAAACAATAACCTCAGTTTACTAAAATTTTAAAAAATTTAAGGCCATCAGAATTAGAAACATCCACATTTGGCCAAGTTGTGCACACAGACAAGGAATTTGAGTTCAGTTCACTTTTCTGTTCTGCACTGGGTACCAAGCCCTCGATGTGAATGACGGCCTTCATATTCATCACATGAAGAATCTATTGGGAGATTGTAGAGCGCACTGTCCACCACTATCATGTGTTTTGAAAGAATATATTCAATGCCAAGGAGCTTTCTTTTACTTTAATTTGTCACCTGAGTTTATGTATTCGTGTGCCTTTAACTTTTAGAGCAAGGAGTCAAACACAACTCGAAAAGTATAAACATGGCATTAGTAATAGATATTTATTGGTTCCTTTACAGGGTAGTACTTTTATTTTGTCACTATAGCTTGAATTATTCATGAAAACTGTGCTAATAATGTGGGTGTCTTTGCAGTGTGTTGGCTGGATATAATGGCACCGTATTTGCATACGGCCAGACGGGAAGCGGGAAGACCTTTACCATCACAGGAGGGGCTGAGCGGTACAGTGATCGTGGGATTATTCCTCGCACCCTTTCCTACCTATATGAACGGTTCAGCCAGGTCAGCAAACTGTTGTTCATCTGCCTGTTTTTCAGTTGATTATGTACAGAACATAACAATCATCTTCTTTTCTTCAGAGTACTTATTATTATTATTATTAGCTTCAGAAAAATGTCAAAAATATGTAAATCTTTTATGTGATTTATTGGTGCTCCACAGGACAGCAGCATGGTTTATACCACACATATCTCTTATCTGGAGATCTACAATGAGACGGGATACGACCTTCTGGATTCCCGACATGAAGCATCTCGACTGGAAGACCTACCGTCAGTGCCCATTTTCTTATTTTTAAGCTGTTGCACATGTCAACAACTAGGGTCATGTGGTGTATATTTTACCTTTAATTTCATGATAAATACACATATTATAAAGTTGTGAAGTCCACTAACTGCTGGGTTGATTATCCTCCTAAACACTTGCGGTTTTAGCCACCTCAGCCTGGCTCACAGTTATTGTGTGGTGAAATATGGAGACTCTGGTGTTTAGCAGCCCACTATGAACTGCCAGCTGACATAATGAGGCTGTGGGACAGCAATGGATGTGGTCAACCTGGTGGCAGACTGCAGGAGAGCAAAAGAGTCGTGTGGATAAATAGTTTTTCAAAGCTGGTCATTGCAGCTGGTCTTTTTTTGTCCATCTGCCTCTTGTTTGCAGTGTTTCATGGGCTCTTTTGTTGCTTTACTCAGAGCCGTTTTCTTGTTTGTTCGTTCCTTTCCATCGTGATCCTCTTTTTTACTTTGCGTCCATCTTTCTTTGCAATCATAATTTCCGTCTGTCTAGACGCTGGTCTGGGCATTTAATCTTTTGCCTATTGTGTTTGTGTCACACACAATATTTATATTCATTCACTTTATTTTACCTTTAGTGGGGCCTTCTGGGGTATTACCATTGAACCCAATGATAGGACTTATCAGTAGTTGTGACAATATTGTACCTGGCTCATTCCATGTAAATTGAAGCACATTGTCAGGGACTAGGTATGCGACCCAGTATCCTCTCTTTAGTTTGTATTTTCTCTCCTCTGTGTCCCTCTCTTGCTCCCTCTCTCTGTCTCTTGTGTCAAGCTTGCATGTCCCAGTTCATGTCTCGCCATGTTTCCTCTTTTATTTTGAAAGTCTTCTGTTTCCATGTTCAGTGTGTTTAATTTTGCTTCCCCTGTGGCGTCTTGTTCATTTCTGTCAGAGTTGTCTCCCCAGGTGTGTCCACTTCCCTCATTACCCTTCTGTGTATCTAAGTCTTCTGTCTTCCTCTGTTCATTCTTGGGTCGTCTGTTTACTTCATGTCAAGTCAGGTCAGGTTACAGAGTCTTGCTTTCTACTGTTCATGTTCACGTCAGGTTTAGTTTACTTCATCTCCATGTTTCGCATGTTCCTGTTCAATTTCATGTTCTTGTTGTCATAGCTGTTTAGCTGCTCCCAGTTATTTTCTAGTTTAGTTGTGTCCCAGTACGTTTTGCTTTGTTTGCCGTTTTTGATATCAGCCATAACAAAGGCTCGCTGTGTCTGCTTATGGGTCTGCTCTGCAAACACAGCAGCAACCTGGTACACGTTTCTTTTCTTTTTGTTTTTTGTTTTGTTTTTATTGTTTATTTTATTTTATTTTCAGTCGTTATATACGGGACAGACATGACTCGGGGTAGGGAAAGGGAGAAAGAAAGAGAGGGAGGGAAAGAAAAACAGCGGGGAAGAGGAACGGCGATAAAGGGCACAAAGCAAAGAAGAGGTGGGGGGACAAAAAATACATATATATATATCAATCACCTGGATCACCTGTTGAGAGAGGGAAAAAAAGAAGAGAAAACAAGCAAAAAAGAGAGCAATATAATAAACAACATCATCGCAATAATCTATGTGTATATAACAGTAAATACTAAATATTGGATATTATTGTGCAGCATGTAAGATCGACAGCGCAGTGTGCTTTGAGGTAGCAGCCAAAAAGGGTGTGGTTTGTATCTGTGAGCACCCGTGTGTAAACCTGTGAGCATGAGCGCGCTTGTATTCAAAAGGTTCCTTCATGTAACGATTTCGTTAGAGGGTGTGGGGGGCCATAGCCCCGTCCTCCAGGGCATGAAGCAGGTATGGAGGAAATCCAGACTCCAGACATCCAGAGACCCTCAGAGCACAAGAGACCAAGGAAGACCAATGGAGGGGCAACCGTGCCACTCTCCCAGAAAGAGCTGAGGAGAGCCCCAGATGAGGGGTCACTCAGGAGCCGCGGAGCAGAAGCTAGAGGGGGTTGCAGTGACGTGCCCGTGAGCTCCGCCGGCAGCCAGCTGTGCCAGAGGGGACACATGTTTCAAAAGATCACCTCAGAATGAATTCTTTTTTTATTTACAATAAATATAGTATATTTAATAAAGGCATGGAAGAGATTACTGTCTTGAAAATTTTCTGTTATAGGCATTCATGGTAGATAGGGATCGGTTGAATGTTTTGTTTTTTTATTTGTATTTACCAGCATTTTCAAGCCCTCATAACCCAATAAGTATGGGTGATCCCCTTGAAGTTGTCTGGTTCTAGTTTTTAACAATCTTTCTATGACATTTGGTATGATAGGATATATCCTAGATTCAGTAGAAAACTGTACCAATTAAGTGTCCATGACAGTTACAGAAACGGGCATTGGTACCTTGGGTGCTTTCTATGTTTTTACTGAAGAAACTTAAATGGGAATTTAAATGGGGATGACGGTGTACAAAAGTACGGAGACGGAAAGAAACAACTCATGATCCAAAGCATTCCATATCATCTGTCACACATGGTGGAGGCAATATTATGGCACTGGCATGCCACTGCAGCGGAGTGTTTATTGATGATGTGACTCCTGATAGAAGTAGCAGGATGGATTCTGAAATGTACAGGTCTATGCTCTTCTCAGATTCAGCCAAATGCTGCAATCTGATTGGACAATGCAAATGGTCCAAAGCAAAGTAGAAAAGCTACCCAAGAGTTTCTCAAGGCAAAGAAATGTGATGCTATTCAAAGGCCAAGACAATCACCTGATCGAACATGCTTTTCAGTTATTCGTTTCAAAACTGAATGCAGAAAGATCCACATACAACAGGTAACTGAGGATGGCTGCAGTAAAGGTTCGGCAGAGCAGCTGATTTCACCGGCTTTATGTATGTAACTTACATTTTACTTTAAATTAAATTTCATGCAACTTACGGCAAAACTATTATTTTTTGCTACCTTGGACTGAAAACAGTCGGTCTTGTGCTTTTGCAACTTAAAATCTAGAACAATCAAGGCAAATGTGTTCCTACATGTTCCTTTTTTTCTCAGAAAAGTCAAGTAATTAGGTTATACCCATGTAGAGTATACCTGTAGAGACAGAAATGGACTTTTACTGTCACCTCCGTTTCTGAGAGTGTTATCCAGTATTTTCATGTACTTGCTCGATTTAGGTTTCTCCTCTCCATTCACAGAGAATCCAGCTCAAGGTTTAGATACCCACAAATCACAGTCTTCTGGAAATAGACAGTGCCCGTCGTTAACTGTGCTCTGGCCACACTTGCTGATTCAAGGAGAAGCTGTGGCACTGACTGATGTCTCTCTTTCACTGCCTACAGTACCCCATTCTCTTCTTTATTTATTATTTCCATCACATACTCAGTTTTCCACCCTCTCGATGCCAGAAGTCTGCAAATTACCTTAATCCATTCTCGGTTTTTGTAAAAATACAATAAACATTTATATTTCGGGTTGGCGTGGCTGTTTAGGAAAACAACCCTGCCAGGCCACAGCTTTTAATCACATTAAGATTAATTCTGTTTTATCAAACCACCTCAATTGCCTACACATGTTAGTATAATTATCTGCATGTGTTCGCGATTCATTCCACCCTCTTTGACATGTCAGTCTAGTAGCCATACTGTCACAGCCCCTGTGGCGGGATGGAAATAATGTGGTGAGATCACAGGGGTTCCTTAAGTGCACCGTATTTCAAAGGGTGCCTGATGTGGGCAAGAACCAATCACCTGTTTGTTTTTAAAAGCAAGCCCTGTCTGTTATCAAATCATGAACTCCCAGATAGATAAAGCACAAACTGGGTTGCAGCCCACACTGACATGCATGTGTGGTTTGTTTGGATTCAGAGCTGAGCGACGCCTGGTAAAGAGAGGGAAATGGATGACATAACTCAGATAATTCTTTTTTTGTAATTGCTTTGCTTGGAATGATTGGGTGTTTTGCCTGATTTCTGGTCATTTGTCTTTGATAATTCCTCCCAACAAAGATTCTTTTTCTATTTTTTCAGAAAAGTAATGATTATGGAGGATCAAGACCAAAACATCCATCTGAGAAACCTGTCTCTGCAGCAGTCAGCGAGCGAGGAGGAGGCTCTGAATCTACTCTTCCTTGGTGACACCAATCGTATGATCGCTGAAGTAAGAGCAAAAAGGGAAATAAAGGCTTCTGCTGTTCAATTTACATGCAATGAAAGCAGTGTTAAGAATTAGGATTGTAGGCAGCATACAAAAATATCACTAACCACTACCGGGGTAAGCAGCATAAAAGGCATTTTTTGTCCACAAATGCAACATGCCTTCTAAAAGGTACCTTAAGACCCATCTAAAATATTATTTTGGTCCCATGTGGTCCTTTTTACCGTGTTTTTTCCCCAGTAAAACCAAGCATTCTCTCTGTAATTTATGTTTATGTTGTGGTGTTGTTTTTTTCCACACTCAGACGCCCAGACTCCCCACGCTGATGAGACATGCGGTGGGTCAGCTTTTGCTTTGCAACCTGAGCTTTGGAGCAAAAGGCTGATCTCACCTCGTTTGCTCGTGTCGGTAATTTGTAAGTAAATAGCAGACAGTAAAAGTGAACAGGATAATCAGGTTTCAAACAGGCAGACTCTTTAGTCTTAATGAGAATGTTGAAGCCGTTTTTTTGTGTGTGGCTGTGATGCTATCATGAAACTAAACCAAAGTAAAAAAATATAGTAGATGTTTCAGGATCTAAGCTGGAGTTTCTGGAATTTTTTAATATGAACATTAAATAATCCAGTTATTCCATTGAGCCTCATCTAGACAACACAAACATGTGAGACAGAGAAAGCAGCACCCAAGGTATTTAAAAACCACGAAACAAGCAAAAGGTTCTGCAATAAGGACATTAAGAATTCAGAGGAATTAAAAATATGAGGGGAGAAAAAAAACTAGAAACAATGAAAATACAGTTCAGTACAACACCTGCTCGACTATGACAAGAACAAGTCCATTTGGCAACAGACAAGGTTAAACATAAGAGTCTAGTAATACGATGGACAGAATACTTGATCACAGGTGAGGCCAATTCAGCAGAGGTTATGTTAATGGCGGTGGGACAATCACAAAGAGTGGAAAACAACTCTGTATGCGATGACATCTTTCCGTGATCCCCCCAGTGTCAGAGCCTGGACCCTGAACAATATTACATTTGTTTTGCATCTGTTTGGTTGACACGCTTCCTATGTCGATTGCTGTGAAACCTTCAGGGATATTTCAGTGTAAACACATTCTCAGAAGTTTCATTATAAAACTTTTAAAGGGTTGCGCTGTGCAGCAGGGGAGACCCCACCGCTGTCCACCCACATTCAGACTTTTGTTGACTCGTCCTCTTTGGGACTTCATCACAGGAAGGTTTCTCTTGAGCCTGAAGCAAACAAAGAACCCTCTACATGGTCAAATGGTCTCTGCCAGAATCAGCACTCAAGTCCTTGCTCCATGCAGACCCTCCAATAAAGTTAAAAGCAATACTTTCTTTCTTCTGTTACTCCCAGCCATGTGGCTAATAGATGACACATCGGATCACATCGCACTCCGCAGGCAGTGAGCTCACTCGGTTTGAGACTTTACAATCCCCTCCACAGCTTTATTGAACAGGACTTTAAAAAAAACGCACCTTAGCTTCACAAAGAAAGGTTTCCTCTCATTTGCTCTTTTCTGTTTCGGCTTCACATCGATGTCGGACTTAGACCTCTCCCCTTCTTCTCTCAGATTTCCTCTTGAACTTATGGGGGTGAGTTGGGTGCATAGAACCAGAATAGAATCCAATCAGAATCAAAATTATTTACAAGTTTGTACACAAATAGCCAAATTTCAGCTTCCCTCTCAGTATTTTGGATCAGCATCTCTATATATTCAGCAGTTTTTAGCACCACTTTCTGTTGATCTCCTGCGACACTGTGTGTGGTTAGTGTGAGGTCCTCATAAGGTCAGCACGTGGTCAATGTAGAATACAGGAGAATAAATGACATGACTCCATTGAAGACAACTTGTACTTTACTGATGTTACTTCATAGTTTATATGTTTTGAACTGGGATATTTTCCCCTGTGGACACATTGTTTATAACTATTAATATCCATGGTGTCCCAGGTGTGCCTGCATGCTTATATGCTAAGTTACTCTATTACTTCTGGAACTATGATCCATCTGTTCATCCATCCAACCTATCATCTATCCATTTTCTTCCTGTCGGGAAGGGGGGCTGAAGCCCATCCCAGATGCCACAGGGCAAAAGACAGGATATAACCTGAGAATTTATGCTTTCTATATTTAAACATCTTTAGCTTGCTGTGCATCTGCAAGCCCGCCTTGCACCAGCTTCTCCCTTTCTTGCTTTTTCTGATTTAATGATCACCCTTACATCCTTACATATCATTTACATGACTGCTCTGTTTTCTACCTTAAGTTTTCCATCTGTCTGCATGGTAGGTCCTACAACATATATCCATATCCACAAGACTACAGATGGAAATAATGGAAAAGGGTTCCTGAATTAAATTCTCTAATTTAGCATGGACACAGTATCCCCAACCTTGACCCATTATGCAAAACTATTAGAAATGTGATCCCAGCTCAACATATAAGAGCTGCCTCACATTACTTTGGGGATACCATATGGAGAAAAGATAGACATGTGCAGAGTGAAGGGAATTTGCACTGAGGAAAGGGATGACAGCAGAGGGTTAAGATAGTGAAAGGTCTGTCACAAGCTGTCATGACCCTAACAGTCAGGTGTTGGCACATTTATGCCGACAGTAAGTCAGAGTCAGAGCAGCTTTTTTAGACTGTCTATGGTGATCTTTTTTATCAGAGAGAAAAAGTGGCTCATGTCAATATCTTAGATGACTGAGAGTTGCACAAAAGGAAAAGCATGTCATCCGGGATTAGAAGCTAATACAAGATGAGATGACACCTCCTTTCTAATTAAAAGCTGCTTAATAAAACCTGCATCATATGTTCAAACTGCAAGAAGTGCATGCTCAGCACTATGTCAGTGAATGTCCATTTCCTCTGTTTATTCTGTCAGCGATGTCCTCATCCTCCTCTAGTTAATAAAACTTGTTTGTGCAGTGTGACTCACGCTCTATTTCTGTCTCCTTCTGGTCTCAACCTGCTTTCTGCTGTTCCAGTGGCCATCTGAAAATCAGCCTCAGCTTTTGTCAAGCCGCTACCATGTGTTCACCGCGCATTGGTTACACATGCTGTGACTTTGATCTATAAATGAGTGGGAACAAGAAAAAAAATAAGAATCAAAGGGAACATGTTTTTTTGTTGTTGTTTGAATTGGAAAATACCAGAAATGAAGAATTAATTCCCCCCTTTGTTTTTTTGTTTTCGCCATGTGTACCAGTTTGTCAGGATTCAGATTACTCTCACACAAACCTGCAACTGCAACATTATTTTAAAATCTGTTCTTGTCACTTGACCCCTTTTGTCATCCTCAGACTCCCATGAACCAGGCGTCCACTCGTTCCCACTGTATATTCACTGTGCACCTATGCAGGCGTGAGCCCGGTTCAGCCACCATGCAGCGATCCAAGCTCCACCTGGTGGATCTGGCAGGATCGGACCGAGTTAGCAAGACTGGTTTAAATGGGCAGCTGCTCACCGATGCAAAGTATATCAACCTCTCTCTCCATTACCTGGAACAGGTAGGAATCTTTTTTTCTTTGTTATATAGTAATACAGATTAGAATTAAAAAAAACAGTTTAGTGTTAAGATATAATCTATCAGTTAATTTAATGTTTGTCTTCTTGTTATTGATACCAAACAGAAATGGAGCTCTTTCCCAAGGACTTGCTTGCTTCATTTGTACTACTCCCTATGAGTTAATAACACTGACTGGATAAAAAAAGATGAAAATAGCCACTGTGAAATCTCCCACTGATTTGTGAAGGCCCGTGTTGAAGCCCTGGGCTGACTCAAAGACACTGTACACTCATATAATAGTGAACAATAGGGTAGGCCTTCCATGAAAGATGCTCTCAGTAAAGTGTTAACTGAGGTTGGATTTAGTAAAGAGTAGAATAATTTTCTTACTGATTTTGCAGTTTACTATTTAGGCCAGGTGGAGCCCATCTTTTGAATACACTGTACGATTACTTAAAAATTTGTCAATTAAAAATGTCAGTGGTATTTGTGAAGATATAACACTACATATCCAGTGTTGCCCTACCACACAACAAGTAATTCTGATAAGCGCACAATCTGAACCAATCACATACTGTCCTTGGTAAAGGTAATTTCATAGCAAGAAAAAAATTTGACTATAACATAATATCACTCAGATTTTAGACTCCGCCATCTTGACAGTTCAGTATTGCAAAAGTAGTAGAGAAATAAATTACTTTCTACATCAAGTAAATAAGTAATGTAGTAATATTACTTAGTAATATTGCTTTTAAAAAAGTATCAACTGATGTACAATTCATTACATTGTTGAGAATGGAGGCAGTTTGGTTAGCAAACTGCATTCATAAACTGTACAGATGCATTGCACAGACACACATATTGAGAAACTGGTAACAAATAAAGGACTAATAAAATAGTTGATTTTTACTCATAAAACTGAAGCATAGACTGCTTGGACGCTCTATTCCACAGATAAGCCATTGAGAATGCTCCAAATAGCATCAACTGCACACACACACACACACACACACACACACACACACACACACACACACACACACACACACACACACACACACTGTGAAAAGATCTAGTTTAATGACCAAACTAAGGCTGGCAGACTGTGTCAGCACACCTATCTCAGTTATCCATGTTAATGAGTTATAAATAATATTCACTTGCAAGTGTTATAACCTATTCATAGAGGTCAAACAAGAGGCCAGGCTTTAAATAGGCTCTTTAATGCCGTAGTTGGAAATCTTAACATGAAAGTCTAAAGGGATTTTGGAGTCAGCTTCAAGTGGCCATTAGAAAAACTGCAGTTTTTGCCACTTCGTCAGTGGCTTAATTTTTAAGCTTTTTAAGCCCCTTGGTAATAAACCCAACAATGCTACTCAACACATGACTTTTACCCTCTTTCTGTGTATATAGTCCTTTAGTCTCTGGGGGAGTTAATGGCCCATATTTGTAGGATTTGGGCGTGGACGTTTCCAATCTGTCTGCTGACTACATATTAAAAAGCTAAACTGTTGGCTGAGAATAGATGATTTTTGTTTTCAAGATTTTTGTTTTGCAGTTCAGTCCCTCATCGGTTCCTCATACAGAGGCATATGTGATTGGCCAGTAGAATTATGTGAGCAGCCTACAGATAGAAAGGTCTTATCTAGTGAAGATGTGATTAACACTGTAGAAATAATGCAAAAATAATGACAGCCCTTTGAATCATGAGTTGTGTGCCGACTTTCCCCGGGTTTGCGTGATATTTCTCAGTCATGTCAGCACTTTTCTCTTCCTCAGGTCATCATAGCACTGTCAGAGAAGAATCGTTCCCATATTCCCTACAGAAACTCCATGTTAACGTCTGTTCTGAGGGACAGTCTTGGGGGCAACTGCATGACCACCATGATTGCCACTATGGCAGTCGAGAGAAGGAACCTCGAGGTAAGCATGGTTACCATGAGGACATGTTCAGACGCAAGTCCCTTAGATTCCCTCAGAAAACAATACTTTGTTGTAGTTTTAGGACACTACTTTTGTCGGCGTGCTTTGGAGAGAAAGTCTTGTTACCTTTGTTGAGTCTCTGCATGCATTCCTTTGAGGAAATGTACAGTATCACATGATTACTAAATTATGGTGTAATCAGGGGTATTAATTTTCTTTCCCTCCTACTGTCAGATCGGATCACTGACAGATTTTTCAAACTATTTTCCTCAGGAGTCCATCTCGACGTGTCGCTTTGCACAGCGTGTGGCTGTCATCAAGAACGAGGCGATACTGAATGAAGAACTGGATCCTGCGCTGGTGAGACAATCAGACGCTCGCGCTGCTTCGCCAGGCCCTCGAAATTCTGACGCTGAGCTGCACAATCACACCACAGATCCATGACTTAATGTGCCGTTTTATTTTGGCCAGACCCTCCCTTAAGCTTCCAGACCTTAAATTGATCGGCAAATGAACAGCAGTGAGAATCCAGTTTCTAAACTAAGTGTAACCCACCATGTGCTTAAGTGTCCTCTTTGGGTTTCCAGCACCAAGTTAGTTTTTCCATTGTGACACAGTCATTCTGAAAGAAGCCGTTTTCCACCCTCAACACGTGGACGCCCGTCCATCTTGTGATATTTAGACTGCTCACACGTCCTGTTTGCAATCTCTCTCTGTCTTGTTTACATGCCTCCAATTCTGTTATGGCATATTCTCTCCCAATAATTCCGAGCCTCTTGAGAAAATATTCAGCTGGGGTCTGGTGTATACATATGTCCTTGCACACAGTCATGCAAGGAAGCAGAAATTACACATTGCACTCCTCACTGAGTACTGTTTCCCCAGATGTAGTTATGAGGAGACATTTTTTTTTAAAACCAAGAGTGGGTAGTCGGCTGAACTTCATTATTTTTATTTGGTATCTATATATTTGGGATTAACTAATAATACTTTTTCAGGGGTGGTACTGGTAATTATTAATTTAGCAAGGAATAACAAATACCTCAGGAAGTTTTAAATAAATTCTGATTAAAACTTGTAGGGGTATAGAGTAGCAGCCCGTTCTCACTCTCGAGGCGTAATATACTGACGATTTGTCAAGTCCCGCGGCGTTCCTGAGGAACATGAAAGGTGACCGTCCGCGTTCTTATGCTACCCGCCGGGTTATGGATGAAATCCAGTAGAATGACAATCCCGTGGTAATACACAATCCAGCCATGTATTTCAGCTATAACCCTAACCTTATCCCTAACCTTACACACATAAAAAATACACCATTAATAACATACCTGATAACAATTCATTTTATTTACCTATAATAACAAAGCCTACAGGGGATATAAACTCTACACAAATAAGTAGCAACACAGGACAAAAACTAACGAAAAAACAGGGCTCGGTCGGATGGGGCGACCCATTGAGGGGATCGACAGTGCCCTTCCTGTCTCCGACGGGAGACAGGCTCAGTCCTCACTTCTTAACCAGCACTTTAATGATGTTAGATAGTGTTTTCCAAAGCGATTTAAGTAAAACGAACGTACATGTGTAGATTCATTCCAAATGGTTCTCATGTTTCCTCATTTTTCCGATCTCGTAATCTAGGGACGTGTTGGGTGCCCGGAAGCGTAACATATTGACAATTTGTGACCTAGCGTAAAATGTTACGCTTTGGGAGTGAGAACATGTTGAGAGTGGGGTCATGTTAACAATCCATTGAAATTTGCCTTACATCCTCTGAGGTCTTCAAGGTCAACTTATTGGTTTATTGGTTTAAAACTCACAAAAAGCATAGTAAGTTAGAAATTATGATTCTTACAAGTAATATTCATATTCATTTCATATTTGACCTCTGACCTCTCTTTCAAAGTCACTAGATGATCCCAAGGTCAAAATGATGACAATGCTGTACAGAGCTATTTTCTTACTGTCATTTTTTGTATTGACAACATATGGAAAGGTAAAGAGAAAGATATATGACCATTCATAATATCACATTACTTTGGATCGCTGACCTCTTCAAGGTCAAATAAGGTCAAACTTTCTTAAAATGTCTTTTATCTTTAAAGCTTTGCTTAAAATTCTACTGCCTTTGCTTTTGTAGGAGATAGTGCTGGTAGATTGGGATTCTATATATCATGTTATAATTTGCATCAAGCCATCATGTCGCATTTGACCTCACTCACATTTCACATGTGCCTTTCTTTCAATTTGATCCCAAAATGTCTTTAAAGAAAGCCGTCAAGTGAAAACGATTTAGCTGCCTACTTAGTTAGAAATATATTGTCGTATAATATTGGATAAAAAGCTTGCAGTTAACAGTGCGGTTAATAGTCATGTCATTAACAGTAGAAACTTCTTAAAGTGTGTTTAAAATAGCAATGAAAACAACATGAATATATAGAAAATACAATACTACTCTCACGTCCGCTGTGGCAGACGTGTGGAGGTGGAGAATTAGGACCCAAGATGCAGGCAGCTGAGATGCAAGTGAGTTTATCCATAAGGTGGTGATACAAACAGAAACGGCGAATGTGTGGAGGGAAACTAATAAAACCTAAACTGGAAAAAACTAACAAAACGCAGAACTGAAACCTGAACGGAAATGCAGGGAGATGCAGGGAGACGCGGGGAGATGACACAGAATGATGCAGGAAAAAACACAGACAAACCAGCGACGAGCACACGAGGACACACACTATAAATACACAGGCAGGAACATGAGGGAACGAGGAACAGGTGGGAACACAGCCAGAAGAAATTAGACCTAACGAGACAGAGGAAACGCAAACTGAGCACACTGACATAAGACACAGACCTTCACAATAAAACAGGAAATACAACTGGCTCAAGGGCACAGACTTGAAACTACACAGAGGGGACAGAAAACAGGGACCTGAGAAGTAGAAATACAAAACAAACCATCAACCTAGCAGTCAAAACCCAGAAGAAAACAAAGATCAATGATAACACAAAAAACCAAAATGCTGGATCACCGTCCCAGGAGCATAACAACTATTACCTTAAAAGGAAATGCTGCCTAGAGACTGCTTTGTGCTCTTGGGGGCTTTTTTGTTACATATTATTTCATTCACTAGTAATAGGAAATCACATAATCACAGCCAGGTTAACCTCTGACACGATGCCCCTCCTTCACTATTTCTGGTAAACTATATAACGCTGTTCTTAACAAAGCTACTATTTGCCTCACAGAAATAGTTAAGTAATTTAAATTCTCAAAAACAGTAACAAAATAGTAATTCTGGTTATACTAGATGCTTTAGAATACCTGTCACACCTTCCACTGTTACAGTGTGCAGACCTGGTAGTTGTTAAAAAGGCCTAATGGGTGGACATATGGTAGCGAGTCATCACTGCTGTATCTACTTCCTCTGCTCCCGCCCTATCGACAGCTACTGTATTACTGCTGCTGCTAAGACTTGGCTGGCCACTTGCAAACCCCACAGAGGTATTTTTAAGAGAGTCTGCGGCCGGCTCAGCAATTGTGACAGTGTCTGGCTGCTTCCAGTCGGGTCCGGCGCAGTTACAGCTCCAGGCAAACCCAACCTCCGTGGGCAAACCTCTTGTCTCTGTTTATGGATTTTTAGTGTGTTTCTCATTTTATGTTCATTGCTTCTGTCTCATCTATCTCTCGGCCCAGTTTACTGAGGAAAATGCAAAGCAAGCAGCAGCGCAGCATGCAGAATAGAGTGATGTCATTTATTGTGGTTTTGGGGGGACACACTGACTCCAATTTTTGGCCTGCCCCGTCTGAAGGCGCACTGTGTCTTGGAGTTGCCGGCTTTGGTGATTTAAAACCTGAAGTTTGCTTTTCACAATGATTTGTCTGGTCCTATACTGTAGCCTGCAGGCTTCAAATCCTGAGGAGCAGGAAACCAGCCAGACCAGACAAAACACTGAACACGTCTCTCACTGACAGGCAAAGAATGAGGTGTTGAAAGTGACCTGTGATGATGATGAAGTCAGCCACAGTGGCCGCACCATATAAGGCTGCGTCGGTTAGTTCCTCTAACAGCACTGATGTTGGCGTTAATCCTTCATTTAGATCCGGCTGATCCCAATCTGCATTCATCAGTGGAGATTGTCAGCAGCTATTGTAACAGTCACATCTCACTGATGCATTTATGTGTTTATACTCCCATTATTTATATTTTTTTAATTCTTAAAAGGGTTAAGAATGTTGGCTTGAGGTTATGCATATGTGCAGAGGTTAACTTAGGGACCCTCTTAAACTTAAAGCCAGTATTCACAAAAACGCAAACAACATCCAGCTTTAAAAGACAGCTCTGAGATTAGCGCATACCTGTGACTCAAACAGACGCCTGCTTATCACCATCCGGAGAGACATGTTCAGGAAGCTGGTGTGAAAATCCTTGCATGGGGTTTATAATCCTGGGTCATTAATCTGTCCTTTTATCAACCGTTGAGACAGGTTGAGATGCAATGACGTGTGGGATATTTTACTTGGACACCTTGGGCCTCTTAATACTTTGTTTAAATGTCACGGCATTTAAAGACTATTGGTTGGTGACCATGCACATCCCTGGATATGGTTAGCTGACCATTTTTGGGAATTTTGCATTAACTTCACTGTACTGAAATGGTCTCTAAAGTCTTAAGATCCAATAGAGCATCTTTAGAATGTAGTGTAATGAGACATTATCAATTGTAACTGCTCATTCATAGTTTTGTCAAGCTGTTTCACTAGTTTTCATGCTGTTATTTTGGATAAAAAATAAGATGATTAAAACTAGAATTAATGTCTCTTAAAACAGCTCCATTACATTTCATTCTTCAATTAAATGTCACTAAAACTATGTTTTTGTACCCAAAGTTAGTGCTTTAGTAGTGTACCCCTTTGGGTTACTCATACTCCTGGTTGGGAATCACTGGTTCAGTGTAGTGCTTCTTGTTTTAGTCTGTAATACCAAAGTAGTGCCATATGACACAAGAAATTCAGCCCATGTGTTCGCATTTTGTTGTGGAGGATAAAAACCTAGCACACAGTTAGTTGTAATGGGAAATTTTGCCTAATCTTCCTTTATAAAAGAGGCCCCATAATAGCAGCATGTTTGTGAGTGGCATACTGCGTAACACTGCACATATACATTTTTAAGGTGTAACCTGTGGTTATACTGCGGGTTATACTGCAGTGCTTACACTTTAGTGTGGGTGGTTATGTGCACAGGATGGAGGGTATGTTTTCAAGAAGAGGAGGTATAATTTAAAGTTAGGCCTGTTTAATGTTTCAAAGTTAATTGCGTTTGTCAGTACATAGACTGTGACAGACATAAATGTAGAGGGAAAGAGAGAGAGAGGGAAAATGAGCATCTGGATGTTTCTTCTATCATCAGATTTGTGTAGTTGGGTTTCCATAGGGTTTGCTGACATCATCAGTCACATGGTTTGAGTCCGTTTTTATTCACAGCCTGCCCTGAAACTGTGGTGCCAGTGTGGGCTTGGCGCTCTGAAATAGACTGCACAATTCTGCTGACCAACAACTGGTGGGCAGCTTTTGGGGATGCAGCTGGAAGAATTACATCAGACCACGAGCTCCAAAAAGGAGATACAGGGAGCGGCTCTGGCGAAGAGTGGTCAGATGTGGTGTTTGGTGTTAAAGCATACAATAAATACAGGGACGGGATGATGTGGGGTGATCGAGGTTGAAACAGCAAAGTCACGCCTTTCCAAAAACACACAACAGATCCGTTTCTTCTTAGAAGCATCTCAAGTTGTGTTCGAGTGTCTGGCTGCTTTGGCTTTTCAGTTTGAGGTTGACACTCAGTCTGACCTTTGTCCTTGATTTAATTCTCACTGACCTTTAACTCTTTAGCAGCTCTGTGTCAGGAGTGGCACTGACGAACACTTGCACACAGTCGCTAATTTCTATTCCCTTTGCTCTTTGCTGTTGAGATATTTAAGTAGGATTTACCCTTAAGTAAGGGGGTTTTAGCAAAAAGAACAATGGCCACTTGTGTTTTTAGAGGGTTTAGTGTGTTGTTTCATTTGGGGATTTATGTAAAATTTTTATTACACTGGGTTTGGCTTCATTTCAGTAACTTCATGATCCATTGACTTTGACTATTTTCCCCACCATTAACATGTAATTGCATGTCTCTGTTTTTCTCTTTTGGGACTGTTTCCTCTTTTTGAACAGATTTCCAGTGTGTAAATACCAAATGATTGAGCCAGTCATTCACAATGTTTTTCCTGTCCGGATCCACATTTTCATTTTACCATAGCACTTTACGTTAAGTCGTGGCACATGAGAAGTGGGCTCACCTCTGACCTCTTGCTCATCATGTGGGATTTAATCCCACTGAATATGTTTGTTACAGAAACACAAAAGGATTAAACATGGGAGAATCTTAACGTGAAGTTTTCATTGGTATTTAATGGAAAAAATGGCTCTACTATTAGCAAACTGTATTTTTATTTAGAGGTCACGGAGCCAGCTTCTGCCATTAAAGTTACAGTTTAAATTACAGTTTGTTGTAGCATATAGCTGCCCCTCCTTCAGCCTGATCATTTTGGAGAGCTCTTCCTGTTAAAAGGAGTTTTTTCCTTCCCACTGTCTCCAAGTGCTCCTCATAGGGAATCACCTGATTAGTGCGCTTCTCTCTGTTTAATATTTAGCATATTTAATATTGTACTGCCTATGCACAATGGTGAATTGGTCCCACATTATTGAAATATCACACATTCTTCTCTGACAGTAGATTTTTTTTTTATAGAGAAACATGGTCACAACGGATAAAAAAATATGAATTTGCTGTTGATCAAAGTATTACAGAGTCAAGTGTTAATTTATATTTTGGTGTTAAGATGATGCGAGCATGCAGTAAATTTGTTTTGTATGTTGTAACAGTTTGTTCTCTTTCTGCACATAAAGATTTTGCTCATGTGGAGCTAATTTCCTTATCAGCCTGACACTTTAAGGACAAGAAGTGCATTTCCTGTTTAAAATGTCTTGTGGGTGATTCGCAGTGTTAGTTCAGAGGACCTTAAACAATTAACCAAATCATGTCTCCTCATACCATTATCCCCAGTATCACCACAGTCACTGGTATCTCATGTTTTAGTGTATTAAGCAGAGTTAATAGAGCATTAACACATTCATGAAACCCAGCTGAACGGACACCGTCCCGTGAGACGAGCAATGTCCAAATCTGTGATCACTGACTGACTAATCCTTTAGGTGTTAGGTAGCCAGATGGCAGCTAATCCTCTGCTAGACTGACATGAGGCTGCTTAGACTGACCTCTTTAGGCATGGACCCTTTCAAAAGAGGGAGACACATTCTTATCTCCAGAGAGTAAAGGTTGTGGTGGTGAATTCACTTTTATCTTTTGTTATTGAGCCTCTTTAATCAAAATATCTCTCTAGGAGCCTTGGTTCTCAGTGATAAACAAGCAACCTGCTGCCAGTTTAAATCACTTGAACGAGGCTTCTTGCTCTAAATAAAAACACCTTTCTTGATCAGTAGTGTTTCTCAGGCTTATGATTTTTTTTAACATTAATATGAATTCTTCTTGTAACTATTTTTTCCAAAACCTGGCTTTCTAAGTACTTATTTAAGAATCCGTGTCTGGGCTTGGTGTCATACTTTGCTTTTTATATGTATATATAGAGTAACCAGACCCGGACAGCCAGCAGCCTGTTGGCTTGGTGAGTCCTTACCAAACACGTGTGGAGAGACAGCCACCGTTGAGGTTTAATGCTATTTTGTGTTTTGCTTTCTGCATTTTTCTTCTTCGAGTATCCACTTGTCTGGAATCACTTAAGTTTGACCTCAGAAAGCATCAGCAACATAAGCCGCAAGATCATTTTCAGCAGGATTGTCTCATCAGTTGGCAGCAGCTGGATAGTTTCTGTCTGCACGTGCTTGTGTGTGAGCGTCTGTCTGTGTGGAGTACTGTACTTGCAAATGTGTGCATTAATCCCCACTTTTTGTCTATATGGTGTGTATTTCAGCTGATAGCAAGTTTGAAAAGAGAGATCCTGTCACTTAAGGAGGAGCTGGCCATGGTGACTGGAGAGCAGAGAGACGACCAACTAACTCCAGAGGAGATCCAGAAGTACGTCACCTCTACTTTTTTAAGTCCTCGTCTTTTCAATCGCTGCATCGTCAGATGTTGTTCTCGAGTTAACTAAGTAACTAAGTAAGTCTGCTCCACAGACTGTATGTAAAAGAGCCAGTATGACGTCACATGATGATATGTGGGTTCTGCATTAGTGTTATCACCATCATCATGTTGTTTTTCTATGCCATAAGATGATCAGATGAAGATCACACAGACACAGATATTGCTAATTAGTGCTTAGTTAAAATTTCATGCCATTTAGTTTCACTGAGTCAGATATGACCATATTTAGATTAGAAGGCAGAAGGTTAAGTGCAAACAGTAAGTAGTTTTGTTTGCAAGCTGCATCAACAAACTGTATAGGTGCTACACAGATGCACAGGTACCTGCTAATTGATGCTAAGTAACAAACAATATCCTAGAATTGCACTTACCAAAACTGGAGCACAAACTTCTGAAATCTTAGTACAGTGAACCGCACACAAAGACACGATTTTTCATGTAATTGCCTTAGAAAATCTCCAAAAGGCACCAACACCACAAACACGGCCCATTTCAGATGAAGCCTAATGGACAGCTAGCATCAGCATCAACCTGTTAATCAAACAAGGCAAGCCCCTAATATTATAATCAAATTATTATTATGATTATTAATTTGATAATTGGAGACCAAAATATTTTCTATAGCTAACTGTGAACATGTCTATTTCTGGTGTAAAGCTGAATTTTTAACATTGAAGTCTGTTGGGATAGTCGTTTTGTTTTTCACTGAAGCGTTTGCTTCATTTTCAGGCCTAGAGAGTGCTGTGTTGATCCTTTGGTGCTCCTCAGACCCACAGAAAAGTGCCGAGTATACTTTATGGACTGTAATTTGTATTTGCAAAGCTCAAACCCACAGATTCTTAAGGAAAAATGTCTGTTGATTTATAAGTATTTGGGGACTGCCTAAAGTGCCTATATAACTTATGGTGCTGGCTTCACATTGGTGCTGAGTTGAAGTCTTGCTCAGTGCGGCTTAACCAGATCTCGTGGCGTTTCCCAGGACTGCTTTATTTCTGCTGCTGTACTCAAGTGGCAGACTGACCCAGGCAGTCGGGCAGGGCCAGGGTTCAGACCAGAGGTTTCATGGAGGATTTGGCAGACTGCCCCTCAAATGCTGATGCATTTCCCATGCCTTGGCCCCCACAGTTCACCCATTTTATTATTTCCTCTCTACCCAGGTGATTATCCTTGATTTGCCTCTGTTTGTGGTCAAACTCACATTGGGAATCTTTAAAAGTATCTATTATGACCACATTTGCTGGACATGCTGAGTTTTTTTGTTGTCGTTTCCTCTCTATTTGATGTCCCCACTCATCTCTTGCGCTGATCGATTACACATATCCTGGTTTATTTACTGTCACAGTTCCAAACGCACATACATCCTCGGGAATGCTGGGCTTTTATGTTTCCAAAAGATGATTGCTGTCTTTTGTGTCAGTCCACATCTATACAAGCTAAAGTCAAAGTAAATATTTTAACAAGCAGTGTTAGTTTGCTATACTTGCTTGATAACGGCTCACATCACACACAGTTGAGCCACTTCTTGGAAAGTTTCCGATTCTGGTGTTTAATAGATTTTTTCTTTCCTCTTGCAAAGTATTGTACATTGCATCCAAGAGCATTCTTAAGGTTCATGAAACCACTGATGTCTTGCAGGACCCTGAAACAGGACCGCTGCGTTTGTTTTAAGTCCTTCATCATGTAAACCTTGCGTGTTCTTATGTTGAACAAAAAATAAAAACCGCACACTGTCGTGTCTACATTGGATCAGTTTGGACACTTGCCTCCTGCTCTTTTCCTGTGGCCGCTTCCAGATCTTGAAGAACTAATGTTTGGACTATCGTTTAACGATAGTTTATCAACAGTCCGGCCCAGTGGAGCTGAAACACAAGTTTAAGTAAATAGTTTTCTTTGACCAGACCCACATTTTAAACTACTCAAATGTACATCTTAACTGTTTAAGTGCTGAGTGAGGAAGAATATAAGAGGGAGTGTGGCACTGCTTAGATGGTCTCTGTGTGTTTATGTGCACGTGTTTAGATTGGAGGAGCTCGTCAAGGCTTATCTGGATGATCCCGATTCAGATGTGACACTGTCACTGGGACCAGACATGAGAAAGATCCAGTACTGCTTCTCCCTGCTAAAGGTAATGTATTCACAGTAACCTCTGTCTAAGGAGCTTGGAAAGAAAGTGAATGGACTTCTTTAAGTTTTGTGAAGACACTCACCTCTCATCCAAGAGGCTTCTTCAGCTTTAAAACCAAATGGTGGAGAGTTCCAGATATTTAAACTCTAGTGGGGATTGTCCCTTAAGAGTGTTGTTGACCCACTATTGATCATGTGCCTCGTCACATGACCCAAGGTGTGAAACAAGGCATCGGTCATTACCGATATTATTCGGTAAAATCACTGTGAGACTACCATTACTTGGATGACTGAGAATCAACACAGACACTCGGTGTACAGCATCTGCATGCTGGTGTCTCTGTCCATCAGTCGTTACTAATGTTTGTAATAAAATCCACACGCCGTTCGCATGCTATCACATCAGAAGAAGTTTCAGTTCAGATTGTATTACTATTTTTAAGCTGATTTCTACACAAACTGTGGAAAGTGTGAGGACAAATGACATGCGGCTGTAGCTGCTGACGGTCCGCTAGGCGTCGCCTCAGCTGGTGAACTGGACACTGTTTTTTTTCACTGTTAATTTTCATTAACCGGGTGTTAATGTCTTTTTTAAATTAGGTTCTTTTCATTTGAACAACAGATTTTCAGTGAATTCATTATAAATTTAATCATTTATCTTTTTCATGTATGTTAAAATATGCAATTATTTTACTAATTTGATTACACATTTATTAATGAACTCTAAATCTTTTTAATGTCTATTTAACAGTTCAGTTACTGAATTAATGAAACCACCAAAAATTTTATTTCCCTCCATTTATCACCTCAGCTTTGACCAGGTGACCCACATTTTCTGAACTGCTCGCCCAGCTGTCACCCCCTGAGTTATGCTTGAAACTCATTTAAATTAATTTTCTGCTTTCAAGCAGTTAAAGGCTCTGTGGAAAGTTACTGACTAATCAGAATTTTATGAAATAGCTAATATTAAAATCATTAACTAGAAATGTTTTGCATGCATACTCAGTCACGAGAAACATCTTTTCGGTATTGTGTGTGGCAGCTAAATCTCACTCTGAAAATGTTTTACTTCTTACTGATGTCAGATTTCACTCAGAGTTGTTGATTTTGATGGCTGAAGGCTGATTTTCCCACAGCCTGACTAAAGTCTGAACACAGAATTTTGCAGTTATTTGCCATTTAATTAGATCCTAGGTGTAATGTTGGCACACCGTCCTTAATGCACGTCTTTAAGTTAAAACTTTCCAAGAATTTCCACCTGATCATAGCAAACAACCCATCTGAAAACTCATCCATACCATTTTCTTTCCCACTCACCTAACCCGAGTCACTGGAAGGCAGCGGCACTGTCATTTGAAGATGTGTTGTGTATTTTTCACAGTTTGATGACATCTTACTTACTTGAAAGTGATGGCCCTGTGACGACCTAGGAGACTTTTCAGGAGGCTTTGATTACTTTCAACAGTGAATTAGATAGGCAGTTAAGGAAACAGTTAACTGAGATCAAACATATTTACATGAAATATTAAAGTTGATCTCTTCGGCTTTTTCTTTATTTCCTTTAATAATCCTGTTCCAATGCTCTAAATGCTCATTTTTACATCGTTTTGTTTTGGGGGGGTTTGTATTTAAATTCTTGGCTACGTATTGTGTCATAGAGTGGAAATATCACAGCAGTACGGTGGCCCTGAGAGGCCAAACAGACTGCAACTTAAGAAAACACCAGCAATAAGAAAAACGCTGTGTTTCTCCCCAGAAACACTTCCCTTGTGCCTTTGTTTTTTCTATTTTTGCTTTTGTTTTTCCTGTTTACGTTATGTTTTGTGTGCTTTTGCAGCGTTTTTCTTATTGCTGGTGTTTTCTTAAGTTGCAGTCCATTTGACCTCTCAGGGCCACCATATAGCAGTGACCAACATAACATTAAGAGCAGAGTACATCCTGGCCACTTTTGCATATTTACTGTCCTGTAAAAAAGGTCATCTTCATGGTTTTCTATGTGAGTTAATCAATAATAATACTGCAAAATCTATTCGATTTATATTAGCAGTAGATTTGCAATAAAATTTATGAGGATAAGGATAATAAAAATTTCCCCGTAGTGGGATCAATAAAGTCTTATCTTATCTTATCTTATCTTAATAATTATAACTTTAAACAAAACTGTTCAAAACACACAGTTACAAAGTGCTTTATAGTTTGGATTAAAACCATACATTTGAGAAGCGTACATAACAACTATACAGTACATTTAAGCGTACAGTCGAGGATGTGTTCCTACATGCACTTACGCTTACCTACAAACATTTAGTGTGAAATAATGGGTTAATGATTAAGGAAGAACTAACCTATAAAAATGAGTTTTCGGTAGCCCTTTATATTCACAGTCTAAATCTGTAAAATAATTGTTAACTTAAGTTTTAAAATAAATTTAGTAAATACTGGACATCTTGCATGCTACAGGTATCTCAGATAGAAAGAGAGAGAGGCAATCTTGGTGGTCAGAAATCTGACAGGTTTAGTGATTGTGTCAAATAAACAAGTAGTTTCCATAGAGACAACTTCTGGTTTTAACTTGTTCTTAATTCAGATTGTGTGTCATTATTTTAAAATAGTGGGAGTAGCTGAAAAGATTACATTTATTCATGTTCAAGCTTGTTGAACATGAAGCTTGAAGAGCGCCATGTTAGTTGGAGTGATCTGATAAAGGGCTCTTTACCTGTGGAGGTTTTGATTGGGATTATAGTAATGACATTGTTGTTGTCAACTCTAGAAAAAAATGTTCTCTTTCGCCGTCACTGTAGCAGCGCCACCTGTTTGCTGCTTGTGGTATTTCATAGAGGAGAACCTGCAGCTCCAACTATGACTATGTCATTTTAACTGCTGGTGGTTTTCCCTGTAGATGCTTACTGGGCTGCATCCTTTAAGCCTTTTTATTCACACATGTGCTAAATACACTTGATTGTCGGCATTCATCTACAATCAGTGTTTGCCTTTCGCTGTGTCAGTAAGGTGGCTATCAGCCTGGCACTGGTTATGTTGTGAGTCACATATCTCTAGCTGTGAGCTCCAATTGCTGTTCGAACCTTCTAAAAAAGTTGACTTAAGTGTTCTAAAAAGTATAAATTCACGTGTTTAAAAATGATTTAAAACCATTGAAGAAACATCTGTCATGACCTTATGTTCAAAACATCTATGTATGGTGTTGAAGCGATATCAACTGAAGTTTAAATAGGGTTGGGTTGTACTTAAGTGCAATACCAATTTGTACCACAAGATGCTACACTGTGTTAATACAACCTTTATTCAACCGTTAGAAACATTGTTTTTCAGTGAAAACAGGCAAAAGAAAAAGCCTTTTGCTGAAATGCCGGTAGCTAAAAAGAAATAGCAAAATCAGCACATATTTGAAAACATACCCAATAATGATGGTGGTTGGTGCTGCCAGGTGGTGAAGATTATAGATTGATTTTTCAGTCCCAGAAAGTATCTTTAAAGGGATAGGTTCCTGAGACTTTTGTTGAAATACGTATATCAAAGGGACAGCACAGATTGAGTTGTTTGGAGACAACGTTCACACTCCAGGTCTTAATGCTCAATTCAGATTTTTTGATCAAATCCGATGTTTTTGTCTGCTTGTTCACACTACAAATAAAATGCGACAGCAAACGCGCTCTAGTGTGAACCGTTCACGGCCGTCAAAGCGTCCCGCATGCGCAAAAGAAGATGTCACACACAACGCGCTCTGTTTAGACCCAGACCAAACAGTATTGTTTGACTGATGGCCATTAATATTAAGACTTGTTTCAGACTTTACGTTTCCCAACTTTGCTTTAAGTTATAAAGTTATTTTGTTATTTACATATGGCCTAATAATTATCCTTATTGCTGTTTCAGAGAGGAGCGGTGCTTCAAAGGATAGTTGCAGATTTCTTGTCAGAATCTGCAGATTATACAGTACAAATAAAATGTTCACGTTTCTCCAACGTTGTCTTCCCAACAGTTTCACTAACATCTACACGGGATGGCCAGGAAGCGTTCACGATGTCTTCTCGTGCGCTTCTCCGGCGCTGATAATTGGCGTCTGTCTTGTGTCAGTGATGTAAAAGACGGATTTAATGCAACATGACCATTCAAACAGCAGTCGCTTTCTAAAACATCGGATATGTATCGGATTCAGTACCACATACGAAAGTGACCCAGATTGGATTTGAAAATATCGGATTTGTGCTGTTCAAACTGTCATACCATGATCGGATATGGGTCGCATAGGGTCAAAAAAGTCGGATTTGATGTGCTTTCGCCTGCAATGTGAACATAGCCTTAGAGAGGCAAGGCTGAGATGGTTTGGACTTGTGCAAAGAAGTATTGTTGTATTTAATATCTGGCAGCTGCTCAGACTGAACTAAACACCTGGGTGAGTTGTTGTTAGAAAATTTGTGTTTTTACAGTTCTTTTTGCGTTGTATATCTATTCAGTTTGCCCTTGCATGTTGTGCGTAAAATGTTTGTAGAAAAGTTCTCATTTATGGAGAAAGCTTGAGGCAATGACGTGCTGCTGCTGCTGCTGCTGCTGCTGATGAGCAATGGGAAAATGCTGCAGTACTCACGCCGTCCCTGGGCTTTGGTTTGGTTGAAGTTTGAGCAGCCACCAGAAGCTGTTCCAGACCCCACTTGAATGTCTGTTTATCTCTCCTTCAGTTTGTTATGATCCGCAAACTCTATCTCCCGTTCAGTTTACATTCCTCCGAGCATCACCCGAGTCACACTCCAGTGAACCTGTAAGAGTTCGTCCGGTTTGAATTTCATTTCATTTCTCTTTGTTCGCAGCGCTGATTGTCACCATTTCAGGCTTTTGTTCAACAGTTTATCTTTTGTGTTTCTGTGCCACAGTGATGAGGCTTGTAGAAAGTCATTTTACAAGCCTGGGGAGCATCATCCTAACGCAAAATGTTCAGGGACAAGCTTCACCCCTCATCTGTACCTTCTGCATGTGGAAAAATTACATTTCCCCTAATATGTTTCAGATTTAAAGACCCTGTCTGAGCATCTGTGCTAAAAAAAATTTCACGAAATCTTTCTTGTAACTGTCTTTGTGTGTGTGTCCGTGTGTGTGTGTGTGTGTGTGTGTGTGTGTGTGTGTGTGTGTGTGTGTGTGTGTGTGTGTGTGTGTGTGTGTGTGTGTGTGTGTGTGTGCAGGTAATTATTTGGGACAAAAAGGGAGGAAAAAAGAGATGCAGTGATGACAAAGCAACACCAGCAGCAACAGTGAGGGAAGAAGAAATTCAACACAGCCACCAAAGTGCAGGAGAGGTGGCCAAATTAAAAGAGATGCTCGGGCAACGTGATAGCGAGATTAGTATCCTTTGGCTTGATCCAGCTAGCTCACTTCAGCTTCAGTTAATTTCTATTAAGACATATCTGATATTTGGTACTGGAAGATGTTTTTCTTTCTGTTTCTAGTCTGCGTTTTATTGATCCATCATGTTTTTTTGCAGGCATTGGTTGCACATAGATCAAAGCCTGTGTGGAGAGGCAATAAGGGATTGAATGTTCTGAAGTGCAATTTCAAAACCATCAGCTACCGTCGGACTTTTTTGTTTTTTTTAACAATCACCGGGACACACAGAACACGGAGTCTTGGCCTACATTTCTGTTATCCGTTATTTTGATATTCTGGCTGTACAAGAAAACCTGGCAAAATTGGCTTTTGCATCCACAAGCTTAGTCATTAGAATAGTTGCCAAGTTTCTGGATTGAGTGTCAATAAGGAGCAATAAAAATCTGATTGTACTAAAAAATTGTTTTACAAACAAAGGGCAAAAGGATTAGGGACCTTGGTATGAAAATGTATGTAAACATCAAACCTCTTATGTGTTTTAACTTATTTTGACTAACTACCTATCCCATATGGTGAAATGACTGTTGAATTTTTACCCAAAATGTACTTTTCAAAGATCTCGCCTGTGAGTTATCAGGAGACGGCACAATCGTCCAGGGTACCATTGCTTCTTTCTGTTACTCTACCTCTTAGACATTAAATTGGTGCAGTTTTGATGTTAAAACTATGATGTATGCCATGATACTGAAGCTCCAAGTTGTTATAGGAGAAATCAAGCTGAATAAAATCAAGATTTTGGCTTTAGGTTGTGACACTTGGAGCGTGTCTAAAATTGATTTGGTTTCAGTTTTTAATTGAGCTCTTTCATCTATTATGAGAATCAAAAATGCTGGAAAAAGTACCGTTAAAACAACTGAAAAACTGAAATTTTGACCAATTATTAATTACTTTGAGGACCTAACTTAGAAAGGTAAAATTTTGCATGGCTTCATTAAATATAGTGAATGCACTGGTACCTATATAGCACTTTTATACTCTAATTGAACACTGAAAACACTTTTTACCATAAGCCTCATTCATTCAATCAAACACAGATTCATACAAGCTCTTTTTTGCTATACTTTGTCTAACAGTCGGGCACACACTCACTCCGATGGATGCGTTGGCGTTAACTGTGGGTTCAGTATTTTGCCCAAGGATACTTTGACATGCAAACTTGAGGAGCCAGGGGGCAAACTGTCAACCTTTCAACTGGTAAAGACCCACTCTACCTCCTGAGGGATGGCTGCCCAAAATATGCTAAACTTTCAGATTTGTTTGATATTATATGGACTCATTGTGTTACATTTTGGTGATCTCCTTCAGTGTTTGATTGTCCAGTCATTACTTTTTGGGCCAGTGATGTCATCGCCACGCCCCAAAAAGTAGAGAAGGAAAGTTATGTGCACCCGTTAAAATAGCATTATCTATCCTCCAAAATGCACAATGTGTGGCCCACACAGGTAAAAACACACACAAGGAGTCTATTTATCTTATGCATGGATATTAGCCGAACAGCTAGAACAATATTAAGTCATAACATTTGCTGGGTTCGTACTTTTTTACCTTAGACCTGCAGTTTTACTAACTCATGTTAGGACACCCGCACATGCCTAGACTCATCCGTTTTGGAAGTGACAGTTATATGTCAAGATGCTACGTGTAATGATATTTATTTAACGCATCAGTAGGATAATGAGGCAAAAATCACCTTGACTGGCAAGCTATATTGACCTGATAGGACTGCGTGCACATTTGGTGCAATTTCAAACCACAGAGATTCAGATCCAGATGTACAGCATCTCATTCCTCTAATATACGGCTTCCACTGTTCACGCTTAGCCGAAACAAGAGTTACAGTGTTTAAGGAAATGGCTTTTTTAAATTGGGTGATAATGGGTGGAAAATAAATTGAGCAGAGTGGATTTCAATTTAAATTAGTCTTTCTGCATCCCACCTCAGCATTTAATCACACTTACTGCTGATAGTAAAGCATTCATTAGGAGAAAGGCCTTTATAGGAAATGTGTCTGTGTTATTGCACGGTTGGGTTACTGCACTTCTGTGAAATATAAGTAGGTTAACATTCATCACTAGCACACCACAAAAACACAGATTCTAATGACTGCTGTTAATCATAATTACTATTAATCATAATAATGGTATTGGTGTGTGAATACGATATTTCTAATGGCTTTATGGGATTATTCCACCCTCAGCCCCTTTTGCTGTGGCTTGCCGTTAGATCACTGCACATTAGCTGGAAAATTGAGACGTCTGCTTGATTATTTAGCCAGAAAAACCGCAGGTCTCCTAAACAAATCGAATATTATCATACAGATATTTTACCGTAGTATTTCTTGGACCTGGTTTTTGGAATGTGAATTCCTCTCTTCTTTGATTTTTTTCCCCTCAAATTGTCACATACTGGTTTTCACATGATGCACATGTAATTGTGCAAAAGTGCCGCTGTACGTGTCTAAAGCCGCATATTACAGGCACTAATGTACACGCTCTCCTGACCATGTTGCCTTCTTTCATTGTGAAGTTTGTATATAAGGTTGCAGTAGCCTAAACTGTCAATCCTTCAGTCAGGGTGGTCTGTCTGCACTTTGTAATACTATAGACTGTAGGAGTGACAAGATTTCCAAACAGATCGCTAATAACTATCTAGATTTCAAACCTGTGTCCGCTAGCTAATCCTGTGCTGCCCATGTCTGTATGAATGTCCTACGCCCTCAGCTCTACAGCGACACTGAGGAGTCCTCACAGGGTTCATTATGGGAAAGCTCCCAGTAAAACAAAGGGGGGGGGACATCCCTGCCAACTACCCTGCCAACTACCCCTGTGTGTTTTTTTGTGTTTTTCATGTCTGCATGGGAGCTAGGGCACCTGGTTTTGCTTAGTTGACTCTGCAAGAGTGAATAGATATCCACCAGTAACATGATGACAGAGAAGCAAGGAGAAGCAACAAACATAGCAGATTTTAAACAAACTAAGAAAGCACAGTGGTTAGGGTGACAAATAAAACAAGCCGATGTCAAATGACAAGGTTTTCTGAGGACAGCTCATGTGGTCACATTGCACCTTAAAAACGATGACTAAAAAGGATTGGCAAATTTCAGAGAAATCTGAAATTATGAGATATAAAACAAGAGAATCCAAACTTAATGCTAATGATCCTATAGAGAAAATACTGACCTGATTTCTGCCACCAAGTATTTTCTGTGGAACTTGAATATCCTGAGTTCTGCTAACAAGAAAGTTTTTGTTTGTGATTGTCATTTTTTTTATTTTTATGCGGGGGGTTTTTTAAGCAAGGTTTATGCTAGTTAAACTCAAAGTGTGTACATTGTAGCTTATATCAATGCATGGTGACAGACTTCTCTGTCATGCAAGTGTAGTAACCATTGTGCCAATTTTTCTATCTCCACAGCAGCTTGTCAGTGGTGGGTCATCTAAACTGACATCAGAAAGTCTAGATTTAAGTCAGATGACCTATCCAATACATGTACTACAATAATAAAAGTGACAACTGGTTGGCTTTAGCAAATTAGCTCTCACCTTTTCTTTGGTAATAAGAAATTTTGTGTCCTGGACCTCCCAAGTTGCAGCATCCAGCTCAAAAATACTTAGACCTACCTGTAATTTTGTGAACTTATATTATGGCTGCAGTGTAAACAAAAAAAAGGAATTCTCCACAAGATACATGGAAACCATTGCTAAAGTCGAGCTGCAATGTTTTTAGGTCATTGGGCTAAATGGCCATTGAGCTTAAAGACCATTGAGCTTATGTTACAGCAATGAATCCCTCTGTCTACAGTTCACAAGAATCACTGCTCCTACAGCATTGGTGAGAATTCAGTCAAACCTGCACATAATGATAACCAATGAGTTTTCCCCCAAACTACGCTCAAGGTCAAGGTAACATTTGCTGTTTTACTGGCAGTAACCTGTGAACTGTGATGAATTGTGAGCCGTATGAGCGACAACATTACTGACAGTCTCATTTGTGACTCAAATACTGTGGTTGGTGGTGATATAAATCAAAGATGCTCAAAACCTGTGTAACATTATACTCAACCACCACTAAACATAGATTAATTAGACCTGGGTGGTGTATCGTATAGAGATTTCGTGAGCGTATCTATCCAGAAGCAACATGGCTATCACTCAAGGCATCACTGGTGTAAATACTAAGCCCTCAAAGGATCATCTATTACTACTTGGAAACAACCAAAAAAACCCCTCTCATATTAGTATTGTACTCTAATTTCATTCCTGATAGTAACTATAGTCTCTCACTGTGTATGTGTGATAACAACTTAAAATTGACAGGCGTGTTCTGAAGCTGTGTCTTTGTTAAAGCAGTGCCATAGGTTGTCACTTATTACACATTCAGTGAAGAACATCAGCTTTTGATCATTCATTGCACTTGGATTAGTTTTACACTGTTTAATTCATCCAAGATGTTGTCATTGGAGCTGTTGGGGTCTGCTTTTACTCAGGTGAAAATGTGAAAAATATCTTTGGGCTAGGACCATTAAAATTTGGTTGGCTTTGAGCCCAGAGAGGACTCGGTTGCTTGGTCAGGAAAATATCATGGCTCCAAATATTTTAGAGAATGGTCATGACCGTGCTTTAAAGAAACTAACACTTCATTTTGGCAAGAAACAGAAATATTTGACTTGTTTGGGGGCAAAGCTGACCAAAAGATACGAGTTCAACTTGCTTGTACTAATTTCCTTTTCTTGAATAATGGTAATTGTAATCTTAAACGTAAAGAGTAGGGAAACAAATTGTTCCTTATAATTTTTATTGCATACATTGTGTGGTACATTGAAACTAGAGTAGTTTGTGGCACCATTGAGAATGAAATCAAACATTTGCCATGTGTGGCAATTTTAAAGGCATTTTCTGTATTTCCTGTAATGTCTGGCTTGTTGGAAAGTATATTAGAGAATGACTAGAAAGCCGAGGAGGAGAAGAACATCATGAGCTGAATCTAACCGCAGCATTTTGGCCACATGGCATGCGAAACAGCCCACAGATCTCACGTTCTTACTCCTATAGAATTTTTTATCTCCACTAGACTTCTGTGGTAGTTTTGTGCATAAATGAAGATATCAGATGCCAATAATGGAAAAACCTGATGAACAGCGGTTTGAAGTAATGACTTGTTTGAATCAATGACACAGGACCCACAGAAACAGGCTCTTTTTCTGTAAATGTTGGCTACAGTAGGTCATTTGGAAGTGTGTTAGGTTTAGATTTTGGCAGTTTTGAGAACACTGTATGTTTTATTTCAATGGAAATTGTAATTAGAGACTACTTCTTCATATTATTGTTTCCACTGACATCCCCTTTTGTCATGGCTGAAGGGAATAAAAATTAAGTTATGCCTTTTTTGTCTTTAAAAATCCCACCGCAGTTATAGTCTGACTATAGTGAGATGTCTGCAAATCTCATTGTTAGAAAAGTAAAACATGCTGTGTGAGGGGTAGGCAACTCTTATTTCATACTGCCTGTAATAAATTAGGGGAAGGCCATTCACGGGATAAATAAATCAAAATATGGTTACCTGTTGAAATGAAAATATTACTAATATAAAATAAAATCCTTTTAAAATAATTTTAACTGTAAGAATAACTTTGAACACATTTCTTTTGTAGTCAGTGGCTGCAGAAAGTCCAGAACCCATGCACATCAACTAATGCTGTTTTCCCCCTTGAAATATTCTGCCAGGCCTTCACTGTAGCAACCTTTGATTGTTTCTTTCTTGTGAGTCTTTGAGTATTCAAGTTTGCATTTAATAACTTTAAAAAATGCTCTTTTCGGTTGAAATCAGATGACTTACTTGGCCAGTGTCTAATATCCCATTTCTTTGCATTGAAAAACCCTTTGATTGCTTTTGCAGTATGCTTTGAGTCATTATTTATTTGCACTGTTAAGCGATGTCTAATCAGTTTTGCAGCATTTGGCTGAATCTGAGCAAAGGCTATAGTCCATCATCAATAAACACAAATGGCCCATTTCCACTGGCAGTCATACATGCCCATACTGTAATGTTGCTTCCACCATGTTTGATTGATAATGTGGTATGCCTAAGATCTTTCTCCATACTTGTTTTCTTCCCATTATACAAGTAAATCTTGGTTTCACCTGTCCTTTTTTGTAAAACTGTGCAGACTCTTTTAGATGTTTTCTGCCAAACTCTAAACTGACCTTCCTGTTCTCAGGTCTTCCCATTCCCGTTTCCCCTTTTGTATTCTCTTTGTGTTCCCATCTTATCTCTGTTATTATCTTTTGTCAGGTTCACATGTCTTAGTCTGGGTCTCAGTCTGTATGTGTGTGTGTGTGTGTGTGTGTGTGCGCGCACGTGTCTAGTTACTGTTTTTGATAGTCTCATATCTTGTGTGCTTCGTATTGAATTTTACTTTCCCTGATATGCTGCAGCTGTCTTCCCTGGTGTTTTCAGTCATCCTAATTTACCTGGTGTGTATTTATTATCTCAGTCTTCCCTTGTCCCTTGTCATGTCCTCACCTCACATGGTAGTGTGTTTCTTAGCTCTGTGTTGCCTGTTTTCCCCCTCAGAGTTAATTCCTAGTTTAACATAAGTTTTTCTTTTTGTTAACCTTTGCATTGCCAAAAATAAAGCTGGCAATGAAACTAATGTATCCAGTTAGTTTTGAGCCCATGAAAAGGGATGTTTTATAAAAACTGCTATAATTCCTAAATTATAGGCCAGAGGCCTTGTCCAAATACTTTCGGACCTAAGAGTAGTCAGCTCGAACCAGCCCTGGGACAAGATCTAAGAAGAGTCAGTACAGTCACTCGGTTATTCTCAGTTATACTCTTAAGTAGACAACCACATCAGTGGGAAAAGACTCCCAAGAAATTCTTGGCAGCATCGTCTCTGCAGGCTTTTGGCTCCTCTCCACTGACTCATCCCAGACATTGCACCTTCCCGTATCTCTAAGGTCAGATCTCTACAGATCCACATCCTTTATCGAATATTGAAACATTTGGGAGTGCTTTTATAACAATTTAGTCAAAAAATAACTCTAGAGCAGCTACCTAACTGTCCTCATAGATGCTTGACATAAGTTCTTTGACTTGGGATCTGTCTAATTGAATTGAGGGAGATTTTCTTGCAGTATATAACCTCCAAAAGAAAGACAAGCGCATTCTTTAACTCCTTGCAACAGGCATCCTAGTTAAGATGTTGAAGAAGGAGAAAAAAAGAGCTCAGGATGCTGCTGCTCAGCTTGCACACATCACCAACAGCCAGAGTCAGAGTACATCGAGTGTGTCCACAGTGGAGCTGTCACAAGAAGGAAGTATGGAGACCATCTCAGCAGACCACAGAGGACGAGCTATACAGTACATGAAAAGAGGTACGTCAACCTGAAGGTTTTCCCCTTGTCTAAAAAGGCAATGTAACACGTTACATATGTCAAATTACACATGTTACACATGCAAAATAGTGTTTGAAAGACTGCTGATGCGTTGTGATATAGAGTCAAAGTGTGAATCAGGTGCAGCTTCTTTCAGATGTTTTTTCCTAAACATAGCAATTTCTGGCCTTAAAATGAGGCCATATAAGTTGGTTCAACCAACTCAGAAGGAGTTGATTGAGCCAAATTATTGAAAAGAAAAAAAGAACAGGTAGTACAACTAATGGTATTTAAATACCACTGGATTTATGGTTTTTTTTAACTAAGTTATTAGAACTATTACTGTCACATATGAGAGAGGGCCTTATCTCAATAAAAGCTGTCTGTGCTTTCAAGGAAAAAAATAACATAGGCAAACATTCTCTGATGTAATTCCTTTCTTGTCTAATGTTCTCTAGATTTTTCTACTTTCAATACAAAATGTCTTTGCTACATTACATTTTCACTTAAACATTGGCATAGTATTTCTACTATTAAAAAAACCCAAATTAAAAGGAAAAACATCCATCAACTAATTAGTAATGTAACTGTTTGTAGAATGGAATATTTTTAGCTGTTACAGGCCTGTTAGAGAAGGTTTCATTATTTTAAATTTTGTTACAATCTCTTCAAAAAGCATTTAATACATGAAAAGAGTTTAATCCTGTATGTTAAAGTATTATGCATTTCCAATGCATTTCAGTGTTTCTGAAGACAAGTGGACACTTGTCCACATGTTGAGAGTGAAACCAATGTAATTTTTGCACTTGGTGTTATATTTGATATATGTGAGATATCAGTGCTCAAGACTAAAAGTAAGAAATGAAAAGTGGCTGGGTAATATTCCTCAGAAATAGAGTTGACCTAGTACTATAGCTGTTCACGCTTACCAAAATATTCAGAACAGGTCCTGTCCCACATGGACTAATAAAGCACCGTATGAATTAAATCAAATTTTCACAGATGTTGACTCCATTAAGCGTCACACTCACTCTTTTTAAGCTTTGAAAAATTAGGTGCTAAGCCTACAGACAGGTGATCTCTCTCAGTTGGAATGTAGGCTGTTCTTTGTGGTCTTTTAGATTTTCACTGTGCCTTTTGTGTGTGTCTATGGGCCATAGCAAATTCCTGATTCGTGGATTTTACTGCATGGTAAGGGTCTGACATACCGGAACCCTTTTCTTTAATTCTACACAATGCCATGAGTAGGATTATATGGATTAAAAGGACTGCATGTATTAAAAGTCACTCAAGTGGACCAATGTAGTCATGTCAGCAAAGCAGCATTAGACAGTACAGTATTTTAAACCTGTAATTTGTTGCTGATGAAAAGCTGATGAGTTTAAAACCTGTAATACTGACTGGAACGTGAAGCTGAGACCGTGAGCCAAGACTTCTGCAATGTAAATACAAGAGACGCTATGCAGATGTGACCAGGACACTAAACCTAGACTGACAACTTTTGAGAAAGCATCCACTTAATTTAGAGACAGAATGTCTGTGCTATTAGAAAACGAACTGCTAAATACTAACCATTGTGAAGCAGGCCAAAAAGGTTATTCCAGAAGTCATGCTTCCAGTTTTCTACATCCAGTTCATCCTCAGTATCATGAGAAGCTGCCAAGCCAGATGAGCGTCATGATTACCTGATTAAAATATGTTTAATCTCCTGTTCAAGATCGCCGTCTCTTGCTTGCCCAGATCCCATCCAGGAAGTCCCAGTTTGAATATTTCTATTGTGCGCCCACAGTTCTCAAAGTCAAGCATGGTACGCACATTAACAAACAACACCCACAGATGACGGTGATAGGAGCTCTTGCTACAAACAAGCAGTTTTCAGTAGACAAGACCAGTTTCCAATCCTGAAGCCAGTGCCTGCCTATTGTGCACTATAAAACTGTCTTTCAGGGTGAGGTTGTCAGCCGTCATCAAAGAGTAGAAATTTCACAAAAGTAACCTAAAGTATGGTCCTTACCATCAAATGCTGGTACAAAACACATTAAGAAAGGCTTTTTTTTGTACTACACTAACACAATCTTCACACACGCCACCTGAACCACTTGCCAAATTTGCAACTTTCTACACTTATTGAATAGATCCAGAAGAGATCCAGCACACACTGCACAGGCACAAGTATGAATGAACATTTGCAGAGTGAGCAGCCATACTTTCCAGAATTGCACAAAGAGATTATCTTGAAATGTACATTATTTTTAATAGATGTATTCCCAGAATTTTTTGATCACATCTTGTATAATCTCTTTAGTCTGGGTCTGCCACGCGGTCTCCTCCCAACCGGACATCCAAAGTTAGACGACTAGGAGATATCCTGATAAGATGAACCTGTATGCACCAGTAACTATCTCAAGATACTGAAGTTCTTTGGCAACAAATCTCCTCTAGTGCAGAGGCAGCTGTCCATTCCTGTTTTTGGATGAGAATCATGGCCTCCCATTGAGGGTGCTAACTATGTTCTGTCACCTCATTGTCAGTTTTAACTGTGCGTTCTAACGGTCATGTTCAGAAAGCCAAAAGGACTGAATTAGATTCTTAAAACCGACACCCTCCTCACTCTGAGTGTGCCCTGAGATCCCGTCTATGAAAGCCAAATACATAATTTGTTTGTAGTTCTCAATTCAAATCCAAAAATGTATGCATAAATACATAAGTAAATATGCCAGAGGATATTTACTCTTTCGTTTTGGCAAATGTGTACATAATAAAGAACCATACTGTTTTACTTAACTGGCAGCCTAAGTGTGGTTGACAGCCTTTATGAACTAAAACTTTAAAGATACATGATAATAATGACCCAAAGGTGGCAGCTTTAGAAGCAGAAACTTCAGCTGCAGCTTCTCTTTGATAGTCTGTTCACTTATAACTTCTTTAGACATAAACTTGGTTTAAATGTGTGGGGAATGCCGAGGTTAAACCAGTTAAGCTTTTGGATGAGCTCTCCAGCCAAAGGCGGCATTTATTTGGCTTTTCCTGCTTAATTTTGGTTAAGTGAAGCCTCGAGTGTGATGATGAACCTGAGCCCTTATAACGAGCTTGGTCATAGCCATGGGGCTCGGTACGAGCCAGAAACTCATCAAACCAAGGCTGTGCTCTTGTCTCTGCTAACCACAGCTCTCTCATCCTCTCTGACATTTTTGTGTCATGGTGCCCAGTGCAGTAATATGACCAGAAGTGCCAGTTTGAAAACAAAATACACACTTCAAGTCTGTCCAGAAAGGACTATAGAAGGAACAAAGACCATGAACAGGGGTTTATAAAATCACTGATAAATGATGTCCCATATGTATTAGATCATCTGATATGCAGTTAACATTATTATATGGGTTGTCACAGCAGAAGATTTGTTTTCATTCGGCCCCAAAAGGCCATTTTATTTCTTTCCTTCTCTCTTGTGAGACATGAACTTCCATGGATTCTGGTTCCTCTTAGTTTTACTTGGGCAGTCAATGCAGGTATATTAACAGCTGTGAAAATATATTTGATGATCATAGATCATTGCAACTACAGCTGATCCAGAGCTGTCATGTTAAAGCCTCCAAAATCAGTTCTATTCAAATTTTCATGTCAAAATTCTGCAAACAATACCCCATAATGACAAAGTGTTTTCTTGAGGTTCACATACTTATTAAAAATGAAAAACAAAAATATAACATGTGCATAAGTATTCACAGCCTTTGCTCAACACTTTGTTCAAGCAGTTTTGGCAACAATTACAACCTCAAGTCTTTTTGAGTATGATGCTACAAGCTTGGCACACCTGTTTTTGGGAACTCTCAGGCTCCATCGGTGCACAGATATTTTCAGATCTCTCCAGAGCTGTTCAGTCTGGTCTCTGGCTGAGCCACTCAGGGACATTCACAGACGGGTCCCAAAGCCACTCCTTTGTTATCTTGACTGTGTCCTAGGGATGTCTCTGTACTCTGTATTCATCTTTCCCTCGAAAAAAAAACATCCCCACAGCTTAATGGTGCCACCACCATGTTCAATGTACGGATAGTATGGGCCAGGTGATGAGTGGTGCCTGGTTTCCTCCAGATATGATGCTTGGTATTCGTCCCCAAGAGTTCAGTCTTTGTTTCATAAGGCCAAACAATTTGGTTTCTTATGGTCTGAGAGTCTTTAAGGTGCTTTTTGGCAAACTCCATGTGGGTTGTCACAGTTTGTCAGAGTTTTAGTGGGGGGTGGCTTCCATCTGGTCACTCTACCATCCAAGCCTGATTGTTGGAGTGCTGCAGAAACGGCTTTCCTTCTGGAACAGTCTCCTTTCTCCGCAGAGCAACGCTGGACGGAGGCTTGTGTCAGTACGGGCATATGGTGTAAAAATCTGTGGCAAGTTAAATATGAAAATTCAGCGACTGTGGTTGACCCCTTGTAAATGCATTGAGTATTTTTTCTACAGTCACCTTTTTCAGTCACTATGTGTTTATACCCCACTCTTCATTAAATTATTAGTTATTAATAATCTCTCTTGTTTTTTCTTTTGTTCCTTTTGCAGTTATGTTGTTGCAGTTATTAATAATCTCTGGCTCTTTTCCACAGCATGTCTTTGTCTTGTCTTCATCCATTCACCCCCAGTCGGTCACAGCCCATGGCCGTCCCTCCCTGAGCTTGGTTTTGATGGAGGTTTCTTCCTGTTTGAAAGAAGGTTTTTCCTTCTCACTGTCGCCAAAGCGCCTGCTCATAGGGGGGCATGTGATTGTTGGGGTTTTCTCTGTTTTCTTTGTATTATTGTAGGGTCTTTACATTACTATATAAAGTGCCTTGAGGCAACTGTAGTTGTGATTTGGCGCTACATATGTCTGAGTCATCATCGGTGATGACCTAAGCAATTTTGTAGCATTTTGTACTCTTTGTAGAAGAAAGAGGCACTTCTGGTTTACATCAGAAATAAGGAGGCTACAGCATTCTTGCCTCAAGAAAATAAAATGAGTCCCCTTTTCCAGGCTGGAGGATTATAACAATGGTGGACGGCCTACTGACCAAGACTGATTTAGCATCGCTGTGGAGTCACAGACTGAGATGGTGTTTGTAGATGACTTCATTCTTAAACCAGACTATATAATGACTACATTTTTTAGTTTTGCCAACAGTATTAGTACTGTCCACTCTGTTGTGGGGAAAGTTGCACACCCCCTTTCAGAAATCCCCAGATCCTGCAGTAGTTACACGTCCACTCAGGAATGTTCAACCAATTTTCTCACACTTCATGAGAAATTCCTGACTCTTTCAGCCTGATGCTGTCCAGGGAGACTCTGTAACTTTGGGAAGCAGGTTTTAAGACCACACTGAGTACTTACAGGAGAATCAGAGAAGACATTTCCTACAGTTGTAATGCTTTTTATGTGGAGCACAGCTGGGGTCAATATTTATTTTTTTTTTTTAAGTTTTAGACTTTGGTGTTCATGCTGCATTTCTACCAAGTTTTATGAGGTCCATTCTCTATTCTCTGTTAAAAAAGAGACCATTTTCTGAGAAAAACTCTCAAACTCTGAGATAAGATTTTTGAGGAAAAATGCACAAATTTAGAAGAGGGAAAAAAAGCAATATTTTGTAGATTATCCGGAAAAAGTACACAAAAAAAGATTACACTCTGCAGTCAAATTCACTAAGGGAATCCTGATAACTGTAGCTCTAACTCTAATTTCAAGCTTTAAAGAGACACTTTCATAAAATGGGCAGATTCAGAACATAATAACACACTGAATTAGACGAGCTTTGTGCCACCGGCAACATCTGTTGTTTCTGCAGTTTCATGCAGTAAAACAGCAGTTTTACAAAGGCTGGTGGATTAGAATTTCAGCTTTGTATCTTTATATATTTTGGCTTTCATTTTTCTAAATGTCCAATTTTTTCATGTAAATTGAAGTCTAATCTCACACATCTCATCCTTTTGTTTTTCAGAATATTGCCTCCCTTCATCAATGTATTTTTTATTATCATTATTATAATTCATTTCACAGGTTTTCTTCCTAATAGTTATCATTTTCATATTAGAAAATGTCGGATTTATTCCTACTTTTGCCTATGCCTTTAAATATATATCTTTTAGAAACCTCCTTTCCCCAGTTTGCTTATTTATTCATTTATTTTCCAATTTTTAAATATTTTTAATTTTAGAATATTTTTGAATTTTATTATTAGTTGACAGCTATTTTTTTGTATAGCTTTATTTATTTATATTATCTGTTTTTTATGTAGTTTATTTCATTTATACAAAAAAGAAATTTCAGAATCCCTTATTTTTTCATTTTATTTTATTCTTAATCAACTTTATTTAAGACTTTGCAATTTTGAATTTTTCAGAAAATGCCACCTCCCTCAGTCAGCTTGCGCCCTTATTTATTTAAACTTTTGTTTTGCTCAAAACTTGCTTTTCCTTTGTATTTATTTATTTATTATATGTTCTTATTCTTGGCAAAGCACTTTACCACTCTTTCCAAAAAACATTACTATTTCTGTTGTTACCTTTATTTAATATGCCACAGTAGTAAATCAGTACGTAACTATTGAATTTTTAGACCCATAGACTTAAAAGTAACCCATTGAGAAAAAAGGATAAGAAGAATACAGCTGTCCTTGTGCGTCTTCTTATGTGTGCTCTAAATACATTTTTTATGAAATACACAGAATGTGCAGAATACCAGAGGGACACACAGTTGACGCAGTTCTTTAACAGTAGAGCAGATATCATATGTTTCTCATCTGCAGCGGCTGGTTTCCATGACCCACTTGGAGACTCAAACTATATTCACATTAGATCATTGTTCTTTATTCTGTCTTAATTTAAAACAAATGCGGTACACGTATCCTGTCCTCATGCTCAGAGGGTCGCTGACTGTTTATGTACATTTCAATTCAGGTCTAATCTTTGGGTCCTGCTGCTGCAGCCGCTGGATGAAAATCACTGTCCCCTGAAGATGCACTGTAAATATAATGATGAATAACTTTCCATGGAAACCATTTGTGATGATTGAAAGCCATACTGTCAGTTCTTTCCTTCTGTTCTTGGCCTCCTAGCTTAGCCAACACATAATAGAACCTGGACATTAGGAAGGGTTTTCTGATTACCACTGTCTCTGTAGAAGCACTCTGTGCACATTACGTCATAGAACTGGATTTCTGCTGCGTTTGCTGTACAATGAAAACAGGACTAATAGGAGTGTTTAGCGTCTTATGTAGGTACAGATGTACAGTGTCTCCTTCCTGTTCTTTTCATAGAGTGCTGATGGAAAGACAAGGTGTTCCTGTTGTGGCTCAGGCTGCTGAAGACTTGAATTAACCAGAAATAAGACGAGTCTTGAGCGAGAGTTAGATCTTAACGTAAATCCGGGTAGCTTGTAATGAGACGCTGATGATTCTAGCAGGCCGAGTAGGCCGTCCACACGTTTCTGTGATCTGGACCAAGTAGAGACACCTCAGTGAGTGAGAAGGTGCAGTAGGAACATAAAATTCGCCCAAAAATAATTGTGAAGCTCCTAGCTTCTTCTCTTTGCTGGCATTTCACCTCTAAAATTTGTTGAAGCAGCTAAAACAGTCACAACACATTCAAACCTCTGTGGTTTGTCTGCACTTGGAGCACGGAAAAGAAAAATGAGGAAAGTTGGCCTGAGGACCGTGTGATCTCATTACCCCACAAATTCTGTGAGCACAACATAATATGATGTTATATCACCCTTAGATATTCCTGGAATGCTGCTTTTTTACAAGAGTCGACCGGAGTGCATTTCCCCTCAAGAACCCCTCATGCTGATTTGTAGAGTTTGGCTCTTGTAGCACACGTCTAGGTTGGTTTTAATCAGGACTTTCCAAAAATAAAGAAACAGCATTCCTAACTGTCCCACGATTAATCTCACATGAGTTAATGTCCTGTGTACAAATGTCTTTGGTTAGAACGGATAAGTCCACAGATTTAACGGGGGGTGGGGGGATTTATTGGAAATCATGGTGGCATTTTGGATTTTCCAAAGAACAGTTGGAAAACAGTTGGTAACAGAGAGGAAAACAACAACTTGTTTTTCTGCCTTCTTAATAAAACAGAAAAAAAATAGAGCAAATTCCAGTCGCCATGATACATGCAGCACTTATAAATAATAAATAGCTCCCAGTCATTTAATGTCTACATACAAGTTTAGCTTTTTGTGTAAAACAAAGAGAAATAAAGGTTTTACAACAGGTTTATTATCATGTAATAGCATGAAAAATAACAATGCACCAATTGTAAGATTTTTCACTGATCCCAATATAATCTATATTGATCTCATATTGTGTTATTTAGGGAGGTAACATAAAGTTCAAGTTTCAGAAAAAAATCACAGTTGATCGACTAAGATTGCAGTGTCAGTATTAAGCTCAGGATTTGAACTTTTTCAAGCAAGTAATCCAAACCATGCAGTGACATATTAACGTTATCTTGTGGATGGGCTCTTCTCAAGGATTTTCTTAGGTCGGGTTTGGTCAGATTTTGGTGTCTTCTTTCTGCCATATGATGTCAATTGCCTCTGCCCATCAGGAATCTCAACAAGAACTTTTATTCAGAACTATTTAATCTACAAATAAACATCCTTCCTTTGCTAATGTGTTTATATTAGTCTAACCATAGCTTTGTAGTTAGACTCCAGGTGATTGAGCATTTGGACACAGAAGTGGTGCATAATGGTTACCACACAGATGCTTCTGGGTCTTTTCACTCCTTTAGGAACCTTCCTAAGAAAAAAATTGACAATCCAGCCTTTCTAATTCAATCGCATGTTCATAGGGAGACCATATCCAAACTCTCTGCTCTGTTGTGTTTTATCCCCTTGGTGGAAGTGCAGTATTTAAAGCAGATGTGTACAGCTTTAATAAAAACTTGAGCAGTGAGCAGGAAGTTATGTCCAACATCATGTTTCCTGATGTGCGATGCACTGCTGAGGTTGAGCAGCGAGGGGTGGGGTATATCCACTATGCAATCTTGACATGTTCAGAACTGCTGTTTATATTTGTGTTTATGTTCTCGCTAATCGTCAAATGCCGCGATAATCAGCCATATCAGTAGAGCTCTGTAGCGCACATCTGGCTCCCAGACTGGAGTCGAGTACCGGTGAATGTGGGAACATGTAGAGTTGTTCACATTTGCACAGCAGGACCTGGCATGCATGCTCGAGCTAGCTGATGTTTTTTAGTGTGAAGCTGCTGATATACACAGTGTTTATGATTCATAAAATAAAGCACACTGTGCATCTCAGTGCTGATTTTTATTCTCTCTCTTTTAGGCCCCAAGCTGTCAATGGGAAAACAAGAGGCCTTTGAGATCTTCATAAGAGACCATGAAGACCACCTAACCATAGAAGACAACAAGAGTCTGCTGAAACAGAGGTTAATGACCAGTAGAACAAAATATTATCCTGATAATGCCCAAATTAAGGCAGACTACTTCAACGTATAAGCAGTACCACAAAGTTCAGCATTTCAAGGATATCGTTTTCTTCTCGGGCACCTCTTTCTCTAACATCAGGAATCAGTCCGAGTGGTCACATGAATGTGGTTAACAAAGTCACGTTCACTCAGGAAAATGAGTCTTTGCCCTCATAAACACGGAGCAATAGTTTTGAGTAAAATTCAAATTACATATATAAAATCAAAAGTTTATTTAGTCAGACAATTAATCATTAAGGAAATGTGTATTCCAAATTAGGTAGTTTCTTTTGTTTGAGTTCCATTAAATTTTACGTTTTACTTTGTACTTATGTATGGAACTTAAAGAAACTTAAAGTTAGCATTTTGGACATAAAGATTTTTGGGTGGATCAGTCTAGTTTATACAGAAGAGGATAAGGGCCACTGGGAAAAAAAAGGTGGGCACGTCTTTTTTTTCCATTTCCAGAATTCTCAGAATCAGAAATGGAGGAGTATGTGACTGTACTTCACTTTGATATAGAAACAGAATAAGACAAAGAAGAGGACCCGGAGGAAAAGTGAAGGAAATCAGAGAAATTCTTGATAAGTTCTGAAGCTGTTTTATTGTAACTGGATTACAACTATTTGTTATACTCCACATTTGTGGAATTCCAGCAACATTTAAGTGACTGTATGTGTGAGTAATGAGAGAAAAAGCTTTGATTTACATTTGGTCTGAACAACCAAAACATTTTTCAAAAGTCAAATGAGTAATTTTTAGAAGAAATTGGATTGAAAGCCTGTTTTCCTCTTTATCTCAGTGAAGCACGAGTGCACTGTAACTTGACCACTAAGAAGGACTGATAATTTTCTTTGGGATTATTAAAACGAGAGCTAGAGAGAGATTTAAGGTTTTAAAAATGTGTTTCAGTGTTTCAACAGTGCAAACACTTTCAACAGTTTCTGCATAGTTGTTTTTGACGTATTAAGCCTTTATGTCCCATTCATGGACTTCTTCTGCACGGCTGGTGGATGTATTTCCGTAGAAAGAAAATAGTCCTACAAAAAACTGCTCAAATTAAGGTAATGATTAGGTAATGATTTATGTAAAGACACATTATTGCAGTATTGTTTTTCAATGGATTTTCTATCCTCAAGAGATGCCAGACATCTCCACAATCCAGATGGATAAACAGCACAACAGGCCAGAGGAAGCATATGTAAATGTGATTTTGGGGGTGAACTTTGCTTTTAATTCTTTGATTCTTTTGAACAGATCAGCAGAGGCCCGGGAACTTGGAGAGGAATTGAATGAAGCCAGAAACAGAATCAGTAAGTTTTCTTATTCTTTTTGAAAAACACATTACACTCAAGAGCTGCGTAATGTTCAGGTGTGCAGTCTTCAATCATAGAATAGAATAGAGCCCTCTATTCAAAACAAAGATATAAATAGTAAAGACATCATCAGGAATTAACAGCAAACAGAAGAGAGGGATATACACAAAACAAGAGAAAGGCACACATTGGAGAGCAAATTGCTGGGAAGCAGTGCAAAAGGACTTGATCATCCTAATGGAAACTGAGATACAGTTGATAAGACGCTCCATTTAGTTCAGTGGTGTGTTCTTCTGTGTTTACTTCGCCACACATCAGCAGCAGAAGAGCTAACATAGCATGAAGCAAGCTAAGACCAAAGAGTGAGCAGTTTGGAGGTTCATACTGCGATAGCAACAGCCTTTCGCTACATGTTTCAAAGGGTTTTTTCTTTTTCTGTGTGTTCGGAGATACAGTGGTGTAACAACAGTGTTTGCCCTTTCTCCTCACATGTAGGTTTGGGGGGTTTTCCCTCTTAATAAGAAACACCTTTATTTAGAAACTGCATTTTGTGTTTACTTGAGTTATCTTTGTCTAATATTAAAATTAGTTTGATGATCTGAAACTTTTAGTGTGACAAATATAAAAAAATAGGAAATACGGAAGGGGACAAAGACTTTTTTATACCACTGTAAACTGTATAAGGAAGAAGCTGAAAGGGCATTGATTTGACGTTGGGAAGCTTCTGTTGTTACTATGGCAACATAATGTCCTCAGCTCAATTAATATTGTTTAACTTCACCTGTGTCTGTCTGACAATAGGTGACAATAATGCGGTTTTATTTTTCTTGGATTTGTTGTCTTGTGTTTTTACTTTTGAATATTCCCAAATTTAGTTAGTTTTGGTCAGCTGTTTTAACAAGTGTCATATTGGTACATTTTGAAAGGCCTGAAGAGTTCCACATTTGGATTTCCAGTTACTGAAGATTCCAACCTGTGCCTTTTACTTGGCTGTAACTCTTGTGCTCTTCTGTGTAATATCCAAAACGGGTAGACTTGGCATTAGCTTAGGCCAAAGCTGAGTGGTTGTAAGTCTTATGTTGTTAGTCTGGGACTATATTCACTACACAATGTGTGTCTTCTAAATGCGCACAAGTGACCCAAAGTACAGATTAGACAGGGAATGTCTCATTTGCCCTTTATTACTTATTTCCAAGTCAATATTTTTATTTCTGGACTTGGAGTCACAATTCAAAATAATTCTTATGTATTGTAAACGTGGTTTAAGAGTTCATTCTCTGCCTGAAACAAGCTGAACCAGGGGTCTGTCATACTTCCGTGTAACATGACATTCTATGACACAAGATGGGGCTTCCATTAAGAACAACTCTGAGAATGCAGAACCTTTTGAGGAACTGAGCTAAAAGAATTATGTTAAATAGCAACAGACATCTGAAAACATCCCAGTGATAACTTTCTTAGATGCACTGAGTCACCTTCTTCTTCTTCTTCGGTCACTTTTTTCACTCACTATGTGTTTATACACCTCTCTGCATTTAGCTATTAGTTATTACTAATCTCTCTTGTTTTTTTCTTTTGTTCCTTTTGCGTTTTTTATTTTTTGCTGTTTTCATTTTAGTTTTGTGCAGGTAAAAAAAACGTCATTTTGAAAACTCCTACAGCTGTTCCATACAGAAAAAAAGGAAAAGCAGAGAAGGTGCACTTTAATATATAAATCATAAAAGATGCCTTGTTAGAAGCTCGGTATTGTGTCATAACCTGCTGCTGTTTACAGAAACACTAAAAGCCGAGTCCTGTCCCCGCTGGCAGTGAGTTTAAATGATATTAATGTTTGGTTGAACTTTCCAGTAAACTCGGAGCAGTTAAAATGTGTTTTTATCTGGTTTGCATTTACTACTGCAAGCTACATTTATAAATTTCCCTGCTCTGTCTGTGGCTCATTTCACATGCCATTGAAATGGATAGGTTTACACCAACGCCTGGCATCAGCGCTGCTTCTGAGCACGCTCAGTGGTTTAGTAGCATTTGCCCGTTAGCCTCACACATGCCAGTGTACACTTATCACCCTCTGAATTAAATTTTTTTTGTCTTTAGCGTTCACTCCATGAGGTGCTGACACAGACGAATATGTCACATGTCATGCAGAAATCAACCCTGACAGCATGCAGATTATTAACTCTTTAAATGTGTTCTGCAGACCACACAGTGAGGCTGAAGCGAGGAAAAACTGGATTTTTACTAATTTATCCACATTCCTCATCTTAGTCAAACATCTCAATGCTGTCAAAGCTTATTACATTTTTAGGTGCACAGAGCTGCATTCTTCCTGGATGAGAGATGGTGTTTTTAGTGGCTGGAAAGTGGCTCACTGTGTTTTCCTGCCATCTTGGAGGGTTTGCTCGGAAACTTTACACCACCTGTGTCTCATGGTTAAAGGAGAACATGGAAACTTTTAGGATAATATGAGGTGCTTTTTTCTAAAGGACCCATCTTGACGGTTAGAGGAAGCATCAGTCTCTAGTTTATGCTGTATTTCTTGGCCTCACTATGACTCTAGAGATCAGTCCTACCTGCAGAGATGCATTCTGAGACCGTAGGTCGAAAGAGTTCAGGGATATCTATTTAGAAAGTCACAGATGCACATCTTCTGTAGCAGGAGTATGAGACTGATGTGATTCTGAGCTCCCACTAAAGCAATTTGTGTGAAGCGGCGAGAATGAGAATCAGTACCTCAAAGACTGAGACCGTGGTTTCATGGTTCCAGAAGGCTAAGCTTTTGATACCCCTGTCAATCTATGTTTCAGTCATCATCTATACTTGAGATCTGAGCAGTAGTCAGAAAAATCATGAATGCAGGTTTACACATAGGGTGAAGAGTTTGGACATCAGGATGGAGCTCAGAATAAGGCCATTGCTCTTGTGTTTCTTTGGAGGTTTTCTGAGCATTCCCAATTTGGGAAATTAGAAATTACATATATGTTATCTGGATTGGGAAATTCTTGGAGGAATCAGAACATTTTGTTAGGGAGATGGACGTCTGGAATATCCTGCTTAGTCTGTTGCCAATGCTACGCTGCTATAGATGTGTCCAGATTTGACCTAGATCAGTAAAACCACTGAATAAGAACATACATTCTGAACATTCTTATTTATTTTAATTTACTGCAGAAGAACCCCAGCTGTCACAGTCCGGGGGTGTTGGTTTTGGTTTTTCTTGGATTTTTCTTGGATTACTGTATTGATTTCTTTTATTCTACCAGATTGCAAGCTTTTCTGTGACATCTTTGAGTCTTTTCATTCTTTGTTTTACTTCATAGTTATTCTGGTGATGCCTTTCAGTTTTCCTGTGTTTTGTTTCATGTCTCAGTTTTCTGTTTTTGTTTTCTGCAGCACAGTAATAGTTTTCCGTATTTTTACAGGGCAGCTACAGTTCCAAATGTATGTTTGTGGAGGCAGGAGGTTGTCCTAAATCGAAATCATTAGCGCTTTCTGAATATTCAAGTGGTTTGGTTATATATTTATTCCTGAGAAAAAATTCTAAATTCCAGATTTCTTATATAATGTTCCTAGAAACACACGCCTCCAGTTTTTACACCAGTTTTAACATCCTTTGGTGGGGCAGTTCTGTTGTTTCTTGCTTTGTTGAGGAATTTGGGCCGAGCATGTGACACCTTTGGTATCACTTTGATTTCACCTTTGCTAAAGTGACCCACAGACGCAGGAAAAGTGAGCATGGAACTGGACATGTGCATCACTTTTCAGAACAAATACCGGAAGAAAAATATTGGAGTCTTTGTTAACATGAGCTGCATTTTACTATGCTGACTGTTGCTGTGATTAATTCCTGTGCTAGCAGCCATATATTAAAGTGGTTTATAAAAAGTCCATAGTTTGGGTCAAAGCCTCAGTCAACAGCAGTATGAACCCAGCTGTCCTACAAAAATGGAGAATGTTTAGTGCAGCTCTCTGTCTAATAGAAACAAATCTTGCTTCCTGTGTTCTTGCGGTTCTTTATTTGTCCTGTGAATTTTAAACATTTACCAGATTACTTTGTGGATATTATTCTTCATCTACACATAGGTCAGATGCTGGAAAGCTGGGCTGCACGTATGGTGCTCAAATCTCACCTCACTTTGGTATTTATGTGGCATATCACATTCAACCTCCCGGCCACAAAAATCACCAAATATTTATTGAGGCTTGTAGCTTGAAACCAGCCTTTAAAGTCGACAGCACGTCTACTGACGGTGGTGTGGGGGGGAACCCTGTGTGGTTTGGAAGAGTTTTTGGTGTTGAGCTCACAATCTTGTCCTGGATGTGGAATAGAAGCACTGAAGTCTCCACCCACTTTTACTTGACAAATATCCTGGATTTTTTTTGTTGTTGTTTTGGTCTGTTTTGGGACTTAAACTGGCTTTTGTGACCAAAAAGTTTTGATTCTTTTTTATTTCTCTGATCATTGCTGGGACAGGTAAAAAAGTAAATCTGTTGTATGTTAACCCTTTTGAAACCAGAGTCATATTGGGTATATGGTGTCTCCTCCCTCCCACTGATAACCTGCAGATCCTAAAGAAATAAGAGATATTTGTCCTTTGGCCAGTTTTCAGTCTTTTACTGTAAACACAGTTCACACAGTCACTATTGAACATTTTCTATCTCAAACTTTGGCTGCATTTATGGTCATTTAGGTTATTAGTCTAATCCTGGTCAAAATCATTGAATCAGATTATCTGATTCAGTCACAGACTGTACATAAAAGTTGGAGTTATGTACAAAAAGTTAGTGCTGTCACCTATTGTGCTGTTTTGGAGCTTTTTACCTGTTGCTTTCTTGTTTTTTGATTGTTTTCGTTTTTTGTTGGAGCCAGAAGTGACCATGTTTGAATGGGACACTGGTTAGCTTGGATGGCTACATGCAGTTCAGTTCAATTCAATTCCTTTCAATTTAATTTATATAGCACCAGATCACAACAACAGTCGCCTCAAGGTGTTTTATGTAGTAAGGTAAGACCCTACAAAAATACAGAGAAAACAGAGGAAACCCAAATAATCATCTGACACCCAATGAGCAAGAGCTTTGGCGACAAAGGGAAGGAAAACCTCCCTTTTAACAGGAAGACACCTCCAGCAGAACCAGGCTCAGGGAGGGACGGCCATCTGCCGTGACCGGGTGAGCGGAGGAAAGCAGGAGACAAAGACATGGATCCATAGACAGTTATTTCACCAACTAAAACTGGAGCATACTTAACGTATTTCTTGAATTGTCTGTAAATGAGCCATATTTTTGTCAGACAGCTGCATTAAAAGTATTCAGAAAGGTGTCAAAAACACTGGCTGTGTTAGAATCACATCCCTAATAATACAAACTTTATTCCTTAAAAGAATTTAAACAGGTAAGTTTTTAAAAAAAAGTTTATTCTAGGCTGCAAAGACGGTTAGTTCAGCTTTAAAGCTTGATTTGTAACATGGGAGTCTATACTCACTTTTGTAGCCCACCTCAAGTGGACATTAGAAGAACTGCAGTTTTGATAGTTCATTTTTCAAAACCATTTTAAAGAGATTGTTGCAGGGTGCAGTCCACGAGCCTTTAAGAGAGATGTGTGATGAGTTTACACAGAAGATATTTGGAAAATTTATGGCTAAATAAAAGGGTGGGGCCACGCAGGGGCTTCGGGCGAATATAACAGATCTGTTAAAGAATACTTTGGCCATGACCATGTACGGATCAGAGTGAACCCAAAGCCAACCAAAAAAAATGTGCTCTTTATGTTGCCTTCACGTGCTCCCTGCCCCTTTTTTGTACCCTGTCATCATAGCGTGGTCATGGCATAAATATTTTTTAATCCTTTTATGTTATTATGAAAGGGGTTGTGGGTCATGTTTGAGAGAGCTGTGTCTGTTAGTGAAGTCTCAGGCTGCCCACCTCACCACAATGCGAAGCCACAGGGCGTCTCAGTACATCTACATTTTCAGCTACCCACACACAACCCAGCTTCATACTCCATAGGCATTTGGAAAAACACTGTCATCATGGGCACACTGTGTCAGGGCTGCTCATTTGTAATGTTTCACATCATCCATTCATGTCTCTGCTGTCTACTGAAACCCTCAGAAAAGTGGTCCTGAAAGACGAGCTGGTTACACGGGCACTTTGCAAACAGATTTAAAGTATTCCACAGGAGAAAGCCGAGCAAGAGCTCTAATCCAACCATTTTGTGGCGTCATGTGAGGTGTTACAGAAACCCACACCCCTTTTTTTCCCCACATACTTCATCTGGATTTCCCATTTTCTGATTTCCACTTGAGATAGGGTTGTATTATACAAAGAGCTGCAGCACAGCAGCGCCTATAAGTGAATGACACCTGTGGGACTTTAATGGAAACACCACAGAAGATACTGCCATTCAACACTGCTTTTATCTGGTAGTCTGGCTCTGATCTAAACATGAAGTAAACATGAAATTGTATCCTGTGTTTCTCTTATGGCAAAAGCATCCCTGGACATTTTAGTCCCTTTACTTGCAACTGTCCTCTACTACCGAAGCGGTTTATTACCAATTTCTCCAACAATGTAATTAAACACTTCAGTTCAGCAAAACAGACATACAGTAAATGACTTGCCCATATGTGAGGACTGCAGTATAGCCACAAGAATCAACATTAATCCAAATGCCGCCTCCTTGTTGCTTCTTTGCTTACTGAAGACTTCATTTAGAGGACTATGGAAGTTTATAAATCAGCACCATGTCCTATCTTGACTATTGTTCTGTTTTGATTTATTTCCTGCAGTACTGTATAGTAGACAATCATAATAAACTTGAGCAAAATTTCAACTTATGAGGTCATTGTATATAGAAGTAATCCCTGTGAGGCCTCATACTCCTCCAAACACTGTTTCACAGAGTTGTTTTTTTCTATTCTTGGCTCGATATGATGATGATGATGATCATATAGATCTTAGGCAGAAGATGAACTGAGGGGCTGTACTCACGCGCTTTATAAGATAAACAAGGTAAATATGAATTATTCTGAATTGTGACTCATGCAAAGCCAGTCTAGTAGAGTTCAAGAGTAAAAATAAGAAGTTAGAAATGTGCAGAAAAGGTTAATCATCTGGAAAAAAATATCAATAGCTTCATAGGTTCAAATGTCTAAGAAGAATAGGTTAGATAAACTCAAAATAATTGCCCTTTGTAACTCTAGAGCTGGGGTGTCAAACATATGGCCCAGGTACCAAAATTGGCCTGGCAAAAATTCTGGCCCATGGGATGGCTTTGGAAATGTAAAGGAGGACATACATTTTGGACTTTTAACTATATTTTTTTAAAGGTTTTACAGATTTTTCTTCTGATAACGAACTCCCCCATGCCGATTCATACTACACCAAAGTAATTAAATAATATATGTTTTTATTTTACTCATTTACCTCTTTCAGTTTAAGGCCCAAAGCCCCAAAACCTACAGATTATTTTCACATGCTACAGCAGCATTTCTTTATCATGTAGAAAAAGTGAGATGCACTGCTTACATTGCGCTTCTTTTTCTTATATTAACATATCTTATTGATTAATAAACCCACATAAAATCAAAGTGGGCTGTATGTAGCTCACGCTGTAACATGAGTTTGATAGGCCAACTCCAGAGGGAGCTTTAGGATTTTGCGTGAGATTGTTGATTACAGTTGAATTACAAAAACAAAGTGTGAGATTTGAAAGAACTGTTATGGGTAGAAGTTTAGCTGGTGCCACTCTCAATCCTAGATAAATCGAGAGAGAGCTTTCGGAATATCTTACCAAATCAAACATGCAGATCATCAAGAATAAGAATTCCATACAAGATAAAGATCGGGGCCTGGGTTAGTAACAGAGGAGGAGGCTAGGGATAGGGTGAGATGGAGGCAGATGATTTACAGTGGTGACCACTAAACAGAGCAACTGAAAAAAAAAGTACCTATGATTGAAATTTGTTGTGCACACTTGGAATTCACTGATGTTTGAAATAATGTTTTTTGTTCTGGGTTATAATGAGGACGCCCTGTATTAAGCAGCACATGGGTTTTAGCTGCTTTGCATTGCAGGGATTTTAAGTAGGTGAGTGACAATCCAAAATGTCTCTTCATAAACAATGTCATGCAAATTTTACTTGCTTGACTTTTATGAAATCATGTGGATCCAGGCCACTTTCTTTTAAGTTATGAAGCCCAGTGGCCTTGGAGATGGATGTGCTTTGAGTCTCTTGATGGAAATTACAATTTTTTGTTGTCGTTCTCCTTCTCTCAGCTGAACTGAAGAAGCAGCTGGATGTGCGGAGGAGACAGAGGGCCGCTTATGGTAAAAATTATTTATAACTTCTACCCACACCAACATCTAAACAACAAACATGTGAAGCAATTAAAATTCACCACATTTCTGCACATTTCTTGCCTTTGCATTGGGATGGCAGCTTGAGGAAGTATCAGGTCTTTTTATTATCATCTTTTTGATATTGAACTCTTCTCAAAACAGGATGATAAACGCTGAACACATTGTGGCCCCTTTTCAACTGTTACTGGTGGCCACTTCAAAGCTGTTGCAGCAAGCCTCAGTGAATGAAAGCTTACTGGCCAAAGAGTGGGCGGCTCAGGCTCTAAGACGCCTTCATTTGCTCCATTCTGACTGTTTTGATCAGTGACATAAAACCTTTGATGGGGAAACCTGGTTGTAAAGCATGCAAACACCTCCCACCCAAAGGCTTTTCTTGTTATTTGTAGTTCCGCATCACAGAGCTCTTCACAGCAGCCTGGTTTCTATTATCCAAGGCCAAGAGTTTAAATGCTTTCTTTGAAGCCAATGGACTCATGACACGCACAAATTCTCAGCTTCTAATCTTGCACTTGTCATTTTATATATAACATGACCGTGTTTCTTTTTTGTTTTTAACTCTTTTGTCATCTCTGCAACCTGTCAATTTGCACCACAGGTGTCATGGAAAATCACACAGGGCCTGAGGAGGAGTTTGACCCAGTTGAAGAAAACCTCTGCAAGCACATTGAGGAAGAAAAAAAAGGGTGAGTTTGTAGTGCTTTTTAATGAATTACTATGGCAGACCCTGCTTGCATTGATTGGATACAGCAGATTCTTTTTAACGTGGACAAAAGATGAATTCAGTACCGTTAATTTCTCCTGTCAGTTACAAGAGCATCGTTGGCCGTCTAAAAGCGCTGAGGACCGAGATTGAGCATCTGCAGCTGTTGTTGGAGAGGTCAAAGGTCAAGCTCCAGAAGGACTTCCATAAGTGGTGGAGCCAGGAAGCTTCCAGTCTGCAGGTGGCTGAGCTTACCTTCCTCTACCTATCCATGTGACAACACCACATAAAGCATCTGGGAGCCTGATGTCAAGTCCAGGGAAGAGTGTTAAAGACGTGTGTCTGACATTAGGCTTGTCTCTGGGTTTTTGTCTTTCTGTTTATGGATGTCTTCTTTCGTGTGTTTTCTGAATGCAGGGCTCTGTGGTCGTGTAAGTCGATATGCATCTGTCTTTGACTTGTGGGGCCTTTATGGCACCAGTGTGACCCTTGCAGCCTCTGTTCAACATCATGCTCAGTGGGTCCTGGGGGGAGATATGTAGGAGGCAAATACACACAGAGACATTTTCATAGAACTCTTTGTGACCCAAACAAGAGCCTGGAAAGCAGCTTAGAGGAACAGCAACAGGAATGATGGACAGTCCCAGCAGATAGCATTAACAAGAACAAAATGTCACACAGTAGAGGCAGCCAGCTAAACATAGTGGAGAACAGTTGCCATAACACTATAAATATTGCATAAATTTTAGTAGCTAAAGATTTAGCTATTGAAATTGTTGGCTAACAGTCTTTAACAGACATGTGAAGAATAGAGTTTCCATACAGCTATGTACTGCTTCCATAGGAATTCAGAGGCTAAATAGCAGCAGTTGCTGATAATCCAATTCACTGATCAATTAATTATCAGGATGTGTGAGCACGTTTATAAAAGCAGGAGCTTTGGCATTTTGCCGGTGTGGAGCATTCAGATGTGTGTCAGGACAATGCTGCAGTCTTCGCAGAAGTGGACATCCCAGGAAATTCACCCCAGGTCCGGAGCACTCAGTGCTCAGAAAAACTGTAAAAACACCCAAGAGCTACATCTCAGGCAGAGTCAAATGTGAGACCATCTGTCTCGCAGCTAAAGCTTGGCTCAAACTGGGTCACAGAACAGGACAACGATCCCAAGCACTGCAGCAAATCTGCAACAGAACGGCTGAAAAAGAAAAGCATCGCGGTGTTGCGATGGTCCAGTCAAAGTCACAGTGAAAAAATTCACAGTGTAAAGTATAGTGTAAGAAAGAGAAAGATGGAGAAATTAATATTATTTCCCAAAGTATAGATACTACAAAAAATTCAAATATAATTAATTCAGATGTATCTTTAACCAGCGTTTGAGCTTTTACCGTATGATGTGTAAGTACTTTACCAGTATCTACACAGCTGTATCTGTCTGTGATCTGTGGGTAATAAGAGATAAATTTGAAAGAATATGTTTGCAAAAGAGAGAAAAGCTGATAAAATTTCATGTCTAAAACCAAGTTAGACTTGTCTCTCCACTCGCACGCTTTCCTCGGCCTTGATGGCTGTTATGTGGTTGGTTTCGGAAACCAACTGCCTAGAAGATGTTAGGCACCAACATGTGACGAGCAGACGTCGCTGGTGCCGCTCTTATTATTTGATCTTATGAATGGAGAAGAATATCTCATTCACATCTGAGAAAAGTTTGGAAATGTGTCACTGAGTGACGAATGGGAAGCAGAGGAAATCCGACAGACGGGCCTTACACATGCAGTTTGAGTCCACAAAGCTGGACGTCCTTTTTCGTGCCCGTATATATTCATCAGCTTTGTTCGGCCGTTTATTGTTCTGTTTTTGTTCTGCACACATGTGATCGCTTAAACTTTGTGTTATAACAAAGCCAGAAGACACAAAATACCTAAGGTTGTCTGGTCCTTTTAAAGAGAACTATGGCCACATTGCATTTAACTGTTACCAGGTTGGTGTGATGTTTTTTGTAGAGAAGTGGTACAGAAATATTTCAGTAAATTAACTTTTCATTATTTGTAACCAGGAGTCTGAGTCAGAGGCTGCAGCCCAAAGTCACACTGGGACACTGAACAACACCATACAGCCATCTTCACCTCGAGCTCTGGGATTTGGGTGAGATTGCTTTTTGCCCAGACTTACAAAATATGTAATAAAGGTCTGGCCAGTCGGCTGGTATGCGCTCTTAATATGTGTGTATTAAATAGACATTTTTAGCTTCCATTCAGCTCACTCATGTATAAAAACGAGCGAAGTTATAATGAGAACCACTCTCTTTTTACTGATTTATTAATAATGTTATGGTTTCCTTTTCATTTCCGTGCTTGAACACTTGATTTTTAGCCAACAACCTGCAGCTTGTTTCTATAAAACCTTTTTTTTTTACTTTCATAAATAGCAAACAGTTGCTGGAACAATGTTAAATCAATAAAACAATGTTTTTATGTGAGAGATCCAAACAATACTAAAAGACATAAACTTCATCACAAATGTTGAAAATGATTAAAGGAATTATTAACCACCATTTTTTATAAGGAATATAGTACAAGAACTAGAAAAATGGAGCTGAGAATATGGCACCTTTAGTTTTAACTCAGTGAACTTTGCAGAAACTCCATTAACAAAATGTTGCTACAAACTATTTTTGTGTTGTAGCTCCCTCTGGTGGTTGGCTCATGTACATGCATGCAAACTATATCTTTCCCACGTATATTCTTCTGTGGTATTTTGCTGTCAGTCTTCATGAAATGCTCTTCTAACTTTAAACAGGGCTCCTGCTCTCAGCAGTACTGTGAGAGACTCGCCAGCAGGCCGACACCGGAATCCAGATCCTTCTATCTCCTCTGTTCAGGAGCTCAGGTCAGCTACGCTTCACTGATCCTCTCATTTATTTGCTCTGGGTATTGATGGGTTATACTGCATGTAGCCATACTATATGTAACAGTATATATATACTGATTCTTTGAATTTCAGAAGTTTTACCCCTGAAAGCAAACCTCCAGTACCAGCTGTGCCAGCCTGGCAGAATAAGCCTGTGAACAGGAAGGTGACAGACTTCACCCCTTCTTCTGAGTGGAAGTATGTGAATCAGTGGCCTGGAACAAAGGTTGACAAAAGAGTCAAAAGAGGAATTTTAAACTATTTCTGGCCAAAATAATCTTTTGGAACAACATATTTAGGCCCTACAGTGTCAGTGACACAGCCTTGTTAAGTATAACTTTGTTTTTTTAACATTACCAGTCGGTGTAAATTTATTTATTTTTACATGTTACTAATAAATATTTTATTTTCTTTTGTCACATGTAGCTACGTTGGGGTTTTTATGCTTATTATCGCGTGCCCTTTAACTTTGAATCTTTATTATTAACTTTAATGTTTATTATGTTTTTAGTTTTGACGACATCGTAGAACTAATACTTACAAATAAAATGCTTACATTTCTTAAATCTCACAGGAGTTCCTGTGAGATTTAATACAGATTAATGAACATAATTATGGGGGTGCATATATTCTATTGTTTCACTTGTAAAGAATAAAGTGACAGAGCTTGATTTCCAGTATTTTCCCAGAACTCTGCCATTTAACATGTTCACAGGAACTCTTGACTTCACTCATATCTCTTTAGAAATAAGAGACATCACAGTCCTTGTATTGTCTGTTGTTTACTTTTTACATTTTTAAAACAAACTGAAAGTTCTTTGGATTTATTGTCGACATTTTGAAGTGCGGACAGCACGGCAGTTTGCAGAATAGCCGTTAAATCTGTACATAGACCTGTAGATTTTATAGCTTTGCAGTGGATTTTTTTTTCAGTCTGAGCACGGCTATGATTTTTTATATCTCTGTGAAGTAATGTCTACAAACCCTGCTAACAAATCAAACACTGTAGGTCTCACTGCTGCCTGAGCTACCTTTTTACAACCACAGTTAAACACTCGTGCTTTTGTTCCACCAGCACAGAGACTGCATTGTTACCCGTTTCTTTTAAATCTTTGGATTACGAACAGTCAAGAATAACAGGACTGCTGGGTTGTTAAAGCAATGAACGTTGATGGCTACATGTCACAGTAACTATTCATACATTTCAGGACCCTCACCTCTGCCACCATTTCATCCTCCTCTATTCCACTGACTGGAGACCAGAAAACTGATGCTGACATCCTGGCTTTTATCAGGGCCAGGCAGAATCTCGTCAGCAGGGCAGGTAACACACACAGATACACACATGCAAAAACACACCTTGAGCACAGTATGCATTATGCATTCACTACCGCCCTCTGCTGGCCTGACAATAAAGTTTAGCTTCTTCCAGGACTTTTCATAGCTTTCTTTATCCTCATTTTCTGTCCACCGAGGGAAGAAGGAGACTTGTTGCTTCCACTTCTCTGTCATAGTGTTGCATTATGGTCACAGACAGCATACATATATGGTGGATACTGTCTTTCACAAAGCCCTGAGGTTTATTACAAACCTTAAAGCACCTTACTTACCGGCTTACATTCACTACAACTTAAGAAGCTAGTCTTACTGAGCGAATTTGAGGGTGAATTAATTCAATAATAATGAGTATAATTGAATATAATACAAAAATGTGTCATTTATTAATTTGGCATAGCTGTTTTACTGCTGACTTTCCTCTTACTTGTTTTCTTGCTTTATTAGTTTATTAAACTGTTTTCCTTCTTTTCTTCCATCATCATAGCTTTCTTCACTAAATGTTTTCTAACTTGTTTCATTTTACCCTTTTATTTTTTTGCTTTCTTTGTTCATTAACTGTTTTCTTTCTTTCCTCGACTTTATTTTGGCACCACCAGTGTCGATTTTTACTTTTTCTATATTTATATATACATCTTCCCAAAACACCTTCCAAGACACTAGTGCATTCTGGGAAGTGTAGTAACATTAGCAAAGGCAAATTAACATCATCACTCAATAAACTTGTTATAACTCTTTCTTCTTTGTTTTCTGAATTTCAGGCAAACATAAGCAGTGATGTGTTTGAAGTTTGACCTCCACGTCTACCAGTTGAAAGAATTACTCATGACCTGGTACATGAGTACTAGGCTTCTCCAAGAAATACAGCGCGCGCGCGCACACACACACACACACATTGTGCCTGCTGTCAAATGCATACACTCAGTTACTGACTTCCTCCTGGAGATGACGTGATATAATGGTCATGAGTGGAAACAGCCTGCTCCGACTGTTCGACAAATGTTGTCTCAAGATATCAGAAGAAGGAGCGGCCAGTCGGAAGCCGGCTGCTCCAGTTTGTGGAAGTAATGAATCATAACTATGTAAATGATGCAGAAACAAATGACTTTCATATTTCCATCTTATTTAACTCTATTCAAAAGGGGTGTAAAAGTGTGTAATCTCAGGAAATTTTCCTATTTAATATGTACAAAAAAATTAAGCAGAATTGTGCGATGCCACATCACACACGACTGCTGCTGCCCACTCTGCCTGCCTTGTGATTTAAAATCCACAGATCATAGTTGTTGATGCACAAAGTTCATTTTCTTTTGCCATTTATATTAGTAATAAATCTTTTTTCACGAGCGCTTCCTTATTTCTTGTAGAAGTGTAACAGTGGCTTATTTTACTTTGGAATTTAACTGGAAAATTCCCTCCTAAAAAGTGGAAAACCACTGTCAACTATAGTTCTAACAGCTATACTGAAAAAATGAGAGTATCTCTCACGTCTCCCTGAAATTTGAAGATGTTCTGTATGAGATCATATAAGCAAAAACAGCTTTTGTGCAGCAGATTTAAAATTACATCAGGCATTCACTCTGACCCTCAGATAGTCTCTCAGTCTTGTTCTCTAAAACCTAAAGACTTTGATCAACTGGTCCCTTAACGAAATTGACACCCTATTCTCGATGAGAAGCCTGGACTCTGGAGAGTCCGATTCTCCTGCAGAGAGATTTGCTGCTGGACACGCGATGGCCGGTTGTGTAGTTTACCTCGATGGATGGCACTGAATGAGATCTAACTATTCAGAACAATGATAACAGAGTTCTGGCTGATTGGAGCTGGCTCGGACCTGGCTTATGGAAGAACAAAGAAAGCGGTTACAGTTGTTCAAAACCCCACAAGGTTGGTCAACACGATTGACGATGGGCAAGCCGTGAGTACTCAGACTGTGTTTATGAAATGCAATATTGATAAGACCTTGGAGAAGCTCATGGCTCTGCATCGGGAATTGAGAGACCTGATGACCAGTGACGGACATTTAGACCAACTGCGAAACTGGAATGCAATTATTCGTTTGAACCCAAATAACCATCTCCTTCATGCAGCTACCCAAGGCCAAGACTGCCCAGAACAACAATGCTCCCTGATAACAGGACTGTGTTTTGACTATCTGCTCCTACCCTTCAAGGTCACCTGAATCACCTGGAGGACTGTTGACTTTTGCTTAACCGGGTGAAAGGACACTCTCTCAAGTTGAACACAGGATACACACACACACACGCAAATCTCTTATGTACACTCACACAGACACGCACTCACCCCCTCCACCCTCCCAGGGCCTCCGAACCTTTACTCCCATCTGAAGTAGGCAGGCGGATCTGTCCAGTCCTGGAAGACTGGCAGCAGGACCAGGCTGCTGTCTACATGGGTTAACTCCTGAGCCCCCCCTTCCCGTTGCAAGTCATGTGCTTTTATGTTGTAAGATGTGAAGATTTATGTGCTTTCTGTGCTGAGGGGGTTTTTTTTGTTCCCCTAGGAGCGCAGTCTGGGAGGAGTTCTTTTCTCCTCCTCTTTCCTCATGTATTGTGTATTTCCATTGTTTTTTGTACCACACTGACCTGTCTTCCCAATGTTATGTTTGTGTATTCTATGTATGGTTGGAAGGGGTGCTCATAATGGTGCCGGATCGTCTGGCAGCCTTTAAAACAATTTCCCTGGAGATAAATAAAGTATTATCAATCAACCAATCTATCTATTTTTTTTCAGCTTAGGAAATTCAGGATTGCAGAGAGGCTCAAGTCTATCCCAGCTGTCATGGGGTGAGAGGCTTGGTACACCATGACACCCAGGGTAACCATTACACTCACGGTCAAATTTAGAATCAGTAATTAACCTAACCCCATGCTTGTGTTTGACTGTGGAAAGCTGGAGTACTCAATTCAATTGAGTTTTATATTGTAAGGTCGACCCTAGAGTGATACATAGAGAGAAAATCCAACATTCATATGACCCCCTATGAGCAAGCACTTTGGCGACAGTGGGAAGGAAAAACTCCCCTTTAAAATGAAGAAACCTCCAGCAGAAGCAGGCTCAAGGAGAACCTGTGCAGACATGGGGAGAACATGCAAGCACTGCACCACCCTGCTGCCCAAATCAACATCTAAATGAAGAGTTGGCACTTTAAAACTTTACATGAGTTTTATAATGTCTTTTGGCTCAATAGTGTAGTGGTTCACACATTCACTTAACAAGTGAAAGATTGATCCTGAGAGGAGATACACATTAGATTACCTGGTTCTTAAAATATCTATGCGAGCTGTGAACTATACATTAATGTATGTGCTTTCTTTTTCCATCCATCCATCCATTCGCTTCCGCTTATCCTTTTCAGGGTCGCGGGGGGCGCTGGAGCCTATCCCAGCTGTCATAGGGCGAGAGGCGGGGTACGCCCTGGACAGGTCGCCAGTCTGTCGCAGGGCTAACACACAGGGACAGACAACCATTCGCACTCACATTCACTCGCACATTTACACCTAGTGGCAATTTGGATTATCCAATTAACCTATCCCCACAAGCTGCATGTCTTTGGACGGTGGGAGGAAGCCGGAGTACCCGGAGAGAACCCACGCAAACACGGGGAGAACATTTAGATAAAAGCTTGCCATATCTTTGCGTGGTGTGTAGCATGTCCTTAAAAAATTTGAGGAAACTAGACAAGTGAAGAACAAAACGAGTAGTGGCAGACCTAAAAACTATCTATAGCACATTAACACTGAAAGTCATGTCCTTTGAAAAAATCCAGAGCTGATTGCTAGCAGCTTCCTCTTTCAGCATAACAATGATCGCAAATGTCAAATGATAATGTGAAAGCATAGCTGGATTTAAAAACATACAGTGGAACACAGTCAGTCATATATTGGCCTGCTGTGAGCCCAGACCTCATCATTATTGAAGTAGTTTGGGATCATCTACATCTGACAGAGAACAAAATACGGCAACTAACATCCATAAAAGAGTTTTGAATGTCTTTCAAATAACCTGGAGAACTATTTCTGAAGACAGTGTAAAGAAATGACAAGGAAGTTCAGGCTCTGTTCAGTAATTAAGGTGCCCTTACTAAATACTGACTCACTAGACAGTTTCTGTCTTATATACTGTAATTACATGCATGTTTCCACATGTTAGTAAATCACTGCACCTATTTCCACAGTAAGCACAGTAAGTAATAATATAAGTTTTAACTCAAGCTAATCAATATCTCAATCAGCATCAGCTAATAAGCTGTGTCTCCCTACCTAGCTACCTCACAGCCATTTGTCCAAACAGAGACGACCTGTCACCAGGTTTACATGGCTTTGCATCAATTTGTTTGACACATGCACGTTTTGCATCCAGGCTGAGTCACTTTGGAGAAAGGTCCTTTTTCGGTCACGTCATTACATCTGTTATTTCCCTCAGGAACATCACTTCCCATCACTGGGTTCCCTGGTAATTGTAATAGAGAGGGTGTTCCCAGGAAGACAAACTGTCTAATTAGAGCTGAAGCATGTTTTTATAAAAATAAAATGTTAAAACTGTGTAAATCTGCAGAGAATACAACAATCTAAAGATTGATCTAAAGTTGGTCATGGAAAAAAAATCTTCTGACCAACAAGGACATGGATTTTTTTTACTTCTATTACTTTTATTCTTCTATTACTTTTATTTTATTCTATTACTTACTATAACACTTTAAGGAGAGAGCTAGGGTTACTGTACTCCCAGAATGCACTAGTTCATTAGAAGCGGTTTTACTTTGCATACACTGCCACTTTTAAATGTTAGTATAGCATCAAGCCAGTTAAACTTTTGGGATACTGATCTGTTCAACAATGTGGTTTTGAGACAACCCACAAAACATGGAGAAGATTCCAGGAGATGGGAGGTTAGTCTTGGATTGCTGGATGGGGTTTTTGAAGGTCCTGAACCTATGAGCAGGACTGGTATCTGCTCCTTTGTGCAAGGAAGAGCAGGATGAGCTCTGCCAGAACCCTACAAAATAAACTCCAGCAGGCCAGACAATCAAAAACAGACTTCATGAGGTGGCCTGAGGACCCAACATCCTTTAAAGGGCCCTGTGCTCCCTGCCCGGCACTGTGGAGCCCAGTTGCTCCTCAGACTGTCCAGGAGCTCAAAGATGCCCTGGTCCAGATCTTGGAGTAGATCCCCCAGGACACCATCTCATTAGGAGCATGCCCTGATGTTGTCAAGCATGCATACAAGAACATGGGGAAACCACTGAGTACTATTTTTACTTGCTGCAGTGAAATCTCAGAAAAATGGCCTAGTCTGAGGCATTATTTTTTGCTCTTTGGTTTTTGGAGTAAGAGATCAGTATACTTTCCTGGTGAGATTATGGTCTTAGTCACTAGTGTTATTCCAATAAAATACAACATAATGTTCAGTTTGTAAATTATGGTAGTGTTACGTAAAGTATAAAGAGGATAAAAGAGGGTGGTGCTCCTTCATAACCATGTAAAACCAGTTCAAAATTCAAGATGACCAAAATGCTGAACTCTTGGCTCTAAAACAGGAAATCGCAAAACACTGGGTAACATCCAGTCAATTGTTTATATGACAGAAACCAAAACAGAGTAAATATTCGACATCTGTTTGATCAATTTTTTTCTAGATGCCTCTAAATAATTGATAACTGTGTAAGCCATATATGCCTAATGGTTGATGCTGTTTTATTGATGTGTTGACATTTTTTTTTATTATTGTAACCTACGTGACTGAAAAACAAAATCCTGTTTAAGTTTCTCCTTAATAATCATAATGAGTACAGTCAGAGGCGAAACTGGGACTAGGCATGTGAGGAAACCCAAAGTTATAGAGGTAGGGGAGTCTGGGCTTGTCTACAGGCTGGGATCAGATGGCCTGTGCTGCTGCTGGTCAAACATTAACTTCTGTTATGCTGACAAGATGTTGCTCCCTTATTAGTGGAAACAGTTGGAAGTGTATGTGTGTGTCCAGATGTCACTAATGGAGGTGAAGTGAGTTTGGTCATTACCCAGGTAACCCATAAATCTACAGGACTCTGACCAACCAGAATGAGACCTGATAGCCCATCGACTCAGAGCTTCACCAAACATCATCCTGCTGTGATGTAAAACTCCTAGAATGCTTTCTCTTGAACACATTTCGTTGCCTGTTTTGAAAAAGAATATCTCTCGCTGAACGAGGCTTTGTCTCTCAGTTCTTTCTGAACTAAGAAAAAACAACCAACTCCTCAAAGTTTGTGGATTGGTATCATATCCTTTCTGTTGGTGGCGGGAGGTCAATGGCGAGCTTTCACGTGGTGCGGGTCAGAGTGAGCTGGACGGCTCTTTTGGCTCTGGCCCATTTCGTCTACCTGCTGGCTGGAGCCACCATCTTCCGAATACTGGAGCGAGAGGCCGAAAACTACAATCGAAACCATTTTCTGATGGAGAAGCTGAATTTCTTAGCAAATTACACCTGCTTGGATGGAGACGCCTTGGAGTACTTTGTTAAGGTCTGGCATTTATTACACTGTCAGGATGTTTTTGTTGGTCCCAACTTTACCAACACAGTGATGGCAAGGCAACAGCAAGGCAATTCAAAGTGCTTTACATTAAAGATAAAAGGCATTCATGTAAAATGGGCAACATAAAAAAATCTAAGAGCATCTAGATAGAAAATAGAGTGAAATATATGTAATTTAACATAAAATAATCTGCAATTGAAAGCAAAGAGAAAAAGCCAAAAGTTTGATTTAAAACTATGGAGAAGAAGCAAAGTTTTAAAAATGACATGGCTGTGGCTCAGGAAGTCATCAAGACACTTAACCCAGAGTTGCTTCCGATGCAATAATAAATCATTAGATAAGGCACTTAGGTATAGAATAAAGCACTGAGTGTGTATGTGTGTGGGAGGCTTGACAGTAAGTAGCTTTGAGTGCTCATTTAGATTAGAAAACTGTTATTTACTTGCCTGGCCACTTATCCTAGGAGACCTGTCACAGACAACCTGACGGGTCTGGAATGGTTAAGAATGTACTGGAAGTTTGTTAGGGCTTCCAAAAACAAAAAGTGAATGGTAAACTGTATGATGATGGATGCCTTTTCAATGTAGCTAATAAGGCCAAGCTCTTGAGTCATACAAATACATGCAGGAGACTTTAGATTAGATTAGATATACCTCACTAGTACCTACTTGGAACCACTTTTGCCCTTTTCTTCATGATATAGACTCAACAAGTTGCTGGAATCAGTCATGAGAGATTTTGGTCCATGTTGGCATGATAGCATCACACAGTTGATGAGATTAGTTGGCTGGACATCTATAATGTGAATCTCCCAGCCCACTACATCCCAAAGACGTTTTATTGGATTGAGATCTGGTGACCGCAGAGGCCAGTTGAGGAGAGTGAATCTTGGTTATAACAAGTGCTTTCTCACCACACTCCCCTGACCTCTGACATCCACAAGGCATTTTCACCCAGAGAACTGCCTCTCACTGGAAACTTGTATTCTCTATACACCCAAGTGTGGGAAAATCCCAGTAGGAGAAATCAGCAGTTTTTGAAATATTCAGGCCTCCTTGCCTGGTTAATTAATATATGCGAGTTGTTTTTCTACCAATTTGAAGTTTGTGCTGCATCTTTACATTATTAGAGTCTACCAAAATGTGCTCAGCATCAGATCTAGTGCCATGATAAATGTCTATCAACACCATAAATGTTAATAATGCAGTGAGATACAGATCTAGTGATGTTACACAAACATCAATTATTACTGCAAGCTTTTTGTTACATCATGACAATAAAGTTTTTAGAAGATGCAGCCTTAAATGCATCTCAAAGGACATTAATCAGATACATTATGTAAAAATAGAATCTGCTGTTGTCAGATAAGGGACACAGTGAATACAGGATTATGGATGCCGGCGCCACCATTATGTTAAATACATGGTAATAACTGACTGTAACCTGACCTAATGAGTCATTTAGTGTGTTCTGATCAAAAACATTTGCCAATGTGATTACTGGCTCCTTTTAGTGTCATGAGTCATTAAACGTTCAGGTGTATTTAATCCAGATTTTACTACCTCTGTGCTTGCATTTGTGTGTGTGTGTGTGTGTGTGTGTGTGTGTGTGTGTGTGTGTGTGTGTGTGTGTGTGTGTGTGTGTGTGTGTGTGTGTGTCTGTGTGTGTGTGTGTGTGTGCATGCATGCATGTGCAAATGCAGGTGATTTTATATGCAAAGAAAAATGGAGTAAATCCTTCAGGAAACTCCACAAACCCCACTAACTGGGACTTCAGCAGCTCCTTCTTTTTTGCAAGCACAGTCATCACAACTATCGGTGAGCACTTTAACATTTCACTTTTCCCATTTGTGGGAAATGCCTGCCCTGCTTAATAACGGCTCCTTATCTGGTTCACAGGCTATGGAAACCTCTCCCCGAGCACCGTGTCCGGCCAGGTGTTTTGTGTGTTTTATGCTTTCTGTGGGATTCCCCTGAACCTGGCCTTCTTCAAACAGCTGGGGAAGTGTTTCACTATCCACCTGGGGAGACTGGAGAAGGGACTGGTCTCGGTTGTTCCTCACAAGGTACCGCTTCATGTCCATTAGCTACAGCATGGAGTGATATTTTTTAGGGATCACATCAAATCAAAATGGTTTATAGGCACATTTAAAGTTAACATAGGTTGGCCAATTATCTAGTACAGTCTAGTGAAAAAGCCGAAGAATATGAGGTGTTAAAATGTCCAGTTTTGATGAGATTCTGATGTGAAGGATCTTATCAGCATAATCAGTGGTAAAAACGGCATATATAGAAAGAAACTCCACCACCTTTCCAGCATTTTTGTTTCTTTGGTATAAACTCACTGGTACCCAATGAAAATAAGCAATACAGGTGATATGTGTCCTCACACTTTCACATACCACCTATTTTCCTAACCTTCACCAGGTAACTGCTGGCCGGTCTAGGAACAGGGTTAAGGTTTGGTAAACAATCACATCTTTTTATATCTGTAAAAAAAACTCTAACACCAAAATGTTTCTTTTAGTTTCTGAAACTATGCCTATTTTAACAGCTTTAACAAAACCAAACCTTACACAGCTCCCATGTGAACTGGCAGATATTATAAGCCAGACATCACGTTTCTGGACCTGCTTCAGACACTGAAAGCAAATACCGGCTTAAACAAAAGATTACAGAAATGCTGTAACTACTCTGTTCATTTGTTTATCAAATACTAAAGTGCTGGCAAAAAGACAGACACGTGTTGCATTGACTGGATCTGTAGGCCACAGTATGCTGATAACCTTGTGGATAATATCAAAACTTTTGTCCTTATGCAGCAAGCATTTGAGGCTGTCGCGGCGAGTTTGTTCTTTATCGCTGGCACTCTCCTGTTTCTGGTCATCCCCCCTCTGCTGTTCAGTTACGTGGAAGGTTGGACATATGGCGAGGGCTTCTACTTTGCCTTCATTACCCTCAGCACCATTGGGTTTGGAGATTATGTGGTGGGTGAGTAGAGAGAGCAAACAAACACTAATGTGGACCAGAGAAGTCTACCTAACCTTTGTGATTCTATCCAGTGGACTGTAAAAAGCATCTGGACGTCAATCTGCAATAAGATTTAATGTATGTGCAGAGGCTGAACATGGATGCAATCTAAAACATAGACACGGCTTTGGGGTGTGAAAAGTGAAGCCATTGTGAATGTGCCTCAAACCTGAATTCTTCCTGAAGACCTCAATTTTGTCTGAGCTAAGATGGCAACATCCCAAAATGCTCAGCTCAACGTTCATAACAGTATTTTTGATTTTGTTTTTGGGTTTGTCCTTGCAGGTACCAACCCTGGAAAGACCTACATCTTTCTGTACCGCAGTGTTGCAGGCGTTTGGATCATCTTCGGCCTCGCTTGGCTCGCTCTCATCTTCAACATGGCGGCCAGTATAATGGAGCATGTGCTTGACCAGACTTACCCACGCTTCAGGAAACAAGAGGAGGCAGAGAACATGCCATCCAGTAAAACAGAAGCCACATCAAAGATCTGAAAATGGACTGCAGACAGCACCATATACAATGCGTCGAATATATTTAGTGAGACTGTGTTAAAATACACGAAGCAGTATAAAACAGACTTCTACCTCATTTAGGCCACACAATCGGTGCTTTAAATATTTGCGTTGAACTTTGTCATAAGATGCAAACAGTTCACACAAATGACACTTTTCTAATCAATTCTAATTATTCTCACCGAGAGCTAAATTTTTCACATAATATATACAAAGGTATGCTCAGAAAGTTATGAGAACAGGTTGACAGAAGGGGAAAAAAATCAAAAGCCTGATTTGATTTAAATGTGGCCAATCTCCCATTCAGCACTATTTTCTCATGCACCACTGGACAGATTTTAAACCTCTTTGCATAAATCTTCTTATTTCCCTTTTCACTTTTATTTTGTGAGCTCCTCCAGTGTGTCAAAATCATTTAACTTAATAGAAAATCTGGAAAGTAAGCCAGTTGGTACCTTAAGATTGTGCAAGTGTTATTGCACTCAGTTCAGGTTGTTTTTGTCACATTTCCTCCCTTACAAGCCTCGGGATGTTTTTCAAGAACACTGCACAGAATTCAACCTGAGGGGAAGATTCATGTTGTAAAACACTAGAGGAAGTGTGAATGTGGTAACAACAACATGATATTTCATACTGCACTCATGGCAGCTCCCAAATCCCCACTGGGTCAGCTCACATTTTTACCCATGTTATTCCCCATGTTGGTCTCAGTATAGGTTAACATCCCTCCTCTTAGCTCTCTACTTAGCTCCAGGAGTATCGGCCCAGTGTGATTGGTTGGTGATGGTTCTCCAAGAAATGACTACCATTAAAAAAATGTTACAAAATGTAAGTATGTGACTTGCAAAATAAAAGTAGCCATTCTTCAGAGACACAGTTAAAGAAGATCAACTTTTTCAGTGATAGTCATAAAACAATTAAAGGCACTGCCATAACTGGCTGCCTCTCAGCATTAAAATCTTTCTTACTGTTTTGTAAACATTATTTCAACATTTTCTTAGATGATCTAGTAGAGAATGTGTTTATTCAGGTGGAAATCATGTTTTCTGCTACACGTTTGTGTTTTTTATTAACTCTTGTGTGTGTTTCTGTGAGAACGTGTCTGCATTTGTGTAGTGATGGAAAATTCTGGTGAATTGAATGCAGAAGGCTATCTTAGACAAACACATTAATCAAGATGGTGAAGTGAGCTGTAAAAAAGGAGGATGGCTTTCACCTGTCCCACTGTTCTTAGTTTGTTTTAAATCCATTCAACACTGAATATATATAGCTGAGCATGTGAAGCGTATAACTACACTACCTGTGTTTTATTTAACAGTGTTTTCAAGCTCACTTTTTAATGTTTAATTAGTATTAATGATTAATACTGATGAGCAAATTCTGTGTAAGAACACATCCAGGACGTTCTAAATGTCATGAGCGCAGCCTTAACATGGTGCTGTGTGAGACTTGTCATGAATTTGGGGAATATAAAATAATATTTTAGCATGTTTTTTTGGGGGGGGGGGGGTTGGCAATAAATAAGAAAATGGATGACTATTTAACTACTTAAATGTTAAATGGTTACATAAACAAGGATGTTTTCAGAATTTATCAAACACAGAGAAATTGAAAGCTTTAGATTTGGAACATGGAAATAAATGACAGCTTGTCAGCACAGAGTCTACTGAGCCTTTACTGAAAATGAGATATTAGCACAGACATGTACACATATATAGACTCCATATAAACAGTGGAAGCACACATCACCCCTGCTGTGCGATTATCTGAGTGAGAGGGTGGTGTTAATTTGTCTGCTAATAGCTTGGCTGGCAAGCTGCATCTATAGACTGGGTACAAACACAGATACACTATTCAACCCAACTGAATTCAATTCAATTCATATCTTATTGATATCTTATTCCAGTGTTTTTCTCTAATTTTTCTATGTAACTTTGCACTGTCCACTGCTGTAACAAAACAAATTTCCCAGGCGTGGGACAAATAAAGGTTATCTTATCTTATCTTGTATAGCGCCACAACAATAGCAGCCTCAATGCGTTTCTATTTTGTTTTTTGTTTCATTTTTTGTATATATTTCCAATTTGCAATAATGCCACTTACAGTTGATTGTAAAATATCTAGGAACAAAGAAATTACAGTGCCATGCTTTCACAAATTATTGTTAAGGCAGATTGCATGGCTGGGTGCTTGATTGAAAGTCTGAAAATACAAAGATAAGGTGTGGCCAGTATTGTAGCCAGTGTCCAAACCTGCTTAGTAATAGTATTAGTATCGGGTAACGAACTGATAAAATCCTGGAATTTCATTCAACACAACTGGTGTAGACTTCTTGAATCAGCGCTTATGGTTAAGCGGTAAGTGGTTGTGAGATAATTAGGTTAAAAAACCCGGCTCCAACAGCACAAACAATGATTGGAGGTCCAATTCAGAGACTCCAATTAGCTGAGCTGAAGCCTTGCAGACAGATGTCGCCCACAGTGCAGTTGTTCCTCTCTCTGCGGTAGCGTATCACTTCCTGTTCCAGCACATAGTGGTGTTTTGAGTAGCCATTTAATTAAAACTTGCAGATAACTTCTTATTTCATAGTGTAATTGTTATAAGCACACTCTGTGTATTCACTCGCAAAAATATATTCACAATATTCACTTATTGTGTCTTTAGCGTTTCGCTAGCTTAGCTTAGCTCGTAGGCGACTCGCTAGCAGCATGGCCCTTTTCGCCTGTCCCTCCTGCACTTTCCTGCTCATTTTGTCAGATGTTTAGTTAATCCTCGGCCTCGATACTTGTAATAAATGTAGCCTATCTGCAGCTCTGGAGGCCAGGATCACTGAAGGTGAGACTCGGCTTCGCACCCTTGGAAAAACTCATAGCTAGCCAGATCCCTGTAGCCGTTGAGGCCGAAGGTAGCGTGATCCATGAAGCCGGTTAAAACACACTGATTAGTTAACCTGCAGGAATGTCTTAAAGACATAAACACCTGGATGACTTCTAATATTCTGCTTCTAAATTCACAAAAAAAACCCTGAAGTTATTGTACTTGGCCCTGAAAATCTTAGAAATGGGGTATCTAACCAGGTTCTTACACTGGATGGCTTTACCTTGGCCTCCAGTAACACTGTGATGAACCTTTGAGTCATTTTTGACCAGGATATGTCCTTCAATGTACATATTAAACAAATGTGTAGGACTGTGCAATATCTCTAAAATTAGAAATATCCTGTCTCAGAGTGATGCTGAAAAACTAGTTCATGCATGTATTACTTCCAGGCTGGACTACTGTAATTCATTGTTATCAGGATGTCCTAAAAACTCCCTGAAAAGCCTTCAGTTGATTCAAAATGCTGCAGCAAGAGCAAGGGACTAAAAAGAGAGTGCATATTTCTCCTGTATTGGCTTCCCTTCATTGGCTCCCTGTTAAATCCAGAATTGAATTCAAAATCCTGCTCCTCACATACATCTTAAATAATCAGGCCCCATCTTATGACCTTATAGTACCACATCGCCCCATTAGAGCACTTTGTTTTTGCACTGCAGGCTTACGTGTTGTTCCTAGAGCATTTAAAAGTAGAATGGGAGGGCTTCAGTTTTAGACCCCTCTTCTATGGAACCAGCTTCCAGTTTGGATTCAGGAAACAGGCACTCTTTTTACTTTTATAATTAAACTTAAACTTTCCTTTTTGCTAAAGCACATAGTTAGGGATGGATCAGGTGACCCTGAATCTTCCCTTGGTTATGCTGCAATAGGCGTAGGCTTCTGCCCCTCCCTGAGTCTGGTTCTGCCGGAGGTTTCTTCCTGTTAAAAGGGTGTTTTTTCCTCCCCACTGTTGCCAAAGTGCTTGCTCATAGGGGGTCATATGATTGTTGGGTTGTTCTTTGTATATATTGTAGGGTTTACCTTACAATCTAAAGTGCCTTGAGGCAACTGTTGTTGTGATTTGGCCCTGTATAAAAGAAAATAAATTGAGCTGAACTGAGAATTAAGCATGGGAGTCTATGGGGATTGAAGACAACCTCGAGTGGCCATTAAAGGAACTGCAAAATTCAATGGCCATTTTTTACTATTTTTAATGTACTGTGAGATCTTAAGTAGCTTTAAATAAATCTATTATTGTATCTTTGTTATATTTGAGGTATTCTGATAAAAGCATGGTGTGGAAATCCCCACACCCCCCCAAAAAATGAAATATAAAAAAAATTGTAATAGGACTTGAGTTTTATTAAAAACGTGCTGAAATACAACCATACAAGCACACAACCTATATCTATCATATTTGTGCCATTCTCTGTATATTAAGGTGAAAAATAATGAATTGTCAAATTCTACATCCTTGGTCTGAGATGCTAAGATTAAGATTTTGTCCAGTGCCTGTTCTTATTTTGTCATTCTGGATTTGCATGGCAGGCCTGGTGTGATTGAAACCGTAGCACAGGTGGAGGTTCATTTGCCTGCAATGCAGCACGAGAAGCCAAAAGCAGGTAAAGCCTGAGCAGTGTCTGTCCCCGGCTGCAGAGGTTGAGACACTTGCCAAGATGGGAGTAAAGGAAAAGTTAAGTCTGATGCAGATCCCCTCCATTCTTCTGCTCGGCTTGGTTTATGTGGCATATGTGCTGATCGGTGGGGTGATTTTCTGGAAGTTGGAGGGAGATCTTGGAATGAAGGATGTCAGACAGTTGCTTGACCAAAAAGAAAGACTCCTTAACAAGTACCCTTGTCTCAACCAAGCGGGCCTGGAGGCCATAGCTCAGGTGAGAAACAGAAATGTGGGTTATAAAACAAACTTCTATACATGTCTGCAATTTGTGATTGCGTGTTTTGATGGGCCTTTCTGTTGCTTTCTCTACTTCTGTATTTACGTCTTAACCACAACCATAATGACTTTGCATTTTCATGTTTCTTAATGGAGACACTCCACTACTGTGGAACATTGAAAGCATATGTTTAAGTTATAAATGTTTTTTAAACTGACTGGATCACCACAAATTTACAGGAAGGGCATTCTGGAGTCTGGCACTGTTGAGCTATAGTGTTACTATATGCATTTATATATTTATACATTGACAAAAGGAACCCATTTAATTACAGTTTGCTTTTTGGAACTTACTATTTTAATAAGCCATTGTTAAATGACTTATTAACCAATGTAATATGCAGTGAATTAGATATAAATATATACTTCCAGTGGCTGAATATATATTGATATATGTTGTTGTGATGTTTTAACTATGAAAATGTTTCCTACCATAAATTTGTTAATTTACTTCAACAAATGTTTATATTTTTTGTTACAATAATTTTACAGTAATATGTGGTAATTTTACGATAATCACTACACTGTAACTATTTGTAATAATTATATTTTGTTCAGGTTTGCTTGTGTGTTTGTTTTAGTTTTATTTTCACTCCTCTATAGATAACAATTACTTTTATCTATAGTTAATTGCATTGAAATATTTTACAATTGCTGTCATCGGCAGGGAAAATAGTATAGGTATGATAAAATATAAATAGAGCTATTAAAACGTTTGTACCATCAGACTGAGCACACATCGGTAAAACGCTGCCCCCTGGTGGTGAAAGTTTGATTGCCTACATTTCGTAGGGGGCAATTAGAAAAAATACATTTAAAATAGATGTGCAGGATGTTTATCTGCTCAGTGTTTTCTACCTTCAGTAAATTATTGAAGTGACTGGCAACAGTAGTGGGGCAAACAGGTGAAAATTGGCATCATATAAACTTGTTTTTTCATGTGACAAGGAAAAAGGATAAGATGCAAATAGCAGCTCCTTCAGACATTCCCTGCTGCACTCTGCTTTGCCTGTGACTTGTGACCAGACTTGTCTTATGAAGCTTTAAATTTTACACACAATTTTCCATTAAATGCATAAACTTCATTTAAAGGTAGAAAGTCATCCTTAAAAAATGAGTATTCTGCTGCATGTAGGAGTAGAAATGGTAACCACAATTTAACAAATGGCTGAAACGTTGTGCCTGGTGATTTAAGGCACTGAGAGGAGCTGCTTTGATTTGCATTGTGTCAAAGCAAATGCAGGCAGCTTGTAAAGGTGGTTCGTTGATTGTTTTTAGTTGCTATTGGTTTTATGCCTTCCTTGCCATACATATATATTTTGCATTTCACATCAATTTTTTTACCTTTATCTTAATTTTAACTTTTTTTTTTCCTTATTGATTTACCTTCTGCTGCTTTCTGTCTGATAGCAAGGTCATTGTGTTTCAGTACCTCTTAAACAAGGTGGACCAGTATGCAAAGCAGTTACATAATTGTGACTCATATGGTCTTATGGAAAAGGTTCCTGTCAGGTGAAGAACTAGTGAAAACCAGGATAAAGATGTGGTCATGATTATTTTTATTGTTGTTATGATTTCTGTTATTTTTTATTTGTTTTTCAGGTTGTTAAAGACACATCAAAGGTGGGCCTGAGTTTGAAAAGCAACTACACGGCGGACGGCTTCTGGAAATTCACCAGCTCAGCTGTGTTTGCTGCCACTGTGGTCACAACTATAGGTAAGCGATAAGGGGCGGGAACAACCCATGAGATTTGTAATCCCATGATCACACAGGGGGTTAGATATAATTTAGGCATCACTCATTATTAAAAAACAAAACAATACAAAACATAAGTTGATTCTGTTCATCTGGACGTAGCATTATAACTGGGAGAAACGCTATGTCCTAATGAATAATTAGAGGTTCAGTCAGTAATTTTATTTAGGTTATGTCATAGAAAAAAAGAATGCTGTATTCATGAAGATACAGATTAGTGTGTAATTACACCTTCAAGCAAATTGCTGCATTCTAATAAACTTAAAATTCATCCATTAGAAATATAAGGGAGTGGGCACTGGTTTGTAGAAGCTGTCAGAGTCCCCCATAAATATTACCAGCCAAGAGTTTGGACAGACCTTCTCATTTAATAGTTTTTCTTTATTTTCATCAAAACCATGAATGAACACATATGGAATTAATTAGTAAACAAAAAAAGTGTGAAAAGACTCAGAGCATGTTTGATAATTTAGATCCTTCTAAAGAGCCACACTTTGCTTTGATTACTGCTTTGCTCACTCTTGGCATTCTCTCGATGATCTTCATGAGGTCATCAACTGAAATAGTTTTCCAGAGATGCTGAGCACTTGTTGGCCCACTCTGTGGTCCATCTCATTCTAAACCATCTCGATTGGGTTTAGGTCAGGTGACTATGGATGCCAGGCCATCTGGCGCAGCACTCCATCACCCTCCTTCTTAGTCAAAAAGCCCTTAAACAGCCTGGAGGTCTGTTTGGGGTCATTGTCCTGTTTAAAAATAAGTGATGGTCCAACTAAACGCAAACCGGATGGGATAGCATGTTGCTGTGTGCCTTCAATTTTGAAGAAATCCTCAACAGTGTCACCAGCAAAGCACCCCCTCACCAACACACCTTCTCCTCCATGCTTCGCCTTTTCTGCGACACACGTGGAACCAAAGATCTCAAATTTGGACTCATCAGACCAAAGCACAGATGTCCACTGGTCTTATGTCCATTCCTTGTGTTTCTTGGCCCAAACAAATCTCTTCTGCTCTTTGCTTTTTCTTAGTAGTGGTTTCTTTGCAGCTATTTGACCATAAAGGCCTGTTTTGCACAGTCTCCTCTGAAAATGATGTAGAATGTGTCTGCTACTTGAACTCTATGTGGCATTTATCTGGGCTCTAATCTGAGGTGCTGTTAACTTGTGATTTCTGAGGCTGGTGACTTGGATGAATTTATCCTCAGCAGCAGAGGTGATTCTTGTTCTTCCTTTCCCAGGGCGGTCCTCATGTATTGAGGGTTGATGGTCTTGATGGTTTTTGTAACTGAACTTGGAGACACCTTCAAAGTTTTAGCTATTTTCCGGACTGACTGACCTTCAGTTCCTCTTACCATGTAAATAGTTGACCCTTTTGAACTAGTATTGACAGCTGAGGTAAACAATGGACTGACAACTTAGAAAAAACTCTCGGCAGATCTGGTCCAAAGTCACTTTGCTATGTGAGCGCACTCACTACCAATTAACAGCAGACACAGTTTTTCAGGTGACTCTGGGGTATATAAACCTAAACACCACAGAATATTTAATTGACTGTATAAATTGTATTTATTCCTGATTTATTGTGTAAGTGTTAATATTATTAAAACATGTTAAAATATAGTGTGCACAAAAAAGTTGTTTTTTTTTTTGTTACACAAATAGCAGTAGAAACATGTCTTTATGAGGTACAGCAGCCCCTGTAGCTACAGCTATCCTCTTGCAGGTAGGGAAGAAAGAGGAATTCATTTGACTGTGATCTACTGACATGTAACTGTGATATTTTGAACACTGTAACTTTAAAGGTTTGATGCTTTAAACAATGCGGTAGTGTAGTACCATTCTCCTTCCACCATAGTAACAGTGTAAAGTTTTTCAGGTTATGGGAACATGTGTCCCAGCACTACTGGTGGCCAGATCTTCTGCGTGTTCTTTGCACTCTTCGGTATACCACTCAACATTGTGGTTCTCAACAGAGTGGGCAAGTACATCCTAGCCATAGAAAGGAACATCTCTAACTTCCTGGAGAAAAAGACTAGTCGAAAAGTAAGGATGTCCTGATTTTAGATAAACCTTTTCAAAAGGAGAGATTATTCTTCAGAGGAAGACTAACGCTGCTTCTCTTTCCCATATCTTGCTGCAGACATGTACCCGCTTTTCCATCCACTTTGTTTGTTACATCTGTGGAGGGGTCCTTTTCTTCGTCATGCCCATGATTGTGTTCCGGCAGCAAGAGGGCTGGACACATGCCGAGGCCATCTACTACTGCTTCATCAGCCTCAGCACCATCGGCTTTGGAGATTTTGTGGCAGGTAAAGCTGGATTGTTTGTTTTGTTTTGTGAAATTAGTACTTAAGCTGAACAAATCACGTTTTAAATAGAACAGGCATGACACCAGTCGAGTCAAAAAGCAGCATGAAAAAAAATAGGTGCTGGGGTGTAGGTGAGTTCTAAAACAGCTTGCGCATGAGCAGCAGCTCCAGGCAGACTAAGGGAGCTTAAATATCAGTCCTAAGACTTGCCAACATTTGATCAGCTTCTGCAAGATAGACTTGCCTGTAAACATGGAAAATCATACCTGATTTTACCATGTTAGATCTCATAATCAAAGTCAAATTTGTGTGCACCTCTTGGCCTCTTCCAGTTCTGTTTTAACACATTGCCTATGATTTCACCATCATTGCCAAACTTGTGCAGAGAGTAAATATTAACTTCAGAGTCAGAGTGGCCTGACTTTCAAATCATTCTGCTGATCTACACTGGGTCCCTAACTACCACACAGAATTTCAAGAAAGCTGTTACTCAATTATTTTCATCAACATTCACAGATATCATTTCATTAATCCTGTACATGTATATTCAGAATTCTTGCAGGCATGGAACCAGATCTTTGGTACTTGGAGCTTCTGGGTTTCTGTTTGCAGTCCCAGTTTTATTGACTAATCAGTTTCAGCCTGTTTGAGCAGGTTTGTTTGCGTACAGATAAAAATGGAATGGTATTAAATGCCTCGGATAACCAGTAAAATTTCTTTATACTTCCCGTTTTTAAAAATTGGAATATGCATTCGCTGTCCTGAACAGGAATCCAGTCCAAGATCAGTATTGCACTTGACCACTTCAACTATCATTTGCTAAGGAGTTAGCTACTGTTTTTAAAAACTATCACTATAAAAGCAACTTGAGTACTCTAAATTTTCCCTTTTAACGGGAAGACAAACAACAAAAATGTACTGACATGCCCTAATGGTGTATAAACAGATTGGAAATGAAAACAAGTGAGAGACGAAGTACTCAGTGAGTCACATTAAGTCATGCAGCATTCTGAGCCTATAGCAGAATAATTGACGGTTGGTTTAGGTCCACCTGATTTGGCTCTAACTGTAAGTTTTATTGAAAAAGTTTTGAGTCTTAAAACTAATCAGTTTCTGGATCCAAAATGATTATAGGGAGAGGAGTCTGATAGGTGAAAGCTCTGGGTCTCGTTTTACTTTTAGAAACTTCAGCACACTTTCCTCACCTTCCACCCTGCTCATCAAATTTGCATCTATGCAAGTTGATTCTTTCCTCTGGAATTCAGGGAGATTGTTTAGCAGGAAGTTAGAAGAGGACTTCTAAGAAGTGATCTAGAAAAGTGGTTCAGTGGTGCACAGTGAGAAAACCTTGAAAAAGTATAAGCCACGTTTTAGAAATGAATGCATTCTGACCACATCTGTTACGTATACACGCCTCAAACTAAATTTTATCTTGTAAAATCCCCAAATCCTTTCTTCTTTCCAGATAGCAATCCAGACAAATATTACCCAAATTGGTACAGCGTCCTCATAGCCTCGTGGATCTTCTTTGGCATGGCCTGGCTGGCGCTGGTTATCAACCACTCAATCGAAATCCTGGAGCGGCTCAACAGCTTCTTAAAAAAGCTGTTCAAAAAGGATGATAATCAGCAGGAGGACGAGGCAGGCGATGCAGCTGATAAAAACCCAGAGACACAGATGGAGGAGGAAGACGAGATCATCCAGCCTCCAGTTACTCCAGAGTCCACCTAGTTATAGAGTTGTCTTCATCAGTCTGTGGTGATTCGATACGTGCCAGAGCTATTGTTTGTCAGTTTTACAGCCTTTCTCCATAACTGCCACTAAACTATTGGCTCATTTTTGTTGAGTCAGGTTTAAGTGACAGCAGCATTTACGTACTGTTTAAGTGCCTCTTGTTAGTCTAAATCCCTTTAGATTAAGGTCTAGAGAAGGACTCAGCACTTCTGTCCGTCTGTGGTCTAGTAGACTGGACAGCTTGTTTCCTACTTAATCAGCTGACCACAAGTCATTTACCAACTCAGTGGCACCGGCTTGTCTAAGCCACAGTCTTTTAAAATGATCTACTTTGCATGGTATAGGGACTCCGTGGTTCACAGGGGCCGGAGGATTATTATTATTCAGCATATCTTAAGAGGTGGTGGAATTTCCTAGGTTGTAAGATACAGTAAAGTAAATTAAGTGGCCTTACAGAAGGGAAAGACAAGGAAATTTTATTTCATTTGTCAAGGTGTAAAAAGTTTTTGTCTTAAGTATTGTTTTAACGCTTCCAAACCAAATTAAAAATATTTATTAAAAGGGACCTGCTCTTCTTTTCCTTATTTTCTGTCAGACTGCTCTAACTGCTGAGGTTCACAGTTATTCTACTCTTAGAACAGAATTCCCAACAAACCCGTCCTATAATGCATTCAGACAAGTGATTGATTTTTTTTTTTTTTTTCATTTGTTTGTTTGGTTTTTGCAACTGCAGTCAATTTCTATACAGTGGAATTAAGAGGAAGTAAGCGTTACCAGTAGTTTTAACATCTACCTGGATGGTCAAAGGGAATACAAAAATACACACAGATCATAACAAAAAGCTTTAGCTTCTTTAGATACTCAATGAGTTTATTTACTTAGGGAGAGAGAAGAGAAAGTTGGATTTGAATAAAATATATTCGTCATTACTGCTAAATGCCAAAACTGTAACCTGCATGGTTCACTGCATAAATTTATCTTTAGATATGTCACATTTTAGTCTAATTCTTGGGATCTGGACAAGGTTCAAATAATCTATCTTAGGGAGTTTCCCCACTGAGTTTAATTTACCCAGTTGGGATAATAAAAGCTGGAAAGATTCATCCATGCCATGGATGAAGAAAACTGATTTATAAATATTTTAAATTCTGTAAATTAAGATTGTTAAGAGTAAGGGTCATCATGATTTAGTTTCTATTAGTTACACCCATTCAGAAACTTTAGACTTCAATAACAGGAAGCCTTGGAGAAATCAGGAGTTGCTTTGGATAACCTTTCCATTAGGAAGGGAAACATGAACGGACAATATGAGCAGCTATTCAGAAAAATTATTCCTCTGTTCCTTTTTCTGTAAAGTTGCAACCTTAATTATGAAATGTTCTTAAGACCTGCATGCAACAGCATGGTAAGAATAAAGTTTTTGTAGTCCATCTTCAGGCTATATTCAATTTTCCATGGAAATAAGTGATTAGAAAGACGAAACATGAGTCCAAATCACATCTATGTCTATGTCCACTAGGTGGCGCCGCTGTACCAATAGTGTACAAACTGGCTATTAAAACCAGAAGCAAAGCAATAAATACAAAGTGTGGAGACAAATTACTACCAAATTAAATGCAAACAAACCAAAACACATTGGTTTCCTCACTTCCTTTCATGCTTTCTATGCTGACATAGCACAGCATGCAGCGCAGTATCGGTCAGTATCCTAATGTTCACATACAAAGTCAACACTGAGGAGGAGAAAATGAGAAAGACAGATGGTGGAGAGGAAAACTGAATGAGTGGGGAAGTGTTGGCATTAAAGGTGAAGGATGGAGGTGATGGAAAAAGGATAAATATCTGAGGGAATGTGAGAAAAACTCCAGGGGGAATTTTTTTTTCTGGAAGGAAAAAGAAAAAATCAAAAATAGTTGGGCCCCAAACTTGGAGCCAGAGTTATGACAGCTTCATGTTAGATCATCAGTTTTTAGTTTTAGTTTTTATCATACATACTGTACAACTTTATCATACAGTTGTACAGTATATTTCCAGAGTGAGTTTTTGTCCCCACTCCTAACTTACTTTTTTCTTCCCACTTGCACGTTGCCACTGCTGGTCCTGGTGCCTTTTGAAATTCAGCCCTCATATGTACGCATCTGAGAACCAGCTGTTATGTAATGTTATTATCAGATGGTATCACTTTATGCTCTGATTTATATTGTGACAGACTTGCAGTTTGCATTTCATCTTTGTCAGCTAGGGTCAGCATGGCCAGAATGTTGGCTATGATGCTGAAAAACAATCCCACCAGTGGAAGTTGTAGTTGGCTCTATTTAGTTTCCGTCTACTTGTTATTGTTTGAAAATATCCAATTTCAGTTTTGTTTAATAGTTTAAGTGTTAGTTTTATTTTTTAATTAAATTTCTTTTGAATAGAATAAATCATTTGTTGACACAGAAGTAGGCTGAGGGGCTGATGCGTTTATGGGCAGCTGTAGCTCAGGAGGTATCCACGTCTAACAGTCTGAAGGTCAGTGGGCCAATCCCTGCAGTCTTAAAGCTCAAAGTATTTTTGGACAAGATGCTGAACCGCGAGTTATGAATATGAGGTTAAAATTGCTTAGGCATAAGTGAAAGCAGATGTAGGTGGGTTTCTAATTTTTATTATTATTTTTAATTTTTTGAACAGAGCTTAAATGTAGTTTTTGGCCCTAGAAATTTCAGGCGGCATCTCCGTAGCAGCTGGAAAAATACGGCAATAAAAAGTGTCAAATTTTACCCCCCTTATTTACCTAATAGCCACGCCCTCATTAACTACAATGAACCTCCAGAAAGACAATCTGTCTATTCTGATTGGCTCAGGTGGGAAGCACTTCCTGATTTTCCATCGAACAATCCAGCTCGCAGCGGGAGAAAACCTGAGAAATTAAGGTGAATGTAACTGCAATGAAAATTACTTTAGGGCTTGTTATCTATATGATTATGGGTGCTCAGCTTTTGTTGAGTCATTCACAGATAAAGGATTGTGTGCCCTAAATCTTTTGCAGAACACTAAAAGCGTGGTAATTATTAATAGCTGATACTTAGTGTTAGTTATAGTAGCTGGCTACAGTATCTTTTACCTTTGTTGTGTTGTGTGGCCCACATGTCTGCATGTGACTAAAGATGACTGCATTATTGACCTATTTCCTGATGTTAACAGTTATTCTTTTAGCAAAAACCCTCTGAACAGATGCTAAAGACAAGTTTACTAAACAACTTTTATTACACAACCAATTGCAAAGCTATTCACACAAGAGCTACTGTATTTGTGACATAGCATATAACTAACAGAAAAACAGGAATTTGTGGTTATAATTACGTCGAAGGAAGTAATAAAAGCCTGGATGGGGAAAAAAAAGACATTTTTAACAGCCCATCTGTGTCACCCAGACTCAGTAAACTACTTTCACAATATAAGTATGAAGGAGCAAAACAGCCAAAATCATATAATGAGATAAATAAATTGCCTGACACAAATAAATATGCCACCTGATTTTTAAAAAAATATTTAATAATTTCTGAAATATGACATTATTTGGTGATCATGATCATAATAATTTAATTGCTTCGCCTTTGCTTCTTTTTTATTTTTTGACTTCCAATTTGTTACTATGTATTACAACTACATAAATAAGAAGAATGTCATTCAAAGACTGTCATCCAGTAAACTTAATAAATGTCCGCAGTTATTTTAGCATAATTTGCGGTGGAGTTAATCGTTTTCATTTCTTTAATAGTTTTGATTTTGATACTTTAGGCCTTCCATAACAGACCAGGTATCTTTTCACAGTACTGTCTACTGCCCAGTACTTCTTCTTTAGCTGGTAGGTCATTGGAGGTTAGTTGTGGTTTGGTCAAAGAAAGGGAAAATTTGTGTGCATGAACAAACAGATCACATTTCGGGACTATTTTGTGATTTTCCATGATTCATCATGCGGATTTGCTCTCAGTGCTCCTGTGTGTGACCTGCTTTTTGACCTTTTGTGGCACCTCATTGAGAAATGTTGTTTTTAAAAACCACAAACCCAATTTAAAAAAGAACAGATATAAAATATGAGACCTTTTTTTTCCCTCTTAGACCCTCTGCTTTGTTTAAACAGGAAATGTGACAGCAAACTTAGGGTTTGTGCAGACTTTATATATGACTGAGATTTTACTGTTATGTAAATACTGTATTATGTGCTTCAGTGTGAGTGATTAAACCTTATAAATCATTTGCTCTTATTGCTTCGTACAGCACAAAGAGGGCTGCAGGCTGCAAAAACCAGGTGACACTGTTATTATAACCTACAGCAGTGTGAACCTGAATATTTCACAATGGGACACACTGCTGCTAAGGTTTTTCACTTTTATCTATTTCTAAGCACTTTCACACACGCTCAGTGTGGCAACTTGGTGTTCAGTGCCTTGCCCAAGGAAACTTTGACATGCAGACTGGCCGTGTTGGCAAATGATCATTGTGAAAACATCTCATGTAACCATTAATCATGACCTTTTCCTGAACTTAACAGAGCAGTTTTGGTAGCTTAACCTAAACTAAAGAAAAAAAAATGTATATGGAATGAAGAACATCAACAGCAGACCTACAGCTTCTGGTGTTCTCAGGTACATGCAAATCACGCTACACAGGTGCTGGGCTGTGAACAAAGACAACGCTAAAGCTTGCTAGACCCTCAACCCATATTCATGGAGTCTGTTTCTAACAGTTTGGTCTGAAATATACATGTGAGTAATCCTCTGTGAGTCATTTTGTAGGTAGTGCCTGTCCAGTTCCTTCACACACAGGAAAAGATGCTTGTCCTGCTGGTGGGTCGATGTCCTTCTATGGTCCTATCCAGATCTCCTCATGTAATGGCGAATTACACGAGATGAGCTGGACAAGGCTTTCCTCATGTAATTCGCCATTACACATCCATGTATCGGTTCAGTATCTCGCCCAAGGATACTTTGGCACACAGACAGTCAGGGATCAAACCACCAACTTTCTGATTAGTAGACAACCTGCTCCACTTCCACAGCCAGCCCAAATTTTTATGTGGTTATAAATCATTGACCAGCACAACATTTGCTCCAATCATGGTGATAAAAGAGAAACAACTCGATGCAGATAACTCTGGGCAATAAAGCTAAACCTATTACTGCTGCAAAGGGCAAATGCTGCACTGTGACCGATAAAAGATAAACTCACAAGTGTTACAGGGCATTTATTGAGGATATGTCCCATTCAATGATCAGCGATATTTACTGTATGTAAAAGAGAGGAGTTCATCTTTGCTCTCATTTTATTCAAGGTTTCACAGTGGGCTCTCGTATTAGTCAACTGATATGTTTGCCTTATGCGTATCCCTCTCTCCATCCTACTCATTGGACCTCAGCTTACCGTTTTGAGCCAATGAGAAGACAAAATGCATTATTTTCCCCTACCTTCCCCTCCTCCTCCTCCTCCCTCAGATCTGCCTTGATGTGACACACTTACCCTCCTTTAACCTCTCACCTCTGACGCAATACCTAACCTCTGTTTGTGTGCATTTCTGAACCTGTCTAATCGACCGGCCTACTTGTTTACTTACGCGGCTCAAGCTGCACTTCACACAAATCCTTACAATTACTGTAATCAGGTGAACGGACAGGTAGATTCTAGCTGAGCTAACAACAGTGTGCACATGCTGCCAAAAACTGCAGCGCAGAGATAAAGCCAAAGAGGATAGCCTCTGGTAAACTGAACAAGGCAGAGAAATTAAGTCTGAATTTAATATCTCCACACAATTTACCATCACCTGTCAGGTCATCTATGACACTTACATGAGGCAGACACACTCTGCCCATGTGTATTTCCCCCCTCCCCCCCCAAAAAAAGGAGTGAAATATAGTAATGTGGAAACTTTTCAGGGGACTCTGAAAAAGCTGAATACACTCTATCACAGAATAGTTTGTTGTTTTTTTTTTATATAATTTGGCCCCGTCTTCTTTTATTGAGGTTGTAGCATCTTTAATCAGCTTGAGGTCTGGACTTTGACTAGACCATTGTAACGTCTTGTTTATTTTTTTCCACCACTCTGTTGTAGAGGTGCTGGTTAGCTTTAGGATCAATGCCCTCTTCCATGATCCACTTTAGGCCAAGCTTTAGATATTGGACATTTGAGTCTAGAATACTTTGGTCAATTCAGTGACTGCAAGGTAAAAAGGTCCTATGGCTGCAAAACAAGCCTAAATCATCACTTCTCCTCCACCGTGTTTGATAACTAGTTTGTGGTTTTTTTACTTATGTGTTGTGTTTGAGTTTCAAACGTAGTGCTGTGCCGTGATGGCTTAACATCTCCACTTTGGTCTCGTCTGTCCAAAGGACACTGTTCCACAAGTCTTGTAGTTTGTTCAGTTGCAAATTTTCAAACCTAAGCTTTGCTGCCACGTTCAGTTTTTTTCTAATTGTAATACAATGCTAGGATTTCATTTACCACAACTGGAGCACAGACTCTTTTGTGGTATGTTAGTATAGTTAACTGTACAGTAAACCCTATTTTTGTATCAGACAACTGCATTCAAATTACTTCAAGAGGCATCAAATGGTTCAGTTTAAGGACTCTGATTAGTTCATTAGCAACAAAGCAGATAGGTAGGTGCTATATCCACTTGTGCTTGCATCCACCCATCAGTGGAAAACACCACACCAGTAATGCTAACTTTTAGGGTTTAATACAATTTATTAAAAACAGCTGTTATAAGGGAAAAATTAGCTATAGAGACCAAATCTGACTGCAAACGTGTAAACTGTTAACATGAGAGTTTATAAGGATTTAATCATTTTTGTATCCTGCCTCAAGTGGCCATTAGAGGAACTGCAGACTCCCCAGGTTGATACTTGGATTGCTTTGTTGGTGCTTTGCTATTGTAAAAGGTAAAGGGTGTTACCAAAAATATGTTTAACGATATACCTTTGAACTTATTTTTAAGACAACTGGAAATAATTGTAATCATTTATAACAATTTTCTATACCCAAACGATTGATCTTATTTTCAGTATCCCCACGATACTTTTGATCTATCTAAGGTTTCTTTGAGACAAGGTTTTAATTTAAAAGATTTTCTGTTCTGTTTTCCAAGGAGTTCCTGTATTTCAAGAAATATTTCCGATCTTTATCATTTTTTCCATGTTGAGGGCTGAATTTTGCAGTGTGGGTTTTGTATTGGGTGTTTGCCAACCCTCTACACATCTGTGTTTTTGCTTTTACCTTGATATCAGTGCGCCTGCTATACACAAAACGTGTGAAAGAGAACATGTGAAAGCAGGATGTTTGCCAGTAAAAAGGGCGTTTTGTCTGCCCAACAAAACACAGAGCTCTGAGCAAGGTCATGCTGAAACTATCTGAGCAGAGTCGACAGATAATGATCCCAGGACAAGTTGACCTGCCCAAAACACGAGAGTTCACCTCACCTTAAAAACTCATTCACAGCACGTGTGCAAAAACATGTCTGTCTGCATACACACTGAGCCAAAGCTGCACAGCGTATGTCTGTCCACTTCCAACTGTTTACTTCAGCAGGAAATGTGTAGTTTACTGTATGGGAACCTTTTGGCACCACTGTGCTGTGCAAAAGCCTTTAGCCATCATTCAGTTCTTTATGTTTTACTTTCAAGGAGCCAGACATTCTTGTAGTTTTGTAGTCTAGATCAATTGTTCTCCAGGTTTTCTGCATTTAAAGTTTTTCTTTAGACACTGGCTGCTTTTTCACTCATTTCCACTCCAGTCATTGTACCTGACCATTTTCAGAGGGATGTTCTTTTTTGTTTGTTTGGTAAGCCACTTAACCACGGCTCACTTACTCATAAAAACAGTACCTAACTCAAGACAGAACCAGTGTTGTGTCTACACATAACAGAAAACGTAGCAAAGAACCCATTTTAAATTTCTTTGTTTAGGTATTTTGTTAATACCAGCCTGTTGCAAAAACACATATTCATCTACAATAAATGTCAAAAAAAATTACAGTTTGTACTTTTACATCAACTTGACATATTTTGCATCGTGTTCAGTGTGTCCTTAAAAAAAAAATGTAGGAAACTGGACAAGCAGAAGACGTGCTTAAGAACTGTCTAAACCAGGTGAGCAGTATCTGAAGGTCATGACCTTAAGAAATAGGAAAAAAATCCAGCAAAGATCTGACACAGGACCCGAGAGACACATCTGGCCCTTCAGTTGATCCATCTACTGTTCTCATCAGAAATGGTCTCAGTGGGAGGGTGGCTGTCAAGAAGCCATTCTTAAGGAAGGAGAACAGAGAGGAAAGGCTTATATTACACAAGAACTGGACTGAAAATCAGTAGTCGGTTTAAAATCAGTCATCCTGACTAAGGTAAACATACAATATATACATGCACAAGTGGAAATCTGCCAGTCAAATTTAAAGATTATGGTTCTGGTACAGATTTTCTCTATTTTCTCAATTTTTCTCCTTGGTCTTTGTCATCACAGTGATTTTAGCCTTTTAGTGACTTCTGGTTTTAGTATTGTTTTTGTTGTTGTTTATTTATTAATTGTTTTGTGTTTTAATTTGATAGTTTATATGTCATGTGTCTTGGTTGATTGTTTCCATCTATGCTTTACTGCCACCTGTGTCTCCTCTATGTTCTTTGCATATATACTGTATAATGCTTGTGTCTTTGTAGGATCATTTGTATTCCTCCTCTGTGAGTCTTCATCCACAATGATCTTTCTTTGGATATCAGGACACCTTTTCTCTTTCATTTTAGTCTGCATGACTGTATGTGTGTCCTAATTTTTGCTAAAATGTGCTAATATGTTGCTCTTGTTTAAGATATTTCATAATAATTAACTGTAACTTTGCACTCTGGTCTCTTGTCTCAGTATGGACCCTCCTGGCTCCAAAAAGACAGCATGAAAACAGAGCAAACTGAGCTAAACAAGCCACAAAATTCATCTAACTGAATGAGACTGAGGGTGAACATTTATATCATTATATTGCCTGGCTAAGCTACAAACTGGTCCAAATCATATGGATTTATTCCTTTTGTTAAATGAGATTGTTTTTCACTTTCTTTTATTATAGAAGGTGATTGGACTTGTATTGGTTTGTTGAAGATGTTTCACCTCTTATCAAACAGTGGAGAGTCCCGGGTATACCACCTACTAAAGGTGGTTGTTGACCCACTATTAATCATGTGCATCATCACATGACCCAAGGTGTGAAAAAGGGGTGGGTCATTACTTGGGGATCTTTTCTTTTTCTGGAATCATGGATGACATTTTCTCTCTCCATTAAAATGAAACTACACTGTTCATTTGTCCATGTGCCAATTTACAAATACAGCAGGGGATAGAATAATTATTTACCCCACTGTATATGTTTGCAAAGCTACTCACTCAGCTTAACTGTCAAGGCAGTCTTAACATGATGATGGCTTAAAGCCAAAATGTGCCTAATTGCCCATCTGACACTGCTTTTCACAAACACTGGAGCGTAAACTTGGTTTGAAACTTGGTGAAGGTAACTTTCTTTAATATAACAAGATAAGGCACTCTCCACACAGCCTTTCTATTTCCAAAACTAGAACATATTTGACTTTGAACTGAGCGTATTTATGTAGCACTTTGCAATAAATGAAGTAAAAGAAACAAATAAGGACACTAATAGCCTTTAAATAAGGTCACTGTGCCCAATATAGAACCCTTTATTGGGCCAATTAAAACTGTAATTTGATGATGCCAAAAAAAGAAAAGTCATGAGATCATAAAGTTAACATGTCTGAAAAAAAATTAAGAAAAAAGTGACATCTTCTAAAGTCTCTAATCTTCGGTTTGCACCAGAAAGAAAGACGTCTGTATTTTCAGGGTCTGCTCATTGTATGTTATGTTAACTTTGCCTTAAACACCAGCATCACCACTAAACAGAGACGTGTCTGTGGCACGCACCAAAAGTCTTCCTTAAAAGCTGACCTCGCCTTGACCTGCCATACTCCAGTCCTAAATGTCAACATTTTTCTGGGTTAACTGAGGTGAAACAGCGATCTGTTTACACACTCGCTGATAACCCACACAACATGCTTACTACAGGGAGTGAGCACAAAAACACGACTTTTGTCTGAGACTGTGTGTTTGTCAGCAGAGCCATGTTTATGTGTGCGTAATTGACTCACTACACACTGCGCAAGAGATTATGTATCAGAGAAATCCGAGTGTGCAATCCATAGTAATAGTGGAGAAGATAACCACAACATTTTCTCAAAAGTGACAATATTTGTGTTTGTCTCTCAAGAGCCATTTTAAAAACATACTATTGGGCCCCTGTGTGTGTTTTTTAAACTCCAACATTTCACAGCCCTGGAAACAACTGTTTTACCACAAAACTTCAACCACTGGATGAATTTCTTTTTTCCTCTTCTTCTTTCTTCAGAGACTCTCATTTTTAACATAAAACACCAGATAATTGCAATGACACAGTTTTTATTAAATGCATGCTATTCACTGATAAAGGAATCCTCTGGTTGGCAGCATACGTCACTCCAAAGCCTTTATATATTGTTCACTATTAATGGGCCCTTACAGATGTGAGCGTTATCCTTGTCATGTGCATTAAGGCCCTGCATACGATCACAGATGCTGGCTTTGAGTCGTGTGTTGATAACAAGCTGATAATCCCTCTTCTCTCTAGCCCATAGGATGCAGCGTCCATGATTTTTCTGATTGGTGAGACCACAGGAACTTTTTCCACGAGGTCTCAGTCCATCTTAAATGAGGTCAACGTGAAAGCATCAGTGTTCTGGATCCTTTTTCGTGTAATTTCTTTGCATCGTAGAGTTTGAACTTCATTTGTGGATGCAGCGATCAACTGCATTCGCTGATTTTGGCTTTCAAAAGCATTCCTGTCCTACCAGCAAGATTTGGTTGGGGTGATATAGTAGTAATGTCCTCCGGTCTCCTACATTTGTTTCACATTAAAAAAAGAATGCTAACATTTAAAAATGTACAGTCCACTCTCATAGCAAAAAATAATTACAAAGGAGCAATCCATTTGTTCATGTTTATGGACATTCATTTTTAAATCCAGCCTTGTGTGAACTGATTCATATCCATGAACTTCAGGGTCATCAACAAGATGACCAATAACATGCACACACCTGTTGTTGTCTCCTCCCTGTCTCCCTGTCTCTCTGTCTTGCTGTCTCCCTGATGATCTCCTCCTTCTTTTCCCCCTGTCAGCAACACTTGCCAGGATTGTGCACTTAGTCACAATCCCGCTTCCGGATGAATGTTAAAACAATCATTAACCTACAAGTTCAGAGAGCTTTTATCAGGAAAAGTACACATTGAAATGTTTTCCAGGAAGAGAAGGAATAAACATTTTTTTGCTTTGTGAAAAAAGTAAAAACTAATAATAATGTAGCAAAAATATAAAAATATTCCCTGGATACTGATTTCGTCTTCATTTGTGAGGTTCAGCCTGACCTCTTCAGTAGGTCCAACCAAACTTTTAGGTGATAAATCCAGAGCCACTGTGGGTTTCTCCTAAAGATAACATCTAAATGAGTTTGTGTGTCATTTTGCTGAATGATGTTTCAACAATTATAACATTAACTGCAGTGTTTTCATTCTTAACTGGCTGAACAAAAAATGGCAATTTTCATAAAATTTGTGCATCCCCATTTTTTGCATGTTTTCTTTTGTCATGGTAAACCCACTTCTGTTTGTGTCATTCATTTTGTCAACATTGTGTAATAGATAGCTGAGTTTTGGAGAGAGTATTAGTCTCAGCAGGGGTGGGGATACAGGGGCAGGTGAAGTACAAAAATGTTTGTTAATAATATCTGGCTACAAGAACTAAAGTTTAAGAGAATAAAAGTGTGTTTAGTTTTGTTTTTGTTTTGTTTTTTTCCTTCTTCTTTCTGGATTGGACCCTGAGCAAGTGCCAAGAATGCCCACTGGATAATGTGTCCTAGACCCTGATCAGGCCCATGTGATGAAACATGCTAAAACTGGTTATCATACTATGAATTTTGCTGGAGCTTTAACTTGTTCAGACACAATGCTAAAATGTAACAGTTGCAACATCTTTTAAAGGAACACCCAGTCTGCAGACACAGAGCCAGCTTCCTTTATAACACAAAAAGTCACAATTTGTGTCAAAGGAGCACAGACAAATTAATTTTTGTGGCTATTTTGAATTAATAATAAGAGTGGGCCAGATGATCCGTGTTATATGTATGAGGTGTCATCCCCATCCTGGTTACCAGAAACAATCAAAGCCCACCCCCACCGCCCAAAAGCATCACCTAAAAACCTTTAATAGTGTAGGTTTATTGTTAAATAGCACTTGCAAACTGCATTGCAATGGTTTGCAATTGCTTCTGGTAAAACCAACTGAATCATCCACAAGTTTACACAAGTTTTCCGATGAGCTTACTAACTTTAACCACTGCACATTCCTCCCCGTCGCTTACTGAACTCATGCCACTTAACTCTCAATAAGACCTGTGTGAATAAAATATTTATAAGACATCTAATACATCCTTACAGGGTGCGTTCCTCCGGCTGCTCACATGTCCACAGTAAAGGGCAGAGATTTATAAAGGCGCCTCTACTGACTTACACTAACTAACTGTTTTGTGACTGCTGTCATATGAGCCTGTAATAAAACTCTTGCTGTCTTTATTACTTGCTGTTACAGCTGAATGAAAGCTTTGTACCGGTGACCTTTAAAAAGCAGCTCTTAATGCTTAAAACTGTATTTTTCTTTTTTATCATAATGTTTTAATAATTCAAACATTATGTCTGAAATGTTAAATGGTCTCAGGCATATTAACTGAAGCATTTTAAAAATTTCTATAATGATATTTGTGTATTAACATCATACTATAGCTGAAATAGCAAAACTGCACCGATTTGACATGTATGGAGTAGAAAAACAAAAGCAGCCATTGGCCTCCTGGATGTGTCATGTGTTCTGGTAACTCATTGGATGATACGTTTTAAAAAATGCTTTCCAGAAAATTTTGAAGACTTCTATCAACAGGCAACTAGTCAAAATGAGTTATAGCAACATGAGGGGTCTCTGGTTTGCCTACATTCCAATACCTGCCTACTGTTGTAACTGTGATTCCTCATGGGTCAAAATAATTTAAAACAACTATTTCTGATATGACATTAATTCTGAAGGATAAGACACTTGTGTGCAGTGGATGTAAAATTTATTTGGACAAAGTTTTGACAGAGTTTAAAATTGAATGTGGCTGTCTCTTGGGCTTAAGAAGTTGTGAGACTCGGACTATATCTAATCGCCTCTAAACCCGATGCACTAGTTCAGACTCATTCACATGAGGTGACGTCATTTAACCAGACAGCCGGGGCTTCTGCCCCTGACCACCATACAATCCACATCACATGAAATCCCTATGGTGGTTCCTGCAGGTGGTGGACACACAGGACAGAAGGTGCATGTCACACTTTTGCCCCCATTCGGGACCATTGCTTTTGTGCAACCTTATCAGGGACAGACTGCCCTCAACAACACAGCTCCTGGGATCACTAGGCTACACAAACCCCTCCACCATGATAAGGTTGTGATTTACGGAGGGGCAGGTGAGAGGTGACCCTAATGTAATCTGGCTATTAAATAACACACATAATGAAGCAGTGTGATAATATAAGTAAACTTTGAACTTCGATAAAGGAAGCTGAGTTTTGGTTTCCAGGAATTAAGCACTTCTGATACACGGGAAATCGTAATCTCCATCATGCCTTTTTTCAGGAATCTCATAAAGGTGAATTTAGAGATTATACTTCAAGCCAGTGGCATGCCTTCACTCATCCCAGAGCATTTCCTCTCTTCAGCGTGGACAAGCCTGTGCATGAGAAGAGAGCAGCAACATAAACAACCTGTGGTGTTTAGTCAGCACCTCTGCTCAGCTTTTTTTAAAGCCTTTTGGGAGATTGCTTACAACTTTGGGCAGTGAATAAATGTTCCCAGTGCTAATGTTTGAAATAAGGTTCTCAGGAACCTTATCTATATCTGATTTTCATATAGAGTGTATTTGTGATTTGATATACTTTTCACGTTGCAGTGTAGCCTGGTAAATACTTACTACACTGACCTTCCGTGGTCTGATACGTAATCACAACTCTTGTCCTTCATTTGACAGAAAATTAAGGACAAAGGGGAAATAATTTAAAGACCTGTGACAAACAAATAATAATAAATCTCCTTTTGCACGTCTGCATCACTTCTGCTTATAGAGAATGAAACAATAAAACAATGCGCATCATCAAAACGAGACAACCGCAAAGTTGTAAATGGAGGAACAGACAGAATAACTTTTCATAATTTAAAGTTCAAATTCATCTTTAGCCCCTCTGTCAAAACAAGCCATTAGCTCCTCCCCCTATAAGGTCAGGCTGACTTAAAGACAACTATCGTCTGATTGGCTGCCCCTCTTAAAATGTCGCTCTCTCTCTTTCTCTGTATGATTATTATATTTACAGGTAGAGAGGGTGTTTTATTTTTTTTATTTTTTGTTTATTTCTAATATGAACATCCAACCTTTGAACTTCAAAGACACGAAAAGCTGAATAGGTGAATAGGTCCCTGTTAATGAACCTTTTCATTTGTGCAGTGGCAGTGTTTAAACATTGCTTTAAATCATTTACTTTTGTTTACTGCCTTGCATTTCCTTTTTCTAAAAGTCTTTTTAAATTACATTACAGCCTTTTAAGATTATTTAAATCACTCTCTGACGTCTGTGTGCCACTGGAAGTCACAATATTTACATGGATATTACGTGTTCTGTGGCTTTGACTACAAATATAGCCCTCAGACCAGTGAGCTCAATATCTGAAACTTTGACCTCGTGCAAGATGCTCACCCACTGCTGCTACAGTGTATATACGACCGAAAGTAAGGAAATAGCAGAATAAGGTTCACTTTGATCCGGGATATTGCTTGGTACAAACAGCAGCTAGGTGCTCTCAGAAGTTGTTTGCGTCACTGAAACAGCATGTTTAATTTTATCTCAGTCTGAAGCCTCTCTGTAATAAACAGGAAGCTAACGCCCGTCCTAGTGACACCAAACATCTCGATATAAACTAACCTTTTTGCACATGACACTTTGCAATGAAGGCCACTAAAGTGCTGAGATTCTTAGTGTGTTATTTATAGACATTTAGTAGCCTGTGCTAACCTGTTGTTCAGTGCACTCTCATATGTCATAGAGGTGATAATTACAGTTATGCAACACTTCACACGTTCATAAGGAACAATGAATGTGTGTCCGAAGGCCTCAACTTCCCATTTACTCTCTCTATGAAACTATGCGTACTTCATTACCAGCTGCTAATGTTCCCACTGTGTGGTCCAGAAACAAACAGCCCATGTTAAACTAAATGAGCAGGACTTCACATTTTTCAGTCTGAATGAACCAGTCTGTTTGTCTTATGAATATCCCTTCACACTGAGAATGTTTAAACACTCTTGCCACATTTTTAAAGGAGCTTTGTGTAACTTCAACATACCGTTGTTATGAATGACACCCGCAGTGAACTGCAGTTCGCATTCTCTTAAATGCGCTATCTCCAAGCTAGCATCAGCCCTAACAGGGATGAGACATGCACAGACTGCTCTGCGCTGGTATGTCACAATGCTGTATGTCATGCACAGTGTGCAACAAACTGAGAGCACTGTTGTTTTATAACAATGCTTTTAGTGTTTTTGGCATCTAAAATATTTCTGTGTATAATTTTTTTCTATAGAAGCAAACAAAGAAGACATAGCTTCAGCCAAAACAGTAAAAAGCGTTCTTTTAGCCTCTGTGCATTAGGTGCATATGTTTGCAAAATGTTTAGTATGAAAAGCTAATAAATAAAACCAAATTACAATTTCTTCCGAGCAAATATGTTGCAGAAAAAGCTGCAGGAGCAATTATAATACTTATACTGCACAGTATTTAAGAGGTTTCACTACTCCTGCAATATTCACTAAGGACCAGAATCTTCGAGAAGATGAATCTTCAAGATTGCACGGTGAACTGACTTGTTATGCAACAAGTCAGAGAAACCACAGGAGTAAACAGAGTGTAACAACTTGCCCTGGGTCAAGGCTGTAGTTTACAATAGTCTTAAAGTACTTACTTTATTTAAAATCTGTCTAATCAGCTTGTAAAATGGGTTTTTACTCATTTGTTTTACAGATGAATATAGAAAGCTTAGGTGTGATGTCATAAGCTAAATTAGTAGTCCCAAAGTTTAAGAATTAATAAATGAATTATTATGTGAAAAACCTGGGAGCTTCTGTCCATCTGTCCTCTGTTTCATGTTTGGAAACACATACAGTAACGATGGGCATTCACAGAAACTCATACAGACCCCAGGTAAATTAGCTCGCTGATTGTGCCGCTTTCCTTCCTATCGAGAAGCTTGGAAAAAACACATAACACAAACATCAAACAATGGGAAAGTAGGAAGCAGTTTCTCACTCTTTACACATGGTAAAATCACTCTATACACCCGGACGTGCTAAAAATATCACTTTACAAAGGGCTGGTGCACAATATTAATTAACAAACAGGAAGAACCTACCATAAACAGACATTTCAGTGATTGAGAGGAAACTCTGTGACTGTTTAAATTTTGTTTTAATGTCCTCACAAAAATAGCTTCGCTGCAAATTTAATCATTTGTTGTAATAAAGTTAATGGCACTGAGAAACTGTTCCTGCTCCCTGTTCTAAAATCACAGGTCGCTGACAGATACAGAGCAGTGAGCTCTTCTTGCATAATGACTGTTTAGCAGGGCAGATGCGTGTCAGCATGTTGAATATGAGTTATAGTCTTGCAGCATAGGGATGCTAAGTGGGAGACTAGCCAATCAGAAGTGAGGCACAAAGTGTTAAATAGGTGATTGTTGGCAGTTGTGCTTTCTGCTATCTTCCTGGACTGTGCTGTGTTCGCCATCTGTGGGACTCACAGATGCTTTAATAATTTAATGTTTTATTTCTTTATTTGTACATTATATTTATTTACAAATTCTTTGTTTGTTTACAGAGAGAGCAATGACTGCTGTTAACTTTAGGATGGTCAGTGTAGTTTGATTGTTTTGAGTCATGTTAGTAGTTGTGCTGACTGTAGGATTTTAATTTGACCCTGTTCTCTCCTCCTGTGGTTGTCCCCAGTCACGGGTAGTGGTACTCACTTTTTTGCATGGCATAATTTGTTTGCGTGCTTATTTAGTGTAATATTTCAGTTGGTCTTTAGTGTAGTTTGCTCACCAGTAGAATACTTCCAGTGGTCTTTTTTTCTCATCCCTTCTTTCTTTTGATACTTTTGTAGTAAAGATTTGAATGACATGCCAGTTATGGCACCTGAAGAACACTGACAAATGTGGCCTCTCAATGGAAGCTCCTACATCTTCTTACATCTGTTACAGTCTGTAAAAGATGATATTACACTGCTCAGAAATGCTGCCAACATAATGAGGCAACATCAAGTGCAAAAGTGTAATTTTTGCAGACCAAGTGTGATCAACATGTCAGACTATGCTCAGGAACTAAAAACTCCTTGGTTCAGATTTAGGCAACAACAACTAGCTGGGTAAGTGCTGGCATTAAAACATCTTGGTTAGGTTTATCCACTAAAAATTGATTTGCTAAGTAAAGATTTACACAGTAAACTCTTAGAAACTATTAGAACTTGAAACTATTCTGTGGGGTTTGGGCACTAAACTACTAGCTTATAAAGGAATGGAGGACTGGACATTTTCCATCCATCCACGCACGCACCTATAGTTACCCTGGGAGCTTATCTGGAGGACCGGGTCACGGGGGCAGCAGTTTAAGTAGAAAAATCCAGAACCTTCCTCCCCCGGATACCTCCTCCAGCCCATCCCGAGGGACACCCAGGTCTTTATAGGTCAGCTGAGAGATATAATCTCTCCAGCATGTCTTGGGTCTGCTACAGGGCCTCCTCCGTTCTAGTCAGATGCCTGAACCACCTCAACTGGCCTCTCCAATGTGGAGGAGTAAGAGCTTTACCGAGTCTGAATTCCTCAACCAGTCACTAAAGGAGAGCCAGCAACCTTTCGGAAGAATCTCATTCCCCTTGTATCTGTGATTTCATTCTTTCAGTCACTACTGTTTATAAAAGCTTAAAACAATATCACAGTCCATTTCATAAGAGTTTTTTGGTGCCATGCTGAGTGGCAGTCTGTTAAAGCAGCTCTTTTTGTAGTTATCTATTTATTTAGTTTCAAATGTTAACTTTATTGCCGGAAAAGGCTGATTTTTCTTGCTTGTTGTGATGTTGTTTATTTTTACAACTCTACTGGTGCTTTTTCTTCATATTACATTCTTGGCAACACCAGCTGATCGTGCTCACTGTTTTGCCTCCTGAGCGAGGCTGTAATCCCGGAGGACCTATAGAGGAAATGACAGGGTTTCATTGCACTGGAGCTGTTCAAGCAATCATCGTGGCGGATGTTTCACCAATAATATCAACAAACTCGGTGAGCTGATTAGGATGAGTGGCGCTTGATGCCTTCAATGTAACGTTGCAATGCGACACATTCACACTTCCTAATCCTCTGACAGTACCTGGCTTTAGAACATAGATGTTAACCTGGACAATAGGCAGAAATGTGGAAAACTGATGTGACACCAGATGACATTCTGTCAAGACGTATTTTCTATGGCCTACTAAACTACTAAACTTGAACTACTAAATTTTGGTATGCATCCACGTCATTCGCTGAGGAAATTCATAACTTCCTCCATCAGGTGACAAAAAGCACTTCCAAATAACTGTAACTGCTGTGGATAATCAAAAGAAGCTAACCACCAACAGTACTGCTTACTGTGCAGCTGAATATTCTCTCTAACATTTCCTCACCTTACCTACAATGATTTTTGGATCCTTCTTCAGTAACTTGAGTTTATTGAATCACTTCTTCTATAAGATCCCAACTTTAGGGATAAAGTATTTCATTTTCTTCTATTTGAAGGAAATCCCATTTGACTGTGAATTGATTACACAGGAGGGTGAGCTGTGTGCCCAACGGATATTTTTGCCATGAGGAAGACGTACACACAATGCCAGCTAATCCAACTTTGAACTCAAGTTTCATTTTTGCTTAAACAAAGAAGGTTCTTTCACTTTCTATTTGCAAATCTGACAGAGTATTTGTGTGATAGCATGAGAGATCAGAGAAAAGAAATAACAGCTGAATGTCGTACTTCAGCTGTTATTGTGCACTTTAAAACTAGCATTTGTCTGTAAATACAGAAACCATTTTTTTTAAATGTCAAAACAGATCTGTACAAAGATTGTCTCCTCCAAATGAAACATTGTTTTAATTCACCCACAGTGGATGTTGTGTTATCTGATGTGGCTCTTCCGGTTGTCTTATCTGGGTTGACGGAAAATCTGGAAGTCCCCCATATCCCAAAGCTCTTTTCACCACAAACCAACAAGATGGCCTTCAGCTCCTCTGCAGTATCTCGGAACATCTGCTCATGTTTGGCTTATATACAACTGCAGCCAAAAGGGACCAATCGGGCAACATTTACAAAAGATTTATCGGCTTTAATTTATGAGAAAAGTATTGACGTCAATATCAGAGGACTTTGTTTCTCCCTATTTTTCTCGTGGCATGTGAAAATACTCAGTGTTTACTCCTTAACAAATGGATATGTGATGTGTTTCATTCACATGGCCAAAATTCCAAAACACAATTTGCGTGATAAGACTGATAAGATTATATTTTTGTTTCTAATCATGATTAAATGTTGTCGGTACTTTTGTTTTTTTGTTTCTCTGGGGGGAGGGTTGTTTTTTTTTTTTACAAAAACACCGCTTTGGAAAGTTCTTCCAAAAGGATCATGGCAAGTTTCTTAGTAGCACAAAAAACACAATCTCTCTTTCAGGATGTAAGTATCTTCCTGTGGGCCTCATCCTGTAACACCTCACCTAGGAGGCATTCAGGAGATATCCTGGTCAGTTGCCTAAATTTTCTCAGCTGTCTACCTTCAGTGTGGAGGAGTACTGGCTCTTTGCTGAGCCTCTCCTGAATGATTAAGCTCCTCAGCACATCTCTAAGGGAGAGTCAAGACACCATAAAGAGGAAGCTCATTTCTGCTTGTATCTCCAATCTAATTCATTACAAAGCAGGAACAAAAATTCAGTGCACTCATCAAAAAGTCCAGAAACCAAAGCTCAAAAAACAACAAACCACCCGGAACCATGACAGAAACTTAAAAAAGCTTAATCACCCAAGGAAGACTCAAACTTGCCACTTCTTCCTGATGAAGACACTACACACAGTCCAGACAAGAAAGATGACAGTGAAACACACAATGAGACTTAATTTATTCCAGATAGACATAAATAACATAGAAGTGTGTATATTTTTAAAAAATAAAAGAAATGATTATTATATAATGATTAAATGCGGCCTGACTGGACCTTCTTTGTGCAAACAACATTAACCTCTCTTCTAATTTCTGGATTGTTTTTTGCAGCAGTCAGTTGTAGGTTCTCTACCTTGAAGCACCTTGAGCTGAGTGTTTTTACGATTTGGTGCTATATAAATAAAACTGCATTGAATTGAACTGAAACAATTTCAACCATGTATGCAGGAAAGTTGTGCAAAAGCATGCAGTTTTTAGAAAACTGCTGAATCTGCAGATGCTCTGTCAGGCGCACAGATCAGATGACAGTTCAGCATTTTAAACAAGGTTCTCCTGTGACCTTGTGTGACCTGTCCAGGGTTTAACTTGCCTTTCATCCTGTGACAGCTAGGCTCTAGCTTAGAAAGCCAGCTAGCTTAGCTCAGTAACTGAAAAACTAGAAAATCCAACCATGTGAAAAAGCACAGAATTGTAAAATAAGGCACCATCGGTAAAAAATTCGATTTTTCCAATTAGCTGGCGTGAAGCCCGGCAAACAGCTAGCAGCTACGACACAAAGATTTAGAATTTAAGCCTTAACACAATTTAAACAGGTGAGTTAATGAGTCAGAGCAGCATGTTGGTTAGCACGGTTGCCTCGCAGCAAGAAGATCCTGGGTTTGAATCTACCATCTAGCCATTCCGTATGGAGTTTTCCTGTTCTCCCTGTGTCTGTGTGGGATGTCTCCAGGTACTCTAGCCACCTCAACTGACTCCTTTCAGTGAGACTTATATATATATATATATATATGTAGACTATATGAATATATTCTCAGCAGCAGCAGCACCCTATTCCTGCTGTTTACAGTGTCACTAGAGCGTCACTTCCCCCTCCTGAGTTCTCTGACAGTTTCGCAGAATCACTTTGAAACCGACTAAAATCTTGTTCCATGGTCTCACAAGTTTTTCCTTCAGCTACTGCCACAGCCGCTGGTTTTGGGTTTAGCACCAGAACAAGCACCAGCACGTTTGTAACCACAGTTTTGTGCAGCAGGCTTAGCATTGGAGGTGTGGACTCAATGTCCCCAGCCTCTCTCAGGGAACGCTACCTGCTACCTGATCCAACTCACCACCCGGTGATGATCCGCTGACAGCAGAGTTCCTGCAGATGGAGCACCCACACTGTGTAGCTCCTTCAGGCTAAGCCTAGCTGGGGGCCATGGGCTAAGTCCCGGCCATCAAATGATAAGTCCCTACTCCAGGCCTAGTGCCAGGGTAGGACTCCAGTAACCCTGTCTCAGGAGAGGTGTACTGGTCTCTTGGTCTTCTGGTCATCACAGGTCTGGTCCCTCAACCAGGACTTATTTGCCATGGGAGACCTTACCCAGATGCAAATTGCCAGCATAGCAATGACAAACATTACTATTAGTATATGATTGCAATATTAACTGGAGTGGGTAAACATAAATACGTGAGAAAATGTGCTGCCTCTGCCTCTCTATAGAGAACATGCAGGTTCCACATCGTGTCCTTCAAAGGTATAAAAACATTTTATTTGTTTGGGTTTTTAGATTTTACCACTTCAAAAATAAAAAATTCCACTACAGCCACAAACAGTTATGTACTATAAGTGTCTCTGAAGATAGCCACTGTGTACCTGAACCTGTTTGACAGGTGTGGCCTGTATACTGTATGTCCTCAGGGTGTGTGGAAAGATACTGTTAATCAGAGTAATATGTGCCAGACATGCAAATAAAGTGAAGGTGAAGAAGAAACTACTGTAAAAATGACTAAATGACCACACTCAGTCACTTGAAGGCTAAAGGTAACATGTGTCAGTGTCCAGATATGAACTGCTTAAATGTTTGCTCAAGCGATGCGCTCTGTTTTCTTTGTCGATACTGAGAGGAGCAAAGATCAAACAAAGGAACCCTTATCCTGTCTGTTCTGTTTCAGCCGAACAGACAGAGATAGCAGGGTTTATTATCATTATATGTGGGTCTGGAGTTTGCTTTAAAGGTTGAAAGATGAAAAAATTACACCAATTAGACTTTTCAAAATCACTGCTGGGCTATTTAATGTAAAATTAACAAAATATGAATAAAGCTCCTGCCAGACATCCTCAGAATTAGCTGGGGTGTTGTGGTAAAGTAGCTTTTACCTTCATTATATTAAGGCCACTATAATATGGGTGTTTGTAGTATTTTTTAACAATATAGAGCCTTTCATAAATACAGGAGACATGTCAGAGTTGCAGTAGGATACTTGCACCAGTTTAACGGTGTTGAGGTACCCTGGATGTTTTGTATGTTTTCTGATTCAAAAAGTATATTTTATGCATTATAGCCTTCATAAATGCAGCTTGCAGCTGTGAATCTGAGAAACAAAATTGGTGTTCACATGTTTTATTTAATAGTTTGACATGCAATCCTATGAAAAAGAACGTTTTCACATATCTGCACATAGTCGTGAAAAACTAAGTAAACCCTTTCTGCTTGCATGGGGAACTAAGAGAGCAGCAGCCAGGTGTTGCCAATCAGATATACTTAATTAGTAATCAGCAGATAGGAGCACCTCTATAAAAGCAGACGTTTTGGTAGTTTGCTGATGTGGAGTATTCAGGTGTATCTTAGCACAATGCCACAGAAGAGGATGTACATACAAATGCATAATGTCAAGCCATGCAATACTCAGAGAAACTGCAAACAGCCCAAGAATACATCTCAGACTGCAGGTCTCAGTTAGCGTGTTAATGTTAAAGTTTGTGACAGTACAATTAGAAACAGACCGAACAAGTATGAGTTGTTTGGAAAGGTTTGCAAGAGTAAGCCTCCTTTCTTCACAAAAACATGGCAGCATAGCTTAAGTTTGCAAAGTTATATCTAAACAAACCACAAGACTTCTGGAAAAATCTCCTTTGGACAAACAAGACCAAAGTGGAGATGTCTGGTAAAAACCAAACACAGCATATCAGCACAAACAACTTATACCAACTGTCAGCAAGCACAGTGGTGGAGGGTTGATGATCTAGGCTTGTTTGACCTGAGCACGTTCGGTCGACCGATTCAACCACGAATGCTGCTGTATATCAAAGTATATAAAGGGCCAATGACACCAAGCACAGCAGCAAATCCACAACACAATGGCTGACAAAGAAATAAATCAAGGTGTTGAAATGGCCCATAGTCCAGATCTGAACCCAACTGAACTGTTGTGACCTTAAGAGAGCTGTGAAAAAACAAATGCCCACATTAAACTGACGCAAGAAGAAGAGTAGGCCAAAATTCCCCCAAACTGATGGGAGCAACTTATAAAGCCAAACAGAAATTGATAATTTCAGCTTATTCCTATGAAAGGTGGCTCTACAAGCTTTTGAATCATTGTTTTTCACATGACTGCATCATATCAATCAAGACCTTTTTCAAAGTCACTGAAAAGAGATGGCTAACTAAGTGTCGTCTTGATCCCTGAACATTTCACGTGGTTAGTTCCTGCACTCGTTTCTTACTGTGATTAAGTATTGAAGGCTCAAAAAATGCCCCAAAACGCACTAGGATGACCTGCAGCTCTGAAATTCTTAATCAAGATCAACAGTGTTTCTGGCATGGTCAAATGTTACCGAGCTTGTGATAAAAACACTACAAGTTTTTAACTTATACTGAGTATATGAGTTCAGCTTGAATGAATTTAAGGTATTGCATCAGGATCAGTCATGTACTGCTAGCCTTGGGCTTTTTTTCCTTGAGTGTGTTTGGTTTTATGCTCTAGCAAGTACAAGTTAGGTATAAACTGAGTTTATTTTTAGGTTGCTTGACTCACAGTCACATTTTTGTGAGCTCTGCTTTCTGCAGTAAAAAGTAAAAATTGTTTTAGAGTAGGACATATTAAGTTTCCTAACATAACAGTTGTATTCAGAGCTGCACAAAATGATTGACAAACCTATCCATAGCTCATTTTGTCATTGCATAACACTTGAAAGTGTGGGAAACATCTGGCTGGCTACACAGCTTTGTGCATGTTGGCAGTGCAAGTGTTAACCTGTTTGATTTCTATATCCAAGAAATGAAATATAGTAATAAGTAGCAGAAAAAAACACCTTCATCATGTCAAAGAATGTCACTGACATTTTACATTAACACACCACACACTTAAACTAATTATACACAAGAGCGTCCTTCTTTAAAATATTTAGGTTCACTCCAAAACAGTAATTTTCCATGTTGCAAGACAGAGTCCTCGTTTTATGTCTTTACGCTGTGCTGGCGCTTTTTCCTAGAGGTGAGTGTCCAGTCACCTCCTGGAAAAATTGCAAATAAAGACCATGAGTATGCCAAAGATGCATTCAGACCCATTTTGTTTTCAGTAGTTTATAAAGTTTATTTCAACCAGAACTGACTGCATATTTGAAACATGCCAAAACAGGCCTACATAGGCATAGTCATGGTGTAAAACGAAAATCAAATTGCATCAGATTTGAGATAATTTTGTAGCAGCACTAAAAAAAAACAACTCCCAAAACCAGAGTCTTCTGGTTTTACAGCGAGGCAGCAGAGGAGCTCACTTTTAAATCATAGCACACCACATTTAAGACGTCTACAAATTTCATGCTTTTCTTGCCCCTGGTGCAAAGAAATAACATTGAATAACCAACACTAGAAAGAAGAAACCCCACATTAGGGGTTGTGGCTTCGATTTTAGAGCCAAGCATGCATCTCCAGAGCTGAAAAATGAAGCAACTGAGTTGCATACTTTAATGAATGACAGATTAAAAAAATACAAATGAAGTGTAAAAGTTGGGTCTGCGGTTGCTAAATAATTCACTCCAACACTAGCCCAACCACCCACCAAATGTGGATTTTTTTAGTGCTTAAAAAATGGAAAATATTAATTTTGTGCACATGGAGATGGCATAAAAATAAGGATGTGATTTGTATTCCAGAACATGCATTTCAACTATTTCAAACACTGCCCTTTTGCAAAATTGATAGCCTGTGGGGGAGATCATTCATCAGTTTCTGTATTTTATAAAGGTTTGGGGTGAATATTTAAGTCTATGGTATCGTGACAGAAAGCTTATTTAACTTGAACTTGAACTTTATTGCATCGCTTGCCCCTGTCGTGACAATTACATCAAACTATCCATGTAAATTTCCACCAAACTGTCTGTATAAGTGGAATAAACAAGTAATCTTTGACTGGACTGAATGTAGGCATAGATAGTGAGCCAAATAATATTATAACAAAGGCCACTTTAAGTGTCTTCAAAAAGGTATTTTCTTATTCTTATTATTAATATTACTTATTCTCATTGTTATTACGAATTCTGGCTCTTTTTCAAGGTTACCACTGAAACCAATTGACAACTTTTATTTTGAAGGCAAAGTGCCTGTATCTGTCATAGTGTAGTGCAAGGGCGTAGATTTGGTTTTGGCATTGGTGGGGACGGATGATTCAACCACCGAACCCTGCCCTGTTTCTTTTTTTTCCCTTTTTGTCTTTGCTTCTTGATTAAAAAAAAAAAAAAGGAGAAATATACTTGCCTACATGAACCAACAAGTCATCATCCAATTTCACCTGTGATCTTGTATCACCATTACTCTCTGAGCTTTGTGTTGGTTCTTCTGTCACCTGACAAATAGGACATACATGACAATAAGAATAAAATGGGGAGCTGCTTTAGTGTGTCTGTCAATTTGTGCAGGTCTTGACTCATCAGTAATGTTTGTAGGGTGAGTGCATTTTTAATACAATTTGTGCAAACTGCACTACAAGGTGGAATATTTGCAAAATCACGACTACCTCATGATATTTTGTCTCAAAAATTAACCCTATGAATATGTCAGCACCATTAGGATGAAATTATTGTCTCACCAACATTTTAACGTTATAATTTTAACAGCCTCTGTAAACTAATATCCTGGCTTACTTGAGGCTGCCGTTTTCTCTGACAGTTTCAATCAAAATTAGAAATGCTACTCTGGGAGACTGAGTTAACTAATAGTGCTGCCTGTTGAGCAGTTAGTTTCCAAAACACGTTATTCATGGTTACATACAATTTTAGACCAAAGCCTAGCATAGCCTGCAACATTATTATGACGGACACATTTTATGAGTGAACTTGACTTTAAGTGACTTACAGGTTTCTTTGAAAAATATTTTTTTATATCCAGGTTCTTCCTTTTTGCTGCCATCCTCCTCTCCTCCTTGCAGGTCCTCGCAGCGCAGGGTTGCCGCTGTTAAAACTAAACAGAGCTCCCTGAAAGGCACAGCCAATCACATTGGCCATATTTGTCACATGAGGTAGGACTCCAGTAGAGAATGTAATTTAACCCTTTCTGCACTGCTAGGTGAATGAGACGTTGACAGATCGTTTTTTTTCTTTCTATCAGGTTTGTTTTTCTTTACTCGAAGAGTTCAAATTATTGGTGGGGACAATTCAATAATCGCTGGATATTGGTGGGGACATGTCCCATGCCAAATCTACGCCCTTGGTGTAGTGAAACCTAATGTGAAGAATCTGATCCCATTCAGAAATTCTAAAACTAAGACATTTACTGTTTATTTTTATTTTATTTGAGTTTGTTTTCCAAGCGCACAGTGTTGTTTTAATTAATGGTTAATTGTTATTTTTTAGCATAATTTTGAATTGAATTGAATTAATTTACTTTTATTTAGTTTACTATAATAACCGTGGGAACAAGCTGACTTCACCACTCTGAATTGTACCACATTCAGAGTCCAAAGCAACCAGAACAGAAAGGCCCTGCCTGGGTTTGAATCTTCTAGGTGTTTTGGTGCTTACCACAATAAAATGTATGAGGTATTTGAGGCATTGCCACAAGTAGGACAATGAAAACAGGAAACGCCTACTAAATTAACATTAAACAAATAAAAGAAAATACATAATAACCTGACTATGAATAAAACCAACTGCGTGAGGACCTGGGGCTGCACGAGACCCTGAAAATCAGACCCAGCCAGACTTTTTCTACACCAATTTTCCACATTAATTTCCTGTGGGGCCCCTTCCTGTCTTGCTCTTGGCCACCCTGTTACAAAAAAAGAAGAAAAAACGTGGAAACGCCCCTGCTCTGGTGATCTCTTAAAAATGTAAATTATTTTTGACTGAAGCTTCTGCGATTTAAAGAGGTTGTGATGTGTAAATGGTCTTCAGCAGTGCACCTGTAGCAAAGGGAAAAAAACGGAAAGAAGGAAGCGGATTTCAGAGTGGCGCACTCGTGGGCGGTGCTCGGTCCAGTTGTTCTTCATTTGCAGTCTGCGGCTCTCAGCGCTCAGTTTACCTCTGGTTGCGCACGTGGACACATTACTACTGCAGCTCCACGCGCGCGCACGCTCAACGAGGTTTTTGAAACGCTTTTAAAGGCTTTCCCTGTCCGCAGCCCGATGCTGTCAGCTGTTCTTTCTGGGAAAATTTTGGGAAACTTGCAGAGTATGAACTCTGCATAGCCTCGGTTCCTGCTCTTATCTGCCCCCTCCTCCCTCCCTCCCTCTGTCTTTCTACCCCGTCCCGCGCGCTCTCCGAGCCTTTGTGCAGAAGTATGGTAGATAAAGGTCCCTTGTTGACTTCTGCCATCATTTTTTACCTGTCCATCGGGGCAGCCATTTTTCAGGTCCTAGAGGAGCCCAACTGGGACCAGGCTGTGAAGCAGTACAATGCCCAGAAGGACAAAATACTGGAGAAATATCCGTGCTTGTCCGGGGGGGATTTGGACATAATATTAGAGGTATGGACATCTTCATTCAGAAGTTTCATTTTGTGTTTCACAGCTGCACGAAAATAACTTCCTGTTTAGTTTTACTGGAAGGGGGTGACACTTGAGTGTTTATTGAGCCCCAGCTGGTCTGTAAGCTTTTACGACACAAACCTCCTGGTCTGATTAATCAGCTGCTGTCAGACTCTGGCTCCACTTTTTGGCACAGTTTACTCCAATATATAAATCCACTACTAAACGGTGCCTATTTTTAGTCCTTTTTAAAACATAAATTAACAAATTCCCACGAGAAATTGATGCAGGGAAAAAGCTTAACAGAAGAGGTTCCTTAGCTTCAACTGTTTACCTGCCCCCCGTCTTAGAATTTACAGCGCCAGAACTCATGTGATAATTATCATCAAACCGTCTTATTATCTTTGCTGGCGTCCTGCTGTCCATGACTAATGATTAGGATAATTATTTTATTACTTGTAAACTTGACAGTGTATCTAAAGCAGTGATTATGTGGGTGTGGACGTCCTAATCTGTGACCTCAGATCTTAAAATCTGCAGAACTTGTTGTTCCATTTACACTTTCTTGTCACGGTGGCAGTTTCTTTACCAGTAAAGCGGGGACACTGACCTCTGTGGTTTCCCCGTCAGCACTGAATGACCACAATATGTCAACAATCCTGTAATTTTTATGTTTGCCCCACACCATGCTGTTTGTTCGTTTACTTCGACTGTCAGTTTTATGACCTTTCGGTTTCCATTTGTTGAATCTGAACTTGGAGGGAAATCCTACACCGGAGAAGAAGAGTGCTGAAACAAACTCTTTGGCCCATATTTGCAGTTTTCTAGCTTCCTTGAATCAGCCAAAGATCCAACTTTATCAGTTAAAATGGCTTTTTCATTAATTGCATTTGATCCCCCAAAACTTGTAATAACCCATGCTCAGCCAGCATGGGTTATAAGACTGAACTCCTGCCCCTCATGAGAACAGCAAGGCAGCTGGGCAGGGGTTGATGGTGAGCTGAAGCCACCAACTGACACCTTTTCTTGGCATGCCTGGGTAACAGACCCCTGACAATACCTCCCAGTGTTAATAGTCCTTCCACAGGATCACCTGCAGAAACGCGCTTCTTCTAGAAGGATCTTGATGACCAAAGCTTCTCCTTTTGTCATCTTGATACTTTAGCTGAGCTAAACTGTGAATGAATTTGTGCTGTGTGAAAATGAATGCTTGACGTATTTGTTTTATATCATTACATGCTTTATCATAATCCATAGCTGTCATATTTGGGACACATTCAGGCAACTCGTGGCACTTTCAGCTCTGTTTCAGTGCTGGAAAGAGGTGCAAAGGCCTGATGCAGCCCGAGTGCCAACACACCCAACATGTGGCCCATATAATCTCTCAGATTGATTCAGCGTTGGGAGCATCAGTAAAGGCCAAAGAATACTCTCACATTTGGGCCAAGCATTCATTGCTTTCTGGGACGCATCAGAGAAAGGAGAGAAGCCTCACCATCTGCCAGAGGTGAAATTTTAGATGTTATCTGGGTATCTGGGTCCTGTTTCTCACATTTTGCACTTGGAACATGTCTCAACCTGTTTCTACCCCCCACCCCTTTTTTTGCAACCAGTATTGGGGGGATTTACCGCCCCACCCCCCTGTCTCCTCCTTCTGCTTCTTTGTGTTTAGACAGCTGAAAGAGTCTCAAACAGCCAAAACCCCTGAAGCAGCCAAATCTGCATATGAATGTAGTTGAGAATAATATGGCTGAGAGATTTTGGCAATTTCCCTTTCAGCAGCAGCTGCTGCTATAAATCAGCTGAGAGTGAGAAGTTTAGTTGGTGTTAGTAGCTGCTCAGCTGCAGTAGAAAGGGCTCCTTCTTCTGTTTTCTCCCTGAAGTCCAAGGCAACATGATGTTGGGGGGGAGGGCTCAAAAGATCACATTGACATGTTCCCCCAGCTGCGCAGACAGTTGTTCTCCTCTAGTGGTGTTATGTTTCCTCTGTTGCAGTTTCGTGAAACACCTGCTGCAACAGCATTACAGTCGGTTTAATAAAAAGAATCTTTTTAAGAAGCAGATTCTATTAGATTTCCACTGTGGAAACTCTGCCCAGCTCGTTAACGATTAAATCAAATGTAAGCAAGCTTAACGAGAGACGGTAACACTCTTGTAAAAGTTCTGTTTTATTAACAAGGAGTTTTACTATTAACTGCAGGAGCCTTGAAGTGGTCACAGTTTGCAGATTGGATTTTATGGCCCATCAATGTTGGCTCTTGAGAGGCTGCTAAAAGTTCAGCGGGGGGGGGACGGGTGAACATTATCTCTCCCGCAAAAACGATGGAAGTTTGCTGAAAGCAGTAGCTGTTATAAGAGAAGTGGAAGCTGTGTGCTTTGTTTCAGCCCAGAATAAACAAGAGGAGGAGGAGGAGGCATTTACACATGCAGGTATTAAAGTGTTCTGAGCTACCTTTGCAGCAAGAGGTGTTTTATTTGCTTGGGTTTGGTTTTTACCTTTAAGCCATTATGGCACAAATACAAGCACATTTTGTTGTATCCTTCATCACCACTATACACTAATCTCGTAAGAGAAAAGCTGTACTACATTTAGCTAGTAGCTAATTTCCATGTGTAGTCCTTCAGGAGGAGGCCCTGCTAGGGCCGTAACACCGGTGCACGCAATATTAAATAATTGTTTAAGTTTTTTTTTTTTTTTTGTTTTGTTTTGTTTTTTTTTTTTAAATTTTATTTTTAAAGTGTGATGCATGTTCTTGGTCTGAAAACTGGCGTCACCAGTGAAGCCAGTGCCGTGTGTTTGACCAGCATTCTTTCTAATGGCCACCAGGGGGCTAACTTTTGGGTGTAAACAAAAATCAGATTGTACGAAAGTCTGGGAAAATGAGCCTACTGCTCTCTGTGTCTACGACCTCAGCAAACAATGAATCTACAGGCTCGATCCCAAGTATGAAGTCTTATGCAATACAACATATTAATTTAGATCCCATTGTTGTCAAGAGGATGTGATTTATGGCAGTGCTAACTTGAGATTGACAGTTTGCTACCATATGAATACCTTTTAGTTTGCCAGGCAGGTTTTATGTACAGTCTGCAGATTTTACCAGTTACATAATCATTATCCTGCCTATCATATACACAGAGATAGCTACTCGATCACTTCAAACTGTACTATGTAGCACAACAGGTAACAATTTGAGGCCTTTTCTTTTTAGCCTTTTGAAAAATCAAGAAGTTAGCCATTTGTATGTGACGTCTCTTGGAAGAAAATGTATCTGGAGATGAAATCATCCAGACTGGAATGGCTTTGGTGTTACGTCATATTTTTAGAAGTCTGACATTACTCAGAAGCCTCTAAATAATTTGCTAAGAAGTACAGCTCAGTTGTTACTCCCGCTGGCATGAGTAAAATAAACTGACACTAAAAATCTGACTCCCCACAGTCCCCCCCCCCAAAAAGAGGAAAAAAACAAAACAAAAAAGAAAACCCACTCAAACTGTGAGTGGTTAGAATTCTGCACTAAAATGACTTTAAAAGATCTTGGAAAAAGGTTTCCACTTCCTGAAAATGCGAGTGAATTATAGGATTTTTGTTTGTGTCAATGACTCGCTCCAGACAAACATACAAATTGTAGTGCTTGTATCCTCTGATTATCTGCTGCGTTACCAGGTCAACCTTCAGTCTAAGGTGGGATTATGCTCTGTTGTAGACATGGACGACTGCAGATAACCAGACCAGTGGTCGCTCTTTGAAGTCCACTTGAAGAATGCATGTGTAGTTGGTGCTTTAAAGTGCAGTCTCTCCACAGATGAGTCTGTGGAGTTCTAAAAGAAACTGGCAGGCACGCAGCCATCCACACTAGCAGATTCACTCATGTATTTTAAGATTTAAGTATTTTTGAGTCTCTGATGGAAAGTTTCTTCTCCTCCAGGGTTTGTTTTTTTTTTTCTTGCTAAGAACATCAGAATTTGTTATTTTTTTGTCTTTCTTGAACTTTAAAGTAACAAATTTGAGTCTGAACAAGACGTTTGTAGTGCTTTCACATGTTTGGCAAGAAATTCAAAAGAAGCAGAAAAGAGAAGTTGCTCTCTGTTTTTGGGGACAGCTTATTTTGTCATGCGCCTAGAAATGTTGTCCACCGGTCACTGACGTGTGACAACCAAGACTTAATTCCTCATTTTGGAAAGTGAAGAAATAACATGGTGTGCCCTGTAAGTTTGTGCAGGGTGTAGGTGACTCTCTTAAGGTGCTCTTCAAGACTTGTTAGAAAAACTCATACATCAGTCTCCAGCAGGTTAAACTGAGCTGAATCACAATTAAAGCCTGGATTGTTCTCCCTCATGGGTGAGCACATGATTAGTTGTAGACACTGATCTAAAGGAGCCTTGAGTCTTAAGTATTTGTACATTTTCAAGTGTGACATAAAGTTGGTAGTTGTTTGCGCTGACTAACATTAGGGCCACAAATATGGAGCACAGACTCCATTCAAAAACAAAATCTAAACATGTGATTATCTAGCGATCTAACAAATACAGTATTCATTCTCTAATGAAGCACAGCATCATGACATCTCGTGGAAATGGGATCTTTTTATTTGTGTACATGGACAGAGGTGCCGGCGGGACCCAATTTTATAGTATGCACAAACAGAGTGCGATTCATGCCTTTTACTTTCTACAAAGTACCACTAACTTTACCAATACACAATCATAAAACTCAGATCAGCTTAACCAATACAACAGAGGAGGATTTCCCCAGCTGGCAGCAGTCATCATCAAAACAATTTAATCAGTTTAATGATTTCTTTGAGCTGTTGATATTTTGTTAATAACAAAAAAATAGAATTAGGTGGTTTGAATTCATTTGGGATTTTCTCTAATACACTCATACTTACAGACATGCTAATATCTGGTTAAATGTCCACATAGTTGCACCTCTGATGCTTCTGGTAGCCATCAATGAGCTTTTGAAGTCTTTAAAATTACCATGATATTCATGCACATGAGTGTATGTACACTTCTGAGCACAACTCTATGAAGCATCACTGTTGTTGCACTAAAATGCTGCTGCAGCTGACTTTGTGAATCCGAACGCCTCAGCATCAGATGCATCTGTCGAGATGCGCGTTAATGTCACAAAGATCATGATGGTTGCAGCACCAATTTCTGCAGATTCTCAGCAAAGTCTTCAAAAATCTGGCGTCTTTTTAATTGCAGTCAAATACACAGGGCTCGCAAGGATTACCTGAATATACGCTGACCTTATTTATTTTTTTATCTTTGGCCATGTTTAATATGAAAACCTGTCATTTCACCAGGATATCTGAGTTCAACAGGAATTTGTACATTAGATTTTAAGGGTTGTGTTGTGCAGTAATAGCATGGGAAACCCTGCTGAAGCAAGGATTAGATAATCTGTAGCGTTTATCCAGATATCGGCACATACTATACCATGTCTGTACATGCTGATTCAGCATTTAGGTCAGTGCAGCCTCCCTCCAGATAAGGCCTGTTTGCTCTGAATCTACAATGAGCCTGGTTTAATTTACTTAAATACTAATAAACTCAAAATAAATTGGATAATAAAGAACATGCTGTGGTGTCAGTAAAGCAAGCCTGTGCTTCATGTGATGGTAACAGCCTAATTCAAAGCAACCACTCACAAATCTTGGTTTCACCATCTTGGATATAAAATCGTTTCACTTTTAGAGCTGGCTTAAAATTTTACTCCCCTTTTTATACATTCATTAAATCCATGAAAAAGATGGATAGTCCTTTTTTTATTATTTTGTTTCTCTTTACTGCTACTTCATTTACTGTAAAAAGTTTGAAGACATTGCAGATCTAACTTTTTGTTGTCGATGTTTCCTCATGCTTGGATCTTTGGTTCTAGTACATGCAGTCAGATGTCAGTACTGTTACCCAGATGCATTGTTTGCAGCTTATCCGCCTCTTCATCAGAAATCAATACATAATGACACAGAAGAGCTTCAGTTTCTTCATTGATTGCAGCTCAATCAGGGCTTTTGTACACCGCTGTTTGGTTCTGTTGTACTGAAAGTGGAAAAACGCAGAAGAGCTGGAGTGGTATGTTGAGCTGCCGGCTGTCCTTTTTTAACTGTTATTTTTCTTATCAGTGTCCTGCAGCAGAGTGCTAAACCTTCAGTTAGTTAAACAGAAATAAAAGGAGCTTTTAGTAGAGGAGTGAACTATGTTCTGTCATGCGATGTGTGTGTGATGATGAGTGTTGGTGTTGGGCTGGGTTGTTTGTTTTTACTTTTTTTGTGATACAGTAGTGTAATTTGAAATATTTAAGGATTTCATCTGTCTTTTCAGTGGACAAGATTGTAGCTCTGAATTACAAACAAAAAACTGGCACATTGTGAAAACTTGAGACACAGAATTATGCTCTTCTCTAATTTTGGTAGAACAGATAACTGGTCTGAGAACTTGAAGTGAGAGACACAAATGGTACAAATGGTAATGTTAGTTATTTGTATATTGTGATGTAAAACGATCCACTCTAATGCTTCCAATAGTTCTGTCATTAAAGTGAAGGTGTAGTTGCTCATTACAGAAAGTGCTTGTTTGCACATAACTCAGTTACTTTCAGTTGAACTGGAGTTAAATACAGACTTATTACAGTCATCAGCTCAAGATGCATTAACATAAAGCTGCCTTTTATTGCATTTTTTTTTTTTTTTTTTTTTTATTGAGGTGGAGTTGTTTCACTCCTTTTGGGTGTTCGGGGGCTGGATAAGGTTAGTCCATGGGATGATTCTGGGCAATGTGTGTCTGCCATGGTTTTTGTTTGTTTGTTTTTTATGTGAAAACGATTCTGGCATCATTGCAAGGGGGGGGTTTGTTTGTTTGTTTTTCCTCTCATTTTGTGAATGAGGCAGTGGGGAGAGGGGTTGCACACAGATCTCCATTTGGAAGATTTGAAGAGATTGCTTAACTCCACAACAGTTAAATTTGTTTGCTTATTAATTAGAGAAAGAACAGTGTTTGATTCTGACGTAACTAAAAGTGTGCCATTCAGAAGTCCTCACATAAAACTTTATCATGTTACAGAGGCGTTAAAGCATGTTAAACCTGCTTAAAGTTACGAGCGTCTTGCTGTCATTAATGTTATAGTCCGGTAATGCAGTGAAGTCTTTGTGTGGTTCATTTTATTGAAAGCAGCATTTTATTCATTTTCCCTCCTCATTTAATTTGTCATGTGCTCTGTGTGCAAATTGGGAAAAATGCAGTTTGCTTAACAAGATTTGCCAAATTTCTTTTTATTTTACTTTTTTTTTTTTTTTTTTAAATGGCTTTTTAATAATTCACCAAAACTAATTTATGCATTCAGAGATAAACATTTTATAAATTAACTTTACATTCTATGGTCACTTTATTTGCTAAATGAGCTGCCCAGCAGGAGTTTAATGTGTGTGGTTTGGCTACTGTTTGGACAGTGGCAGACATGTGATGAAGCCAGTTTAACAGCTTCCTCCTGAGCTTGTTTGTTGTTTGTCCGTTTTGACACAAACCCACTTTTTTGTGCTTTTTGCTCATTCCTCGTGTTCATTAGTGACCCGAGGTGGCCTCTGCCTGACCTTTTAACCTTTCATGGACCTTTAGCTCTGCAGAGCTTGTTCGAGAGAGTTTAGTTGTGGCAAAACAAGATATTTGAAGACTTGCATTTTCAGTCTGCCTTAGTTTTAGATGTCATCACATTTTCCGTTTGACTGACATACACCGAGGGTATGTGGTTCTTGCTTCCATGAGTCAGCCTTCACTGTGCTCTCATTCTATTCTTGTGACTCAGTAGCTTTGTATGTGCTAAACTTGTGCCACTTATATCTGCCAGACAGACCGTGAACATCTTCAGATCTTCTGTATAAGGCGAGAATGAGGCGAAGAGTTGCAAACACAGAGACCAGACCCAAGACATTTGTTTTCCCCAGAGCAAATAAATGTTAAACTCGTGGGGTCATACGAGTTTCACATCAGTTTCAGAGTAATGAACGAATCGCTTATTATTTATCGCCTCATCTTGAGATTAAATATCCACTATGATTTCCAGAAAGTTAGCTGTGTTATTAGAAATGCCATCACTCTGCATTAAAGCAGCCCAAGCTACCGAAATCTGACACAGAACAAAAGCCAGACAGGTTTTTCAGGTCAAAAAAGTGCATTGCTCAGATCAGAGCCATGTTTGTTGTGCATATTAGATTGCTTGACAGATTCTTGGAGAGCCATCATCATCTAGAAAATGACACGTTATATCTGTATCTAAATTTAAGGTTAAACCGACCTTTGCTGGCCAAGTGAATGGAGTGTATTAAAAAAATGCACCTATGACACAGCCTTTGAAAAGATTAGTGAGTGAGTAGTGCTGTGGAACAAAGCACCTATGCGGGAGTCTCTGTTACACTTTCTAACATGATTCACATGCCTGGTAAGCTAGCTAATACCATGTGTTTTTCCCATCTGTTTATTTAGAGGCTGCAAAGCATCCTTCATCTTATTCCGGTTCCTCGGTTTGCTGGTTTCGGTGCCACCTCCTGTTTTGTTCACTGAGAGAGGAGATCGGTACATAGACATCTCTCCACCCTGGCAGTTTGCGTAATAGCTTTTTAACATGTGTTAAAACGTTCCAGTTTTTTGCCGACAGTGCAGCAGCCAGCGATTGGTGATATGTTTGCGCAAGCATGGATGTGCAATGCGTACAAGAATAACCTTTTTAGGGATCCTTTTGATTGTGGGGGAAAAAGTGGACAAAACTGAAAGAAAAATGGAACACAGTAGTCGCACATGAGTATATGTGTACAGCTCTCCACTCAAGGTCAGCAAAACAAAAAGGAAGAATGATTAAATTAGTATATTTTAATACGTGCCAAAAATATGCCCGACTGTAGACTTGACCAAACATTGTTTATATCCAGCCAGCTGTAAAATGTTTAAAGCCATTGTTTTAAAATGTATCATACCTATACTGTTTATCTGTGACATATATTCTAAAAATCCTCTTAGATCCTAAACTCTTTTTCCTACCTCTAACCAAGAGGAGTTTGATACAGCACGACATTTTCTTTCTTTTATGCAGGTAGATTATTCTCTAAGTTAGATGCTTGCTCTGATCATCGGGTACATGCAGTTGCAGTTCCTGTAATCAGTTTTATGCAAGCAAAATTTAAGCCTCAACATGGCCAATAAGTAGTTTACCTCATGCATATAAATGTAAGCAGTCATTAGATGCGCTGGGTTGCTGGGAGGATTGGCAAAAGTGCGTAAGCGAACAGCAAACGACTGAGGTTTTTCCTCTTTAATTTCTAGTCATGGATTGAAAACAAACTTGGTCATCACCGCTGTCATCCTAAAGCCCAACAGTCCAACTGTGTTGTTTCAGAAGACAAAAGACTGGCCTCCCCATGTTCTGGTAATTACAGAGGAGAATTGTAACAGGCCTGTTATTATTAGAGAACCAAGCATCTTTCAGGACTTGAGGGCTTATGTGAATTTTGCCAACGCCTGCACATTTCCCCCCTTTTCAGCCCTCAGGGAGAGAGAGCGTGGGGTAGTGCATTGTCCCGGCACACATGGTCGGGTGTTTGCTAATTCCCAGGAGGAAAAATTCAGTTTTTGTTGTGGCTGCGGATGGACACGTATGGTTGGGGATGATTGATTAAGCGCCTTTTGCCTCATCATCTGGATTTCAAAATGTCATTGAAAGAGTTGGCTGACATATTCCACACACAACATGGTTAAACCGGGTTTTGGGGTCTTGGGAAAAGGAAAAACAGTCCAACAAAAGAACTGCTTTCAAACTACCTGATCTTTTTAATGCTGCATAATCATGCGATTATGAAATGGGTGTTTAGGTTTGCAGTGCCTGTCTTCCTGTTTCTCTACCAAAGTAAGCAGAGGGTTAGACTACAAAGCCCTCAGGTTAGAGAAGAGTCTCAAGGGTGCCAGAGTGACGTTTCAGCTCGTCAGTAGTACTCTAGATACTATCGGCATATCACAGGAAGGATGTGCTAGAAGAAACGCAGGTTGTGCAGGATGCACTTCCTGTGTTCTTGTACTGAGCTTGGTGGAATCTTTTCTAAATGCTAATTGATGGCACCCCTTTGTTCTATCTTTAATTCTCTCTAAGACAAAGTCCAGCCTTTTCTCATGTGCAGTCTTTGTTTATTGTCCCCAGGTGGTGTCAGATGCTGCAGGCCAAGGGGTCACAATAACAGGCAATAAGACTTTCAATAACTGGAACTGGCCAAATGCCGTCATCTTTGCCGCCACAGTTATCACCACCATCGGTAAGTTCTTCTGGATGTTTGACAGCTGGATTTATGAAACTGATGCAGGATCACTTTAGGTCTGGGCTCTTGGTTGTTTTTGTATTTTAAATGTCTTTATATTTACACTCAAATTTAATCTTAAAGGAGCACAGTGTAAACTCAGAGGACAGTTATTAATGCCACCTCATTTGTATCAGTCAAAGCGACGAGATATACAGTCTGTCCTGTTTGCAGTGCATGTCATGCAACCACTTAGAGACCGAGCTGAGTATCAGCATATTGATGGCAGAGTTTACTTGGACAAGGTGAAGCTACTGATCTCAGATAGCTACATAATCACAAATCTAAGTAACAGATTGGTGGGTAACTGTTTTACTGTAGAAAGCCAATTTTAGTTGTATTTCTTTGTTTTGTGCCGTTGCATGATTTCCAAAATCAGTACTGTAGAGTTAAATATTAATGTAATTTGGCAAACTAGTCAACTAGTGTTTCCACTCGGATATGCTTTGTTGCTGGTGATAACGTGAGCCAGCTAACTTTAGGTGACTGCAAAATGGGCAGCTGAGTTGGTAGGGCGTATGCTCGCTAACATTTTAGCAACATCTGTGTTTTTAGTTTTTTGTCCTTTTAAGGAGTTTGTGTTGTCCTGGGAGCTGAATGTTTGTTCGCATGTGTGATTAGTGGAGTGTTGCTCACTGTTGAAGCTGTAAGTGGAAGAGACACTTGGGAACAAACCTAAAAGCTTCACATCCTTTGGATTCCATTACACAGAATTTAGTCCAAAAGTTCTTGGAGGCAATGGAGAGAGTTGCAATCCATTCAGATGTGAACAGTAAAATAGTTTATTGCTTGAAAGTAACATTACATCATGCATTTTTATACGTTTCAACAGTGTGCTTATCTTCAAATTGTAAGAGATGCTCAAGTGGCTTCTCGGTGTCTTTTATAACTTGCTCACCTCTAATGTAGGAATCTCAAATCCTCTTAAATTATCTACGCATGCCGCATTGAATGGCCTCTTGTTTTCTGATCAACGCAGGACATTTCAGGGAGTAGTCAGGAACCAATAGGTCGTCCAAATGTAAGCATGCTGTTAGGAATGATAATAAAACTAAATTCAAAGATAACTGAGAAGAACAAATTATTTATAAATGAGCCGACAGGAGTATCAGATGTTGTAACTCTGACGGTAGTCCGTCAACATAGTTTTGCAGTTTTGGTCATGAGCCACTTATTTGTATAATACAATGGAGTTGTGTTTTTTTTTTTTTTTTTTTTTTTCTCTCTCTCTCTCTCTCTCTCTCTCTCTCTCTCTCTCTCTCTCTCTCTCTCTCTCTCTCTCTCTCTTTTTTTTTTTCAGGCTATGGGAACATTTCCCCCAAAACATCAGCAGGACGCGTGTTTTGCATTTTCTACGGCCTGTTTGGTGTGCCTTTGTGTCTTACCTGGATCAGTGAATTGGGGAAGTTCTTTGGCGGTAGAGCCAAGCACCTGGGCCTATTTTTAACCAAAAAAGGCCTATCACTGGTAAGCTGATACTCCTTTTTTTTTTTTCCTCACTCCCTTCTTTAATTTCTTTGAAAAGTATCTTAATCTATTGTTCAGCTGAAGTAACTTTCTTTTTTTTTCTTTTTTTTTTTTTTTTCCTTCCTCCAGAGGAAATCTCAGTTTACTTGCACGGCTATCTTTCTTCTTTGGGGTGTCCTGATCCATTTAGTCCTCCCGCCTTTAGTCTTCATGTCTCAAGAGGGTTGGACTTACATTGATGGCTTGTACTTCTCATTTGTTACCTTGACCACAATTGGATTTGGGGACATGGTGGCAGGTAAGCTGTCTTCTAAAATGTAGACAGTTAAGTTAGTTTAGTAAAAGGTGCTTCTTGATGTCCTTGAACCTTTTAAATTTCCTGCACTTACAACTTCAATGCAAATCACTCACACTGTTCTTTGTCCCTGCAGGTGTGGATCCAAACAAACAATATCCACCTCTGTATCGTTACTTTGTGGAGGTTTGGATTTATCTAGGCTTGGCCTGGCTTTCTTTGTTCTTTAACTGGAAAGTTCGGATGGTGATTGAAGCCCACAAAGCCCTGAAGAAACGCCGCAAGCTGCGCAAGCTATCTCTCGAAGAGCTCCGCCACTACAAAGAGTCTAACAAAGTTTCCCCTAGTTCTCCTCCCACTCCGAACGATGTCAACATTTTCAGCTTCTTGTCCAAGAGGAAGGAAGGCTACAATGACCTGATTAAACAGATTGGCAACAAAAAAGATGGCAACAAAAAAGATGGCAGCAAAACGGTCAGTAAATCTAAAGAGATCAGTCGCTCGAGGAGTTGCAACGATGCGCCCATGTTTAACGGCCATACCATCCTCAGCCTGGACCGCTCGCCACGTCAAAAGAGGCGCTATAGCTTTAGTGACCGCGTCACCGTTGCCTTTTCTAAGTCTAAGAACTACCTCTTGGGCTCAGACAATGGTTTACTGCTAAAGGAAGACCAGGTGGAGGGTGACCTAGAACTAAACCATGATCAAATGTTTGAGAACCAGCTTGACAAGGATGTGAATCTGGAGAACGGAGGAGAGAGAGAAAGTGTATCAGGCGGTCACAGGGCGTGGGACTCCAAGGAGTACCACTCTCTAACGTTCCAAAATGCCAACATCACCTTTATCGACGAGGAGAACTTCCTCAGCAATAACTCTGAGGAGCTGGAGGAGGAGGAGGAGGAGGACGACGACGATTCTAAAGCAAAACTCTCAATCACCACGTGCGACGAAAACATTGAGATGAACTCCAAGGAGGAGCAAAGCTCCGAGTCCGAAGGATCTGTCTTCACGAGTGACGGTTCAGAACACAGCCACTCGTACGAGAAACTGGTAGAGGAATATGTAAAGGAGGAAAACACAGACTCCTGACACGTGAAGGCAACACACGTGAAGCATTGTAATGTGAAGCGTTTGAGAGGAAAGTTCCATTGCACTTTGAAGGGGTCTGATCATGAGAAGTCAAGATCAAATTTAAAATCAAACTTTTGAGCACGTGTCCTTTGTCATGCTGAATCTGAACTGCAAAGTACGTGACACATAACCCCAGGAGTATTTAACGACTGATCTGTTTCTTTGTTTTATACGGTTTGAAAAACTATAAGCAACATTTTATTGTCATGTCCAAAGAACCAAGTATTTCTTTTTGTTTTTTTTCTACTTTCACATGGGATTTCTTCTGATTTCCTGTAGTTTCGTGTATTTATAATCACCATATTGGTGTTTTTTGTTTTGTTTTTAAATATATTTATTCAAATGAAGGAAAGGGTAGCTTTTATTCAGTGGCTACGTGGGTTTATGTTTCCCGTTGCACAATTCCACCAAGTGAGGATAGACCAAAGTTCATCCCAGTGCACATTGTTCTTTTTATAATCTGAGCCAAGCATGTCTTAAAGAAATGAAGGGCCGAATCTTATTGCTGTGTCTGAGATTTCAATTTATTTTGACTGTAAGAAACAGAGTTGTGACTGTACTCTATGCAACACACGCGTCCTAGAACAAACCTCTTCGTGAACAGACTCCAAACTTGTGAAGTTGTGGGGCGGTGTTGTGGTTTTGTGCACATCTGTTCGAAGCCTCCTTAGGCATTTGCTTCCTAAGCTTGATATTTTGACTTGGGATGGCGCTGCCTGCCTGGAACAAGCCTTTAACAGTGAAAACATTCCTCCTTACCACTCTTACTCGATTTTTATTTGCCATGTAAATATTGGCTGAAGGCCCGTCAGTAGCCTCAAACATGGCTCGGGCTCAGGACGCGGCCTTGCTACTCATGTTTGCCTTCGGGGGGCTCGCACTGCCGTCAATGATTGAAGTGCCACTTGTGAAAGGGAGCCAAGGTTAACTCGGAGCAGATCGATCCTCTTTGACGCATGTTTCAGTCGTGCCTGCACAGGCCTGTAACTTGTTGATGTCTGATGCGTTTCAGCCTGAATTATTTCTGCCTTTTTTGCACGTGAACTGGCACACAAACTTGAAACAGTATTATGGTAAAATGGCAGAGATCCAGTGCCACAGAGGGCTACTTTAAATCTAAAGCGAACTAAATTTAGTAAAGTTGATTAAAACACATAAAACACACTAAAACGTTTTTTCTTTTGTTATTTTTCCTCATGTGAACATGCAAACTGCCTTGCAGGTGACCGCCATCACCTGATATGGCTTTAAATCCACTGTGAAGCAGAGGATGAACAACACTGTAACATCTGTTGAATGTGACTCACTGAAAAGTTCTTTCACTGGGTGAAAGAAGGCGAGGAAATAAGTTCTGCTTCCTCGCTTGTGTTTCATCAGAGCCACTTCTTTTTTTTTTCACGTGTTTTTCAAGATGTGTTAGTGCAGCATTGGTACGTGTGTGTGTGTGTGTGTGTGTGTGTGCGTGTGTAGACTGAATTTCTAGCAAAAAATGATTACTTAAGAACAGGTTGGGTAGGTTTAAGGCCATTGTTCATTGTTTCCTTCTTAATGTTGCTCCGTGGTGTAATAAAACTCCATTATATTCATCTGTAAGTTTCTTTTTGTTATTAAGTTATTCATGTTTTTGTGTAAATTTTGTATATGAGTTCTGAACAAAACTGTATATTTCGTTAAAAATAAATACTTAATGAAATCTTTTGAGGTTTGTTTTTTTTTCTCCATTTATCTGACAGTTACTGCACTGATGTAATTCTTTTCCAGTGGTGGAGGTATGGGGTAGCTCTTGGTTCATGGAAGGCCGTGGCCATGCATCATAACTGAAAGAGGGAGGCGGGGGGTACATTTTGGTGCAGATATTTTAAGTTTTTGAATGTGTAACTTTTCACTGCCCTTCATGTTTTAATTGAAGGGCATTTCCTCTGCACAGTAGTTATACACAGTTAAGTTGTCTGTAAATTGTGCTACATTTGTAAACCCTATTTGCACATATAAGGAAAAACAGTTGGATACACCAAATATCCTTTCCATCTCTACCTGCATTCCAAATGTTGTAGACGTGGGTGGTTTAGGGGGTTAAATAGTACTGTATTTTTTGTGTATGCCACCCAAAAATGCCCACAAATCTATCCTGGTCACCCCACTGTTCTTTTCCTGCTCATACCATGATTACCTGGCTTGGTCTCAGATGGTTTCCTCACATCTTCATGTCTCAGCTCTTTTGAGTCACACCACAATAGACGAACAGTGTTTTTTAAAACAGTGCTGTTGTAAAATTTTGGCAACCATAACATGCAGGTTAGGTATAGCTAAAAATAAAATAAAGCACTTTGTGCTTGGTGACGCTTGCTCGACTAAATGTACTTTAGAGGGCAAGTTATTTAAAAAATAATTACCCCTATGTATTTATGAGAGAAGTTGAAATTTTGTATTAATGTTCTTTTATACTTCAGCAAGCCATATTAATTCCCAGATGAGTTCCAGTATTCCCACTTCCATGAATGACAAAATCAAACTGGATGGTGAATCCTCAATGAATTGAATGCTTCCATATTTGCAGACACTAAATTCCACGGATGGCATCATTTCACTGACGAGCGACTGTGTAATCTGCCATTTTCCATGTTGTAACAATTGCATACCAGTTGTAGCTCAAGCCTAAATATAAACGGGTCAGAGATCTACAGCATTTTGTGTTGCATGCTGCAAAATTTGGACATTTAAACATGCGAGTCTGGGCATTGACTTACTTTTGGAGCCAGCCTCAAGTGGCCATTAGAGGGAAAAGTCCAGCTTTTGGCATTGTGCACCCACCATAGCTTTCTTCTTCTGTTATTTATCTACACTAAGAGCAAAAAAATGCATTGCAAACATGTTTTTAACACTATCTCTGCTATGCAGCCCCAGAGGTTGTGTAGCACACAGACTATCCATTAAAGTGGACCTATTTTTTTTTTTCCCCCTCTCAACACCTAATTTATGGAGTGAGTCAAGGACACTCAGTAGTTCCAACCACTTTCTGTTGTATCTTATGATAGTGAGAGCCAGTCGATCAGAAGAAAGTTGGCTTAAAAGACTGAACTAAGGATTCAATAAAATTATGAGATAAATGATAATAAATTGATAATTTATTTTGAGTTGTGAATCTTGCAAAGCTACTCTGGAAATGAGCAGAATGACTTCCTTTTAAACTGAATCCATATTGGAATGCATCTTAAGTATCCTTCAAGGGTTTAATGATACTTTCATATCGTCTCGTACCGTCTATCCTTTATTGTAAGAAAGTAACGCTTCAAGTTACATTTACAGCATTAAAAATACTGTAATCGTGTTATTTCCCCTAGGCTTTTTTTGAAACACTAATTCAGTCTGTACAGGCTCATGGTGCGTTTTCCCTGGCACGTTGTTGCCTGGATTTGCTCATTATGCACACAAAACTCAGGGTCAGACGTCAAGTAAACACACAAAGCAGCTATAATAATGACACTCAGTTTATTCCTAAGGGTGTAGCCAGGCTGCTGACATCTCCTGATCTGCTAAAAGAACATAAGGTTAATGTTTGCTTGACAGCCAGTTTTTGTTGGCAGTCGCCACAGAAACTATGATCGCCTTCTACTTAAAAGAAATCCGCTCAGACAGCCTCTAAAAAAAAATGTAGAAAAGGATTAAAAATGGGCAGCAGCTAATATTTTTAATCTCTATTTAAAACTTCTTTTCCTTTTTGTTTTGTTGCTTCTCAGTTTGAAGGTGTGTGAAAAATGGTGTAAGATGAACATCATGTAGCTGGGGAAATTCATAAAACAGCACACTGGCACTGAGCAATAGTGCAGCAGTGGTTAGAAGTGTTGCCTCATATTAGCAAGGTCATGGGTTCAAATCCACCATCTCAGAGTCAGTATAACAGGGTTTTTAACTTAAACATATCACATGTCTGAAGTGATTTTATAAGAAAACTGGGGTTTTACTCAGGAGTATAATGAGTTTCTTACCTGTTGTTATGTCACTGACCTTTTAGCCTCTTCTTAGAAGAGAGCTGCTCTCCCTCCCTCCCTTTCTGTTCCAGGTTACCACACCTGATTGCCACAGCAGAGCAGCATCAACATCATTTGTGAAACAGCGTATATAGCTTTAACAACAAGTGCTTCACCCTCTTTTTTAACCATCGCGCGCTGGGAAGTGTTGCGTTAGTTTTGTCTAGCTTCAGTTGTTATTGAAAGTTAAAGGTGGCAAATTTGTGGGATGTAGTTTGTTTTGCTGTTTAGTCAAAGTACTCAGAGATTAGCAGAAGCTTGGGAGGGGTGCGCTGCCATTTGTGGCCAGTGATAGTTGTAAGTAGTATTAGTTGCGCTGCTGCCCTCGTATGTCACGCCCTTCGTGCCCCTTATACTGTAGAGCTGCACTGTAGAGTTACTGCATGAGCTGTGACAGATTTCCCGTATTAGTCGTTTGGGTAGTGGAGCCGAAACACAATTTAAAGATCCGAAAGCCCTCAAGCTTTTGCCCTGCTGAATATGAGCCGATGATGAGCACTGATGATTTTCACTGAACCGAACTAAAAGGAGATCTCAGCATGAAAACGTGCTGAGTGTGGCAGAAACACAAATGTCTCCTGTTACTGTGGGGTTGAAGCAAAACGTAAATCATCACTCTGCAACTTTGTCAAAACTACTCAGTCTGAGTTTTTTGAATCAATTTCTTAAGTGGTCAGGCCAATTAAAATCAACAAAATCTTAAAACAAATGTTCCCACCTCGAAATAAGCTCATTTTTTATACAATAACTGTTGCATATCTAATTAAACTCACAGAAGCACACCTGGGTGGGTTGAAATGTTCCACTTTTTAATTAAAAGTTTGAGTATTTTTGAGCCTTAGATTCTCATTTTATCTTAGTTTATTCTGTGGATTCTTTCATATCAAGAAAACAAAGTCCAATGAAAACAAAGGGAAATTTTAAGTACCATCTGCTTAAATGCTTACACTCCATGTGCCATATGTAAGAAACAATATTAAATATCTCAAATCTAAAATTTTAGATGTTATGTACATACTATACCCAAACAAGAGTAGGTAGAAGTTTACCACTTCTAGAGATCTAGTCCATTATAAGTTAATAAGTACATGATTTATCCATATGAAAAAGGTCAGGACTGAAAAAAGATTTCAATCGCTTTAAAAAGCAGGGAGAAAAAAAAAGTCTTACACTCACTCCAATTGTCACCATAAATTGAAGCATCAAAATAATTGGCTATAACATAAAAACACATTAAACAGCAATGATGTCTAATGGCTGTGAGATAGAGTAACAGAAACAAGCGTGCTCTGGATGTTCGATCCGGTTTCTGATATTCACTGGAGGAAGCTTCAAAAAGTGCATTTTGTGTAAACATTCAAGGGTCACATCACCATATGAGATGTTTTAACCAGCAGCCTATCATATGAAAGGTCTCATTTTTACCTACAGTTTGGTACCCGGCCATCCTCCAGTTGTGATTCCATTCTAAAATAGGTATCGTTTAACACTTGCAAATAAAGCTGTGAAATGGAGAAACATCATCATTTGTAATGCCTCGCTTACCTTTTTTTCCTCCAGTGGGTTTAAAGGGATTTATTAAGGAAATCAATGAATGTCATTTATTCAATGATCCATTTGTTCTCTTTTCTTTGCCCTCACCCTCCAATCAGTCGTTATAGATGGCTGCCCCTTCACGAGTCTGCCTCTACTGGAGATCACTTTCTGTGAAACCAGAGTTCTTCCTTCCCACTGTCACCAACTGCTGCTCAAAGTGAATTGATTGACTGATCTGATCCACTTACCTGAAAGCAACTCTTATGAATTATTGCTACAAAAGTAAAATTGAATTGGAAGGTTTTTTAAAAGCTACGATCAGAAAAACATCACTTTGTCTACAAGTCTGAAAAAAATAGTCTGAAATACTATCTATTTACCATCTGAATGTGCAACTAAAAGAGCCTCAATCGTTAGCAATTATTTCATGGTTTTATTATTAGAGCCGGGAATATCAGGAAGTTGTGGACATGCAGCACGTGTTGAACATCACAGTGCAAATGTGTGCAAAGAGGGTATTCAAGGCTTTTCTCTTCATGATAAGAGTAATTGCAATGTGCAAGATGCCTTCGGGATACTTGGCATTTGGTCTGAGACAAGTCTCAGTTGGTCTCTGTGATTGGACTCAAAGAGTCAGTGTTGTCTGGCGCTCAGCTCAGAAAGGGAGCAGCTTGTTTGGTGGCTGCGTATGCCATCATGCTCATGGGGCGATAACCACAGGTGATGGAGGATCAGAGGGTCTTGTGTCTTCGGTTTCATGGTGCTTACGCTTCACACATTTTATCACAATGTCAGCCATGAAGATTTTATATGGTTAGGGGATTTTCGGAGTCAGATTAGATCAGGGTGAGAGGTTTGTTTGCACTTAGATATAACATGCCTCCTTCAAGTGTGCTGGCTCTATCTGGACACTTGAAGCTGAGCCACACTAAATACCTTAAAGTTTATGGTGCAAAGTTTATAAAGTTTATGGTCTAATTCAGAAGAAATATAAAACAAAAGGGTTGCACATTGGCGCTTGACACCTAGAATCTCAACTTGTAAAGTTCAAAGTTCACCTGTCATAAAATAGTTCAGTCTGACCTTTGAATCTACATTCCTTCAGCTTTTTATAGGCTCATAAAGAACCAAGACGCATGAAACAGGATCAAATATTCAGGGGGTAATTTGGATCACATCATGGAAAAAAGAAATCATGCGCATCAATTTGAAGTTAACATCTCTATATAATGTCATATAAAATCACTTTCTATATGAAATATTAGAACAAATCAAGACTATAAGCAGGGGTGCACATAAGTGGTCCGCACTTGCGCATTTGCTGTCAAAATAAAAGACGCGCTCCAGATAAGAAGTTGCAACACGCGTTTGTGTACATATAAAAGGCACTGTGGGATTTTCACGGCATATTCTGCACCAAATCTCTGTGCGTTCATCATTTGTTTGAAGCCAGCTCACCTCATGCAACCACTTTTCCGAGAATACGCGCTTCTTCTGAAGTCCTTCTGACATTTCTTTGGAGGTGGAGGAACACCAACGTAATTGCTTAAAGGAGCTTGCTTCTTCGACATCTTTAGGAGTTCTAAACAAATGTCTGTCCTCCTCCAGAAAATCTTATGTACTCAAACGCGTGTTGCAACTTCTTATCTGGTGCGTGTCTTTTATTTTGACAGCGAATGCGCACCTGCGGACCACTTATGGGCACCCCTGACTATAAGAGAATTTAAGAACACAAAGGGCCTTTCTCTAGATGTAGAGGGCGTGGTGAAAAATTAAACCTGTAACAGTCCTCCATGGATAGCCTCAAAGTAGCAATGATGAGATAAAATTTAACTGCTAATACTCAAATAATTGTATCTATATTACAGTAAAACTTTAACTTCATCCTTGTTTAGCACATCAAATAACCTGCAGGTTTTTCATACTTCACGGGTGTGCTCTGTGCTGTTCGTTTAGGGAGTAAGATAGATGCAAGAATGACCTAAAGCAGGCGTCAAAGCCTCCTCTGTCTTTTCTATCAGCTAAGCACCTTCTGGCACTGCCTTCTTATTAGCTTGTGTAATAGATTACAGTAAGACAGCAGCTGCAAGACTTCTGGGAAAACATTTAGAATCACACTGACGCCTTTTACCTTTTACAAAGTTTATCGTCTTTGTAAAATGCAGATTCAATCAAGATATAATGATTTAAGATATAATGACAGCACATCATAGACTGAAACTAAAATGTTATTACTCATTTCAAAAACGCTTCCTTCCTTGCACTGCTGAGACAATTATTTAAAGCTGTTTCAAAAGACCAGAAAACAAAGAAAAGATCGGGCTAAACACTCAAATGAAGAGACTCAAGAACACCTAAAAGCTGCACAGCTTTTTTACTTTATATAATTATATGGTTGTGATATGCTTACGCAACGAGAGCTGCCTCCATCTCGCACCCTGCAGCGTTTCCTTAAAAGGTTTGTGTTTAACATTGCAGATTTCATTGGAAATGATTGTGAAAAGGTCAAAGACTGCTTAGCAAGCACTTGCTGTCACAATGAAATTGAAACCTTTGCTAACCTCGTTTAAAAATGGATTTAAGCAGAATAGTGTGTGGGGGTTTTTAAATAGAAAAAAAACATATCAAAGGTTGTTTAAGTGGGGGCTTGGTATTGTACTTTTACCTTGTTTAATATATCAGGTGCTTGACATTTTGGTGCCTCCCTTGTCATTTTTTACCTTTTATAATGTTTCTGATAGGCCTGGAGTATTTTACTGTGCAGAATGCATGAAAAACTTTATTATTATTGTCTTGCTGAAGCACATCTGTAGCATATGCTCCTCACAAACCTGTACACATCAGTTAGCATTAATGGTGCCTTCGCAGATGTACAAGTTATCTATGAAAAGTGTATTAATGACCACCTGCCACACCTTCACTAACGCTGATAACAAGCTAGCTGGTCCCTTTTCTGCAGCATCCATGGGACAAGTACCAGAGAAGGTGTCTGACAGCATTTCATGTTCTTTTTTGTCTTTGTTTTGCCTTTGCACGCTAAAGTTTGAATCTAAATTTTGGACTATGCTCACTAACAATGATTTTCAGACGTCTTCCTGTTAAGATGTAGTTTAAAGTGGCCATCCTGTGGCAGAGTAGGATGTCAAATACAAAAAAGACCAAAAGTAATTACACCAAAAATACTGAGCTGAAAAAAAGCATGGGAAATAGGCATAACAAAACTAACATGAAGGAAACTGGAGGTCAAGCAGATGAGGAAGGAAGGCGTGACTAATCATGTCTAAATGCCTAAAGGCCCTGAGCTGCTGCCATGCAATTACATACTGTATTTAGAATAATGAGCATATGAGCAGGTAAACCTAGAACAAAGAGTGTACATTATTTAATAAAACTATAGCTTTGTCAGTTTCAGATTTTTACACATTCTCTTTTTACTGTTTTAAATCAAATGTGGAATTTTAATGACATAAAAATCTTTGTTTGTATATTTGTTTGTTTATCTCTATTTCCTTTTTACATATTGTTCCAACCCAAAATGTGGTAGAGAACAGCTTAACATGAAATTAAAAAAATCTTGTTAATTTGTTTTATTTTGATAACACAACAAAAGTCTGAATGGCACCTATGACGTTACACATGTTTGTCTAGAACCTGCAAAACAAAAGCCAAGAGCTTAAAGTGGTAACTAATAGCGTGTATAAACAAATAAATCAATTGTGTATCAGCAGCACATTCATCCTAAGACAGAATGATGCCAGCATGTTCTCCTGTCAACAAAGGAAGACGGGGAACCAGATGGAGAGTTGTTTCTGCTGCCTGTAAAACAGCAACGACACTTCAGTAGGGAGCGACTACTCCATGGACCTCTCTGACACCCAATTGTTTCCTGAGTTTCTGTGTCCGGCCTTCCGGACCGGAAACTTTTGGGCACCCCTCAGGGGCTTGCTTTGCATGTGTGTACTCATGTGTTCATGCACTCCGCCGGGCGTTAGTGTGCGAGCGTGCTGTGGATGTGAGAGAGCGAGGTGTGATCGTAAATGAAGACGCAGAAAGTACACTGGCACGTTGCCCAGTGCTTTTTAAAGAAAGGGATGGGAAAGAAAGAAATGGAGCAGCTTTCAACAATGCCAGTAACAGCTGCTCATGTTGACCACAAGCATTATGTTTCCAGGAAGGGAAGTGGCAGCTTTGACCTTTGACCTGACGAGATCCTCACTGAAATTATGCTCTATGTCTTCAGTAGAGTTAAAAAAGCAGAAAAGGAAACACGCTGAAAGAACCTAATGTGCTGCATAAATCCTTTAGTAAAGCTAAGGATTATAGCTGATCACCGGTGTATTGCACTGTATTACCCTGAAACTTTAGTGCGTCTACCTGCAAAAAAAATCAGCTGATTCTTAGTCACACAGCTTTAGTGGACAAAGATTCAAACCAATGACTGTATAAAGGGACAATGAACCCCAGTCTTTTATTGTTTAGTTTCTTAGCACAATAGCTTTTCTGTCATATCTACCTTGTTAGGCTATTAAGGACTACAGGTGGAAATTTATTTATGATTATAATCTGGTTCAAAGCATCTTCTGCTTCTCATGACGGGAAGAGTTTGGTGTATGTATGCTCTTTCCCAATCAAATAAACCCAGTAAACTAAAATAAATTACGAAAACCAAGCCAATTATGTGATATTACATTAAAATACCAGTTTATATCTCAGAGATTTAATTCAATTTCAGTGGCTTATGGTGGGGTAAGGTGAACTGCTAACTCAATCTACCCCTTAGCTCACTCACAGCCCTTGGCTGCTGTTTTGGAAAAAGATGTAGCAGCTATTACATCTGGTACATCAAACTTTTACTCTGACAAGCCAAAAGAAAAAGTTTCTGAGTAAACTTATTAAAGTTTTAGTTACTCATAATGTTGTAGATTTTAAAACAGAAATCTTCAGATTCACAATGCTGTGTTACTGTTGTTAAATTAGCTGGTATCATCATTTAATGGCTAATTCATGACTTGTAATTGATTTGGGACAAGTTATTCAGGACAGGAGCTGAAATATGTTTGAGTCTAAGGTGAATTCATTTATTTTATGCAGCACCGCCACCTGCTGCTCAAATTAATAAACTACCAGATAGAGAGAGAGAACTTTGTCTAATATTAAATATTCAATTGATTATCTGAATAATGTAAGTATGCACAAAAAAATAATAATAAAAAAGAATTGATGACTATTATAACCTGTATCAGGAGCATGTCTTGATTGCTGAGTGCTGTAAAATAAGAAGAGCGCCAATTATAACTATACAAAGTTCAGGGATACTGGACATCACTCTAAAAGTGAGCTCGTGTGTCTGTGGATCAGTGGAGGGAAGGGGAATGGGACTTTTTCACGAATATAAATTACGACTGAAAGAATCAGGAGGAGGCAGTAATATAACATAAGGGGATGTAAAGTGCCAAGTGCCAACACCACAGAAGAAGAAGAACGTCCCTTGCTGAAGAGCTTGTATTTCCTAGCAACGCCCCTTGTTGCTAGGAAAAGGTGGAGGCGCGCTCATTGTGGCGGACTGTCAGCAGTAACAACAACAACAACAACAAAAACGACAGCATGGAACCTCCAGAGGTAATTTGCATGATTGCAGCTTGTCTTCTGGTGTGATTACATTGGAACTCGTCGTTCGGGAGGCTTTAAAGTAATTCTCAAGGCGGGAAATGTGACTATAATCACAGCGTTGGCGATATTAGTAGCTAGCTGGCTAGCTAGCTAAATGCTAACCGCTTTGCTAACCTTCATTTAACGTTACCCTCAGGTTACTGGGTTTAGCTAAGTCTCTCTCCAGTATAATGTTCCTTGTTCCTTGTCCAATTGCAACTAATGTAAAGAATATGCAGGTTAGTCAACGGTTAGTCTCCTGGGTGACACTAGGTTAAATGTAACCTGTTGCTTCTAGTTTGTCAGTCCATTTAGTCTGTTAGTTATAAATAAATCACTTTGATGACTAAATTGACCAGATACAGGCATGCCACATAAACTGCTAATGCGCCGACACGAAAAACCGCAGATTTCTTAATAAAATTAACTGAGATAGAGATGTTAGATTACAATAATGCTTTGTTTATATACTTAAAAAAAAACAGACTTGCTATGAGGATCATTACAGTCTGTAGCCATCCACCATCATTTCTAAAAGGAAGAACTCCCAAAACTTTCAGAATGAAGAAACGAGGAGAAGAGCGTGTTCTCTATCCAAAATAGAAGAGTGTTCATAATTGTATTATGTACTCAGATGATCAGCAACAATACTCAGGTAAACTGCGGTGTTTACATGATGCTCATTTGGTAAGAAAGGACCCTTAACAGTTGACAGAAGGCTGGATATATCCATACTTTTATCCTGTTTACGCCTGACCCTACCATTCAACTTCTGCATCAGACCAGACAACGTTTTTCTCGTCTTATGTTGTCCAGTTTTGGTGAGCCTGTTGCAGACTGTAGCCTCAGTTTCTTGCTTTCCAGTGATACCAGAGGCACGTGGTCTGGTCTTGCTGGTCCTGCTGTAGCTTATTTGTTAAAGGGTTCATGTATTGTACATCTTCTGCATACTTTGGTTGTAACAAACACTTGTTTGAGTTGCTTTTGCCTTCCTATCAGCTCAAGTCAGTCTGGGAATTTTCCTCTGACTTCTGACTGACAACATTGTGATACTGGTGTAATCAAACTGGAATCAGAGCTGTATGGGATGAATGTATGAACTTTCTGCTTTCTACTTTGCTCATCAAGACGTTTTTCACAGCAGACAGTGGCTTGTCTCAAGCAGAGTTATGATTGCTCAGTTTCATTTGATGCCCTCAAACCACCATGTAGTAGTGTGTGACCTCCTGTAAATGAAATGCTGCCAGAATTAAAATGTGATTCTGTTCACAGAGGAGGGCAGCATCTCCTCAGTTGCCAGCAGATGAAGATGTGAGCCGTTATGCTGGACAAACACACATAAGGCAACTAGGAACACAAAGACATTCTGAACTGCAGCAGCCAGGAACACCCGCTCTGCAGTTAGGTATGGATATTAACACAATAATGATTTTAGATTGGAATACTATCAGTATATTAAACCCCTATTTCCTCTGCATGATACATTTGGTAGATTTGGTATAGACAAAGTAGAGTTTGCAGATTGTATACTACTGGAGTGTAGGGATGGGTACCGGTACCCGGTGCCATTAAGGCAAAAAGAAGGAGATCACGTTTAATCGGTTATAACACGGGGTGAGAAATATAAATCCAGACATGTGTGGTATCCACAGAAACCTCTGAATCTCAGCTAAAATCTCATATAAACCATTTCTACAACCACCAAACTCAACGAAAACAAGCCATGATTAAACGAGCATGTAAATGCGCACAAGTCCGCTAAACAAACAAGGCGAACCAGAAATTCTCCAGACTTCATGTAACCGGCTAAAGATAGGCTGGTTATCTTCCAGAGCTATCACCAATTCCAAACACCAAGTTTCACCACACTCAGACCAAAATTCACTGAATGAGCCGCAAAAGAAGACCACAAAAACACACAGCGGCGCAAATGCGCTAAGACAGAAATTGGCTTACCGTCCCGATTTCCTTACTTTGGCCGGTAGGCGGTAGCCACGTGATTATCAGCAGGTACCACGGCTACCTAGCCGCATCAGAGCCGTTTTCCGTCAACAACCTCCATTTTAGACCCACCTATAGACACGTGACTGGACAGAGGTCACATAAATAAAAGACGCAAATTTGGGCCCATGTGGGTTTTGGCCTTGGAACGTCTGATTGGTTGAAATAACGTGAACGTGGCATCATTACTGTGATTCTATTGGCTCAAACGATTAAAAAGAGGTGTCAATCATGCAAATTGACCAAAAGAAACCAAAGTTACAGCCCCTCAGAGAGGGGCCAATTAAGGCCAGAAGCCAATTAAGCGCTCCATGCGCACGGCAGAAAAGGTCCATTACCATGTAAATGTGTGGTTAATTCTTCAAGAGTGTTTTTTTTTTTTTTAAAGCATTTTTAGGCATGTTAATAAAATTAATTAATTTCTGCTCTTAAATACCTAAAAAATCCAACTGGCATGGTGTCCAATTGTGTGCCAAAATTGGACATTTTTGTACAACATCTGGATATTCATATATTGACAGCGCTGTAATTTTTCACTGTTTCACTTTAAAAACATAAATCTTTGCACAGATGATGTTTATGTGTTGGTTACTGAATTTCTGCAATGAAATATGAACTGAGGCATATTTTTAAAAGGGTTATATGCTAAAATAGCTAAAAATAGGCGAGGATAAAATCTACTTACTTTTTCTGTGTTCCAGTCTCAGTAACTTTGACACAGTAATATCTGCTTCAATATTTACACATCTGATGAAATTTCACAAGTGTTAGCTTTATTTTGATACGAAGATTGTAAGCACATAGTTTGTAATTGCAGAGAAATAGTCAATTAAATTTGGGCATTGCATTTTCGAACAGGAAGCTCAGAAACCCCTTTGGGGCTTAAGAGGTTAAGGTGATACTGTGCAAAGGAGGTAACACCTCAAATCTGATGAAACACCTGGCGACGCATAGCGTTTTTTTAAAAGCCGAGAAATGCACCGTATTTGATAGCTTGCTGCAAGACCTCACACCGAGCACATCTACTGCAGGTGTGGTAAATCTCCATTAGCGAGTTAGCGTGGATCGCCCCGTGCGTGGGGCTGGACGGTGCTTATCATTTTGCAGAAAAAAAAGAGACTGCTAAAAATAAAAACATAAGAGGGTTTTGGACAAAGTTTATGTTCTCCATTCTTTAAGCACTGGTTCGAGCACCGTTTAAGCACCGACACAGTTTCAAAAGTACCGATTTGGCACTGGTATCGGATAAAACCTAAACGATACCCATCCCTACTGGAGTGTCAGCAGAGCTTTAATCTCTTCACCTTTTGCAAGTGTCTCAACCCACTTAACTCTGACTTTGTCATCAAACAGATTTTGTGTGATGTATGATTTATTCATGTCAACAGGAAGCTGCCAGCACTGATGGGTCTTACCATAGTTTTATGTTATATTGCTGCTTTTTTATTTGTGTGTGTTCATTCTGCGCTTTCTCTTAGATTTTCAGGACAGTAACATGTCTCCAGCCCTTTCCCTGTTACCTGGAGTTGATCACAACCTCACTGAGTTTTCTTTATTACAACAAAGTGAGACAGAATTTGCCCCTCTAAGGTAAGAAAAAAGTCATCTTAATCGCGTGACCTGTGTGCGTAGTTTTCTACATATTGTGTGAATGTATAACATGTAGATGGATAATTATTTACTTTTTAAGGGCATACCCTGATGTTTCCATGGCTTCAGAGCGGTTTCAGTTTTCATCCCAGGATCACACCACCCGTACCTCTGAGCGTGGCTCATTATCCCAGCATCCATTGGCCCAGGCAAGCATCCTTTCTGAAGAAGGAGAAAGCAGCTGCTGCTCCCTCTCTCAGCACAGTCTATCACCAGGGGAGCAAAGTAAACGAGAGGAAAAGGTTCATTCCCCAGTGATTGTAATTGATACAAGTAGCAGAGAGAAGGACCTAGAGACCTTAATTAAACCTGGAGCAAAGCTAGAAGGAGAACCTGCTGAAGATGAGACTTTCTTTCTGAGTAAGAATATACCTGCTCAGCATCTTCTGAATCTCCTGCAGAAAGATGTCGGGATGCTTAGCAGCAATAGCAGTGCTACTTCCTCTGCCTCTGAAACTTCTGTGAAGAGAACAGAGCCTTCTACAGAAGAGTCTAAAAGCACTGAAGTTTGTGAACTGATCACTCAGCAAACTACTGATGTAAGAGAACAGCCTCCAGGTGAAGTCTCTTTTCCCCAGCACCAGACACAACAGCAGGACAAAGTTTCAGATCCTGACCAACCACAAACAGTGTTATCTGAAGTGTCTAACATTACTGTGGGTTCCCGCAGTACTCAGCCTGATGAGAGTAGTGAAATGTTACATAGAGAGCTGGTGTCTGAAGTACAGAAACGCAGCAGGATTGAAGCTGAATCCAAAAACAAACAGCAAAAACGTCCTACGCCACCTGGTCCATCTCTCACACCATTTCTCAAACAGATGTCTGAGGAAAAGCCAAGTGCGAGTAGAACAAATGTGGTTGGTATGCAATGGACAGGGCCATTTTCAACAGGTGTTGAACGGGTTTGCAGAGAGCAAGACCTCTGGTCCTCAGGAAACCATACAGGGTTGGATGGCTCCTACCTGGGTTTTCTTCCACAGTCTCAGTCCACTCCAGGCATTTTTAATGCCCCAACAAAATCCAGTGTTAAGGCTAAACTAGGCCACCTTTCCTCCATTGAATCTAGTAAAGAGAACTCTTATCAGTCAGTCCCAAAAATTTCTCAACAACCAGCTTTTCCTGTAGTTTGCACCCATAACACACACACAGCTACTCAGTGCCAAGAGGAGGCTGCCTCTACAAAAGTCCAGTCCCTCCCAAGTCTAAACTATATGCAGAAAGTAGATGCGTGGAGGGCAAATCAGAGTTCAGGCAAGATGTCTTTGTTTGATAGCCTGTCACTGCAGGGATTTTCTAGCATCCCCTCTAAACAGAAAAGTTATGACGCAGTATCTGACAGCCTGAATCAACTGGTTAGTCAGAAGATTAGGAGTTTACAGCAGCCTCTTGTTTCAGGTGCTGCCACACAGACCTCCTCAACAGCACCTTCTGGCTATTCTTCTCCAAGAAGAACAGAGGCAGTGGGCAGTGCTCTTGCTGATGAGGAGAACACAGGGTCTGCAGTACCACCCTCTGCCTCACCCCTAGGCAGGTCACAGTCTCACTCTTCTCTTAGCACAGTTGTGATGTCAGTCCAAAAAGATCAGCAGATCGACAGGCCTTCAGAAAGAGACAAGAGTCAAAGTCAGGATGATGATGCTCATCATCATGATCAAACCAATACAATTCAAACCTCACATCTCACGAGCCTCGGTCACTTCAGTGATGTGTCACTTGATCGAGACTTGACACTTTCGAGTTCCCAAGATAGTTACAGCGGAGTAAAGTTAGGAACTTCCATTGGGACGTCATCTGTTGTCAGCCTAGAAATTGATAATTACGTACCCTCGTGGACTTCAAAACTGTCAACACCACCACCTCTCCCCAAGCCTCGAGAGCTCAACATTGATGAACGAATTCCGGTAAATAAATAAAAAAAACGAAATCTTACAGAAATAGCAGTGGGTCTCTCTATAATATAATGAAATTACTATTAGAGGTCTAGTTTCTGCAATTAAATTTATTATCCTGGGAAAAATACTCTATATGTGTAGACTTATACTTTATTATCTGGTGTTCTCTCTGTTGTTTTTTTTTTTTTTTTTTTGCAGTTGTATCTTCGTAACCTGGGTATAGACCAGTCTCCATCTACAATCCTGACTCCGTTTGTGCCCAGGGGACCAATCAGAGAGCCTGAATTCTCTCCCACTGAGTTCTGCACAATTAAAGGATCTACTGGAACCCCAACTAAAAGCACTCAACCCTCTGAGGGTATCTGACCTCAAGAATTACTTTTACAGGTTTACTTTTATGAAAAGCTGTTGAGACTTTAAAAGTAAAAAATTTCTCAGGCCATGAAAATGTGGTCATATATCCTGTTATATCCTGTTTTAGGAACTTCACACACCTATTTAAGTACCAAAATTTGCGGGGGATTTACAGTTTAAAATATGGTATTGTGTTTTCAGGTGGCAGTCCCCACAAAGAGGAGTTTTCCCAGTCCAGCATTCTGTCAGTAGACTCCAGCATATCCATACCATTCAGCCTGGACAGTCTCTGTCCAGCGGCAACTATCCCAGAGCAGGCCAGGCGGACCTCTCCTACATCAGACACAGAAGCTAGGCAGAGTAAACACAAACTGGCACCTTACACCTCACCCGATGAAAACACTCGTTCCTCCACACTGCAGCCTTGCCAGCAGCAGAAGGACGGTAGTTTAAGCAGCAGTGGGCGAATCAGCCAGCTAGAAGACAAATTTAACTCTGACATGCTGCCAGCTGTCAAGGAGAGGCACGGAGAAAGAAGCTTGGAGTCGCTTTTACAAATGAGTCGTAGTGCAGATCAAAGTGCAGAAGATTCTTTTGTTAGCTCCAAGGCCTTGTTGGAAATCCGTAAACTAGTCTCTCATGCAGAGACCATGATGTCCACTGGGTCTTCTGCAGCTTCCTCAACCTCCCCCATTACCCCCCGTCTTCTCCCTGATCAGGACATATCCCCATTACTGAAGAAGAAAACCAGCAGACTTGAGGATTTCTCCTCATCCTCTACAACTGGAGACCAAAGAACATGTTCCTCACTGCTTTGGACAAGGTCCTCCTCTGACCCCATGCTGACCTTCGAGAAGATGAGGAAAAGCTCTTTTGGTCAGAAAGGTGTAAATCGATCATTGCAATCTGATTATTTATCCACACAAGCTGTTTTTACTGCACCAACCAAAGTGGCATACAAAGCGCCACAAGATAGCACTGTTAATGGTGCAGGGACGTCACTTGTCCTCTCCAAATCAGCCTTCCGGACAGAGCCTGAGGGCTGCAGTGCTGCACCTCCTGACAAAGCCCCCACACAGCCGGTGACCGTCAAGCCTCCACAAGCTGTGAGTACACAAGAGCTCACTTCTACACCTACAGATTCAGTTTATGTTCAAGAGGGGGAGGAGGAAATCACTCCCTCTGAAGATGCTTCACAGAGCAGGTCTTCCTCACCCATCCTCAAGGATGCTGATCAAGGAGTGATGAGTGATGTGAGCTGTGAAAGCTCACTGACAGCCAGAGTGGCCAAGTTGCTGCAGAGTGAATCTCCATCCACCATGGTGTCCAGTACACCGAGCATTTCAGACCAAGACGAGAGCAAAGCCAGAGGTAAAACAAGTAACATCCACTCATGAATGAGTTTCTTACGTCTAAGGTTTAAAGAAAAAAAACAAACATTTTACATACGTCCAAATATTCAGCTGCTGCACTGACTACTGACTGCACAACTTTTCAAGACATGACCATTCAAATTTGTTTAGATTTGATCTAGTTTAAATTGTGATTCTGTTTAAATTGTAGCTTAAGACATCAAAGACGTCTTTGTCAGATGAAAAAGCGAGTCTTAATGTTGCAGAATGGATTAAGCTGAAGCTATCAGGACAGCAGTGTGAGCAGCAGCTGGACGAAGAAGATAGACGGCGGATTGAAGAGATCAAGCGAGAACTGCTGTTAAAAAATCCCATAAAGGTAATTATTATAGGAACGACTCTTAATTATTGCACTTTACAAAGTAGGCAACCATCGTATGTAGTTGGTAGCAATGTACTTAAATATAGTGAATTATAAAATGTAAATACTAACTTTTGTATGAATTTTAAACTAAATTTGTGTAAATGTTTATTTATCATCTGCTACACGTGTCTGGACAGCTCTCATACTCAAGGTAACTGGTGTGTTGCAGGACTGCTGTGGCCAAACATATGTCAGACCTTTCAAACAAATTATCATATTAAAACTGTCACCAGTTATGGTTCACATGCAGGTTTGCAGTGCAAAAATATTTGGTGTGTGGTAAATGAAGAACATGTATAACACCAACAATGTCCTTTCCTGGTCTCCGTATTTGACACAGACTTGTTTTTTGCCTTTTTTAGAGCCAGTTCAGCACAGATACAGAGAGCAGTGCAGCATCCAGTGTTAAAATCTCGAGGGAGCTTGATCCATCCCAGCCTGCGGAGACGTTTGCTGTTCACAGGGATGCTATAAATGAGCCAACCCAGCTGCTGCACAGCCTGAGTAGGATCACCCGCGACTCCAGGACACAGCTACAAACTGCTCTTCAGTCGGACCTAGAAGCTCGAGTGTGTGAAATTGCTGCCAGAGAAGGAGTGACGCTTCCTACTAAAAAACCTCAGGTCTTCACATCCATCACTATCGCCACCCACAGAAGCTCCACCTCCCCCTCAAATTCCACTTCCCCACCTCCCATCAGCCCAGCCCCAGAGCCCCTCCGCCTGACCGAGCTCTCATCAGGAGCAGTCAGAACCACAACAACAGACAGGCAGCTTTCTTTAGAACTGACTGAAGAGCATGGGGTTGATTTACTACTAACAACAACCAGAGAACACTCATCAGTGCATGGACCTAGTAACAGTTTGCACAGCATGAATCAAAATGTGACTTCTCAGTCAGCGGCAGCCAATCAGATGAGGCAAGACACTGAGGGAGGCCAGTTTGAAGAGCCACTTCCTCCCTCACAGGGTTCAGATAAAGTAGATGTGACTGTCAGAGACAACAGCACACAGTCATTCAGGCCAGATAGTATGATATCTGCGTCTGGTATGGGTGTTGGTCATGTTTTAGATCAGGCCACAGGCTCATCTGCAGTTAAAACCTCCGCCCATACAGGCCATGTCTCACATGTCGATCTCACTCTGTCCCCCAAAGCTACTGATCCCAGCTTGACTTCTATAGTCTACTCCAGTCAAGCTGATGTAATCTCAGGGCTGCCACGTAAAGAATCTGTCCCCCTAAGACATTCATCATCAGCTGCCAGCAGTCCTGATGAAGGTGTCGGTTTGTCCAGTCCACCTGAGTGGTGCGACACCAGAGAGCCACCACGACAGCGGCTGCCTGAAAGATCCGACAGCTCTGCTGTTTTTAAAACTGTTGTGCCTCAGGAGAGGATGACCACCCCATCCGTACAGTCCTTTACACCACGTGAAAGATCTGAAATTTCAACAAGACCCTTTACCGCCAAAACCCCAGGTAGTATTTTTTTTTTTTTTTTTAAATCGGCTGTAATTCCAGCAATACATCAGTCATAATGCCAACTGATTCCAACTGCATCTGCCTCCTACTTCAGTGCCTGTCCTGCTGCCTTATAAACCTCATGGCAGTGAGGAGGTCTTCTATGTCCCTCACACAGAGGCTGATATCTCCTCCACAGAGGCATCTGACACCACCATGGAGAGCACCCACACAGGTACATTTATCACAGATTTTTTTTTTTTTTACCAGCCTTGTTCCCATATTGCTCTCATGAGCGTCACAAGATAAGTTTTTAACATCTGCAGTTCAGCTCACAACTTACAGTCTGTTCACACTGTTAGATCTTAAACAATAGCTTCATACCTGGTGAGTTTAAGTGGGTTTTTTTTCTTTTCTTTGAACAAAATATATTATTTATATGTATAACATAAATTTTTGGAGCAATTTTTGCATCTTTAATACTGTCGTAAATCACACTGCAAGCTGTAAAACATGTTCAAAGGATTAGAAATAAGAAGTCAGAGGCATGCTGGGAATTGAATTGTGAGCTCTCATTTCTCCTGTGCTTGAATGGGTAGCAGCTGGTTCTTTGTAACGTACACCAAGCAGCACATTAATTATTCATGTTCAGGGGCTGGGGGAAACAAAGGCAGGGCTGAGACCCTGAGACGACAAGAGCAGGCTGTCCCTGAACATCTTCATTTCTTTTCAAAATATTTACCCAAAATATTTCGCTCACTTTTTTTAAGCTTTTTTTGTTTGTTGTTGTTTTGTTTTTACAAGAAGATTAGTCGTGTTTTGCTCTGAATGCCACTCCTCACGAGATAACGGAGAGTATTGAATTCTAACTAGGCTCAGACGACGCCGTGCCTCCTCACTTTAGCAGTGACGTCCTCGGAAACAAGGACCCAGGGTTGGACCGCGGAGTGACCATCAGACACACAGAGGGCATCTACAGCAAGAGGCTGAAAACTGCCAACTTGACCATGCAAGAAAATAGGCAGAGAGGTGACCTGAACATGACGCATGCATATTCACACCAGATACCTCCTTCATTTCTTTGGTTTGATTCTGAAACATTATGTGTTACTAGTATGTGGAAAAAAGGTAATCGTGCGAGTTCGTTAATTTTATGAAGTTGCTGTAAATGTTAAGTTGGACAGTTTTGTGTCTGAAAACTAGCTGGTTCTTGGTGTCCTGTTACTGTGTGCTTTTGTTGTACACAGTTAATTTTTCTACGTGTCTCCTGACAGATGCCTCTACAACATCGAATAACAGCTCGCAGACTGTGAGCCAAAGACTAAAGCCTTCTTCTAAGGTTTCTGTTGCCTTTATCGAGGAATCTTTACTGAGGAATCAAGAAACCTTCAAGAGAGACCAGGGGAGCAGCCCAATCCAGTTCCCCCAACAGCATCACAGCGAGTCCCACCTTGAGAGGTTTCAGCCGTTTATTTCTGAAATGGACTACAGTAAAGGAAACACTCACCGGGTCCAAACCTCTGAGCCTCAGACAGGAAGCGAGCAGCAGAGGCGTCCTGAGCGCCCTCTGGACCAGTTGTGGCAGAAGTTCTGCGATCAGTGGACCACGGAGGAGTTGCATCCCAGCAGTGACAGAGAAGCATCACTTCTGGAGCGTTTAGAGCGCCTTTCTCGCCTTATTCATAGTGCAAGGGAATTCAATGTGTGTGATGCACAGGAGGTGACTGGTTATCATCCAGAGCAGGAGAGGAGGAGAGAGGATGTGACAAAGAGGAGGAAAGAAATAAAGCAGACTTTGGGGGAGATTAAGAGGAGCGTAGGAGGTGAAGTCAGAGAAGATGGGAGGAAATTAAGAGGACAGAAAAAAACTGAATGTCCCATTCAGCCGAGCATTCGGGTTGATGAAACCTGCCGGTCTACAGAGGATGGCAGCCACACCTCCCTCACCTCCAGCTTCTCCCACAGCTCCTCCCAGAGCCAGCACGCCTCTCCCAGAGACAGACATGAGTCGGAGACCATGTCTACCACGTCTGGCTCCATGTCCACCGTGGACACAGCCCGACTGATCAGAGTCTTCGGCCCCCACAAAGTACGGCACCTGAAAAGCGCCCCAAGCCTCAGTAAACTGTACAACACCATCAACAAGCAGAAAGAAGAGACGAAGGAGGGTGGAGGAAGAAACAGAAAGCCTCCTCGCGCCTCTGCACTGTCCGTGACAACCAGCACTGATCAGTCGGTATGTATGTTCATTAATCTGCAGAGCAAAAGTAAACACTAGAGATAGTTGTGTCTGGCACCAACAACCATGCCATGTTCAAAGTCATGCAAATAACCTTTCTTCCCCATTCTAATCCTACCTTTGAATTTCAGCGAGTCATCTTGACCATCTCCACTTGCCTAAAAGCACTAAGTTGATGCCATATAACTCGCTAATTAGATATTTATTTACAATAATGAGCAGTTGAACATTACCTAACAAAGTGGCAGGTGAATGAAAAATGATAACTTGTTATAACATTTGATGTCACTGTATTCGTCTTCAGTTTGCTGCTGAATCTGTGTCGTCGACCAGCACTTACACCGTTCCTTCACACCACGGGCCTTCCCGAAGTCTGCCGGGTAGGAAGGCTGTTAAACTGGTGAACAAAAGAATCCAGGCAGGTCAGAGAAGACACATGTCCCACTGATTCATCAGATTTTGTTAAAATTGTGATATACAAAAGCATTCTGGTCCTTTTTGTAAAGGTTTATTTGCACCAGCTGCTCATGCTATAAAATCTTTGTGAAATTGTCTGTGCTAAGATTACATTTCTGTTAAAGTCCCTTGGCAAAGAATTACTTAATTTGTGTTCATAGTTTGTCATGCTACAAACAAATAAGGCAGCAGTGTGTTTTAACACCAGCGAAGCATGTGATAGAGTTAATATACATTCAGTCCAAATTTACACAGGTGACCTGGAAATTGTTCATAACGGGACTCGACGACACACCAGAGATGTTGGAACCACGTTCCCTTCCCCGGGAGGAGCTAGAGCTTTCGAGCAGATCTCGTTGTCTTCGTCCAGTGTAGTGAGAGAAAGAGGAGGGCGGAGAAGGAGCAAGAGAACCCCACCAAAGCCTTACCCTAAAGGTTGGTCAACTGGCACACGATTTGTAGCTAACTGCAACTTTTCATTTTATGAATTAAATCCCTGTTTTATTCTTTGTTAAATTTTTTCTGTGGGCTTTTTCAGCCGTTTCATGGTTCATCTCTGCTGACGGCGTGCTCTCAGAGGCAAGGAAGGAGAACCAGCCGGAGGAAGAGAGGCCAAACATCGCCTGGTTTGAACCGTACAGCAGAATCAACCCATGGAGACAGCCGCTCAGACAGAGACAAGTGCATGAGGATACAAACAAACATCACGCTGAGCCGGAGCCTGATCCTAAACACATGATGTCTTCTGGTTCAACACACATGTCACTTCAGGTTAGCTTATAGTCCTCTTTAGAGAGGTATAGTCGTAGAAATTGTATGAAAAGATTTGAATTTCAGACGTGTAACTTTACTTACTTGAAGGCTTCTATCATGGGTGTCAGCAAGATAAACTTTACCATCATAATACCAGTTAAAAAGGTAACACTGTCGGTTTCCTGTTACTTTGCAGGAGGCCCTGGAGATGCGTCGTCCAGAGTTTATTTCCCGGTCCATGCAGAGGGTGAATCGTCTGTTTCTGCAGGTGGAGGAGAGGAAGCTACAAGCTGCTTTAATCCAAGAGAGGGGGGATCTATTTAACCACCCAGGAGGAGCTGGGATGCTGCCAAGGCCTGCAGGTACCAAACAGCAGAGGGCATGTATGCTGCTCAAAGAACTTTTAGTTTACTGAGCTGATAATCTGTCTACACGTCCTTCTTATATCCAGTAAATGTTACTTGAGGGACTATAAAGTTTCTCTGCTTTAGCTCAGAGAGTTAATCAGCTAGTTTTTAATTGTGGTTTCTCTCTGTGAAGGCACTGCTCTGCTCCGGAGGGCCGTTCCCAGGAAGGAGATGATCCAGAGGTCCAAACAGTAAGCTCATGGTTCTGATGTCATCACATAAAATGAATCATAACAGAAATGTACCTCACACAGTATCAGTATCATTCTATCTTCTACTGAACACCGTCTCTCCGTCAGGATATACGAGAATCTGCCAGAGGTGCAGAGGAGGAGAGAGGAGGAACGAAGGAAAGCAGAGTATCACACTTACCGACTGAACGCCCAACTTTTTAACAAGGTACAAACAACTTTTATCATCCATGTGTCCGTGCTTCGAGCACTCCAGTTAGATGTTCCTATAAATAAGTCACTCAAATTAGAAGAAAGTTGTGTGTTAAAGCAGTTTGTATGATTGAAACCACGGATGGTTTAAATATGGCTTACTGTGTCAAACTGTAACGTTGTGTGAATCGAAACAATGACTGTTTTGTGTGTCTTTTAGAGAATCACAAACCGGGTCCTGGGCAGAAGATCAGCGTGGCAATAATCAGAACAAGAGATTGGATATTGAAATCAATGACGTGAAACTATTTTTTACACTTTTAATGTACATATTTTTAATTTAAAGATTATGTTGAAATTAGAATTGCATGTAAATGGAAACATCTCTGATGTTTTTGTTTTTTTTAAAGTCAAATTCGCAACTAGAAAATGTTTTTATGTTAAAATAAACAAAATTTGAACAAATTTACATGTTTTAGATGTAAATTATTGTTTTTGTTTAACCCATAGTAGATTCAAGACGGTGAGATGCTTGTTTTAATGTCTTTATTGATCAGTTATTGGTTGTGCATGAGCAGGAAGCCACACAAGGAAAAAGGTAAGACAAGCTGCAGTTTCAGCACATCAGCTGCTCACTGAGAGCACAGATAAATATTACAACCAATAAATAAGAGATGTCGGCATTTCCCTCTTTAACTACAGTTACTTAGAGTCCCATTAATAAATAAAACTTCAAGTTATGACAGCACTGTGTAAACAAAACAGTCTATTAGACAAATTAATAATAAATTAAAAGCTTCTTGAAAATCAAACATGGCAGATGTGAAGAAAAGACTCTTTGGCAAAGATGTCGCTTTGCTTTAAACAATGTTTGGTTGAAACAAATCTAAAATAAGGCAGGTGACTGATCTTTACCAGAAGGCTCTCTGCAGGTTTAAGGCTCGGACAAAGTTTACAAAATCTACAGCAACGGAAAGCTCAGCAGAACACAGGCAATGCAGTCGAATATCACCAGTGCGACCAGTGTGTCATTTATACCAAGCCAATAAAATGCACAGTTACAGGTTACACCAAGAGTGTAGTATATGTGAAATCATTTAAACCATATAATGCTCTGACTAAAGTGCAGCCAGACTGTGTAAATCTGCAGAAGAATTTCAGGAAATCCACTGAGCTTAATGTTTTTGTTTTGTTTTTTTTTTGTTCTGTGCAGCCAGCAAAGGTTAATGAAACCACAGAGGTAAACACTAAAACCCTCAGTCTGTATTTAACTTCAGAAGGCTCAGTATTTAAATTAAATGTGCAAAAAAAAAAACGTGTCAATGCTCGCTCACTTAAAGTGGCAAATCCATTATTTCAGTGCTCCTTTCCTTTTACAGCGATCAGGTGTCATGTCACAGTGACACCTGATAAAAGTTTACAGCACAGGTTCATGATTCTTCACATCTCGTTAGGCAATAACTGCAAACAGGAAATATGAAGCAACATCATATTCTTGCCAAATATAAACCACGCTGAGAATGCTCCACACCAGGGTGCAGGAGGAGGCTGGCTCATTTTCTATTATAGATTTGGTGAATCTGGGCAGCATGCAAGAGCATTGTCACTTGTATCTCTCCGTTTTTCTGGCCATAAAACTAAATCTAGACCAGGGGTCTGCAACCTTTAACACCCAAAGAGCCACTTGGACGCGATTTCCACGCAAAAGAAAACACTGGGAGCCGCAAATACTTTTTGACATCTATAATGAAGATAACACTGTATATATTGTTCTTTACCTTTATGCTTTGTGTGAACAACTAAGGTGTGCTGCTTATGAAATCCATGAAGTGCTATAGAGAAAATTACATTTTATTTATGTAATTAACACATTTTGAACTCTTTAAGAAATATAACAAAAGGAAAGACACCCAGCTGAACTAAAATGATCCATGTGGCAAACAAAAACTGTTGTCAGCCGCCACCCTTATATCTCCTTTGGGCTTTTGGAGCCTTGACCTGACTTCTAAAAAAATAATTGGAAAAAAGACTAAAGAGCCACATGCGGCTCCGGAGCCGCAGGTTGCCGACCCCTGATCTAGACATAAAATACAAGGAAGGAATCACGATCTCATCATCCAGGTTCCAATTTACAGCCAGCAAGGCCTCAGTCAAATGCAGAGTTGCCTGAAACGAGTCACATGTGCAAAGATGTGCAGTCTGATTTTGGCTGTGTGAAAAAACAAAACAGTCCTTCTCTTTAGCCTCTGACCTGGACTGAAAATAATCACTAATAGTTAATCTCCCCAGTTATTTTCTCAGTTCTTTTAAAATGTCTTAAATGGGAATAATTACAAGAAATGTTTTTCAAGCCATCAGTGTAGATTCCACTGATATTCAAATAACACATGAAAACCCTCGACATTTAAAAACGCTAAAAATCTGAGGAAGACTTCTCAGTCTTCAAAGAATGTGACAATGACTAACATAGTTGCCAATAAGCTGCTTGTCAGTCGACTAACAAATTCAGACTCAATTTAGATTTGTATATTTCTACGTTTTAGCCTTCACCTGTGCACTTTGATGCCAGAGCTGCAGGTTACAATCTCACAGCTAATAACCTAAAAAGCCTCCTGGTGTGACTTGTTTGGCCCTGGAGAAAAAGCTGATGGTGGTGGAGTGTTTTGGTGCGGGAAGGCGGGGCATGTGATGTTTAGGTCCGCAGCAGACTGTGAACTCGCCGCAGCTCCGACTGTGACAGGACGAGGCGGTGGACCTGCTCCTGACCGCGGGGACACGGCACCATGACCCTTCCCACCAGCACCGTGTCACCCTGCTTCTCCTCCTTCACCTAAACACAGAAAATCAGTCGGCTTTAGATTCACTGAGATATTCAACATCTCTTTATCTCAGTCGGTGATCCCCACATGCTTCAAAGAGTCCATCATTGTTCCTGTCCCGAAGAAACCCCACCCTGCTTCTCTCAATGACTATCGTCCTGTAGCCCTCACCTCAGTAGTGATGAAGTGCTTTGAACGCCTAGTCAGAGACTTCATCATTTCTTCACTACCAGACACACTGGCCCCACTACAGTTCGCTTACCATCCAAATCGTTCCACAGACGATGCCATCTCTCATCTCCTCCACATATCACTTACTCACTTGGACACTAGAAGGGGGAATTATGTTAAAATGCTCTTCATCGACTACAGTTCTGCATTTAATACCATAATTCCCTCCACACTCACCACCAAGCTGGAGCACCTGGGACTCAGCTCATCTATGTGTCAGTGGATCTCCAACTTCCTAACTGGCAGACCACAGGCAGTAAGGATGGGCGGACATGTCTCAGCCTCCATCACTCAGCACTGGAGCCCCCCAGGGGTGTGTTCTGAGCCCCCTGCTGTACTCTTTGTACACATATGACTGTGTGGCCACTACCAGCTCCACCACCATCATTAATTTTGCTGACGACACCGTCGTGGTGGGCCTGATCTCTGATAACAACGAGACGGCCTACCTGAAGGAGATTAGGAATCTGGAGAACTGGTGCCAGAGGAACAACCTCCTTCTAAACGTCAGTAAGACAAAGGAGTTGATAGTGGACTTCAGCACTAAGCAGGAGAGGAACTACCAGACCCCCGTCATCAACGAGTGCCCAGTGGAGAGCATATTTGCACTGCACAAGACACTTACACATGTGGATTGCACAACCCTGGACATTATATTTCTTCATTAACATTTAGTACTTGTACAGCTGCTGTTATTGTTCTATATTTCTTCATATATTCTTATACATCTCTATATTGTGTATTTGTGTATTTTGTATTTTTAACTTTAATTTTTATATTTTATTTATTCTTTCCTAGTTAAATTCACCCTTCATTTTAATTTTCATATTTATTTCCTATCCTATTCATAGTCTTTTTTTTTCTTTAGGTCACGAGCAGTTGTCTAAGCATTTCACTGCATATCGTACTGTGTATGACTGTGTATGTGACAAATAAAAATTTGAATTTGAATTTGAACTTTAAATTCAGAAGCATTTGTACGCTGTAGCTCATGTCAGACAGCCAAAAGCTTTCATTCATCCAGCTCAGAGTCAAAACCGAGCTTTATCAGAGTGCATGTACCAGCAGACTTACCTTAACAAATGAGGTCGAAGGGAACGTGGCGAAATCAGACGAGACTCGAGCTCCGGGCTGCAGGTTGACGACGTGTTCTGCTACCTCGTCCTGACAGAAGCAGAAAAGATGAAGACTGTAAGGTGAGTACTTCAGGTGCAGCATCAGCTTGAACAGTAATGTTTTAATGTAACTTTTGTGCATTTTTATCATCTTATTCTCTCTGTGCTTCACAGCTTTGTTTTGTTTGCACCTTCAGTCTGTCCAGAGTGTCATTCAGGGACTGCAGTCTAGCTGTCTGTTCCAGGAGCTGAGCACCAGGGGTCACTGCAGGGCAAAAAAAATATGAGGAAATCTCTGAAATGCTGAAGTGCCCAACAATCAGTTCTAAATATTTGCACATGATTTCTGGTGTAATTAAGTTAAGAGCATCTAGGGTTTTCTTTGCACACTAATTCTTCACTCAGCTAAAAGTTATTCAGTCTAACCGTGCTGCTTTTGACACTGTCGTGTCAAATATTTATGAATTCCTTTCCTTGAGGAAGTAATGTCACATACCAGGAGATTTTCCAGTGATGTCCACCACCTTGACGTTGGCACTCATTTGCAGCAGTGTCTCCAGGAGCTGATCGGTCTTACGGTAGAGGGCACTGGAGAGCACTTCAGGACGTCCGTCTTTGGAGCGAAGCTTGGTCACATTGAGAGGAGGCAGAGAGGCGAGCTGAGCACGCATCTTCTCCGCCTGTTGGAAAACACTTTGATGGTGAATAAAAATGATCCATCTAATTTTAGGTGTGGTGATCTTAACCCAAAAAGCCCCAATCCATGTGGAAGTTAAGGTAAAATCTCAGCTTTGAAAATCTACAAGTTTTTTTTACCATATTTGTTGTGTTTAATGAAGGAATAATTTCACTCTTCAGTTATTTGTGTAACCTCTGCAGGTTCTTTGACCTCTAAAGTGTGACTTCACTATTGCATCCGTCGCATGCTGAGGTGGTGGAGAGGCATTGGTTACCTTCAGCCTGTTGTTCTCATTCTTCAGGTGTTTGATGCACAGCCTCTGAGCTTCGATCTGCTGAGTCAGCAGAGGTGAGTCGATCACTTGAACGCCCGATCCAGAGCCGACACCTGACATCATGTTTGCTGTGAACGATAACAGGAACGCCTTATGAGTATTTGAGTGGCGCCAAAGCTTTATTTAAACCTGAATGTTGGCAGTATTTTCACATTCATTTGACCCTCGGACCACAGCTTTGTACTCTCGTCTTTAACATTTAGTTCTGATGAAAAACCAAATAAACCTCTCGCATGCTACAGGCGCACGGCGGTGGAAGCAAAAATACATTTGACTTTTTATTCCACTGCATTTATTTGGCAGATGCCATTCCTGTGCATACTGACTGACTTGCATACAAATATTTGCATAAATAATGAGCAGATGTCCTTAAAAATATGGGAGGGAAATGGTGTGCATGCCAAAACAATGCATATACACAAAAACGAGTTTCTGCACGGTTTACTAAGACTTTTAGATACTGAATACAACACAAACAATACGGCTAGCTTTTTCTCAGTACCCATTCCGATTCAGTTTGATCCACCATCAGATTATTTGTTTCAATTTAATTCAAAGCTCTTTCTTGTGCTACAACTTCCTGGTTCAGTGGTATCATTATTGGTAGTGAATGGGTTTATTTTCTGACACCCTGGAATTTCCAGACCTGCAGACACTGAATAAAACATGCGTGTCATGTCTAACTCCTCTCAAATCATGCGAGCGAACCACTAAAGGTAAAAAAAATAAATAAATAAATAGCATGCATCATCACATCAGATGCCAATAGAAGCAAGTAGATACCTTTTTGTTCCTCTGAAGAATGAGTAGGTGAAAATAAGAGGAGTTAAAGAAGAGTTATACAGCGAGAAAGAAGAATCATTGGTTGTTGAGGAAAGATATTAAACTGGAGTTAAAATGATGATAAATAACCACAAAATTCAGCATCAATCCTGCAGTGTGATTGTCAGGTAGGTTAGTTAAAGTGCAAATTTATCTATTACCAGAGAACCACCAAACTAAGAGCATGTTATGCAGCTGCTCACTCACCGCCGGCCATTCCTGTGACAATGGAAGCGATTCCTGATGGCCCGGTTCCTCTCAGCCCATCGATGGTCATCTTTGATTGGCTGTTGATTCTCTGCTTCAGTTCGGCCTTCTCTGCCTCAAGCTGATCGATGTCGGCCTGCAGAGCGTCCATCGTCTCCTCGAACTCTCTGCGGAGGTGAGGACAATATAACACAACTGTAGATCTCCTCAATAATCTAAATCACAGACGTGTTCTTCTTCTTACTTCTCCTTCTTCTTCAGCAGAGTCTGGGCTTCATCAAGTCGAGTCTGGATCTTCTCAACACGTTCGTCTGCATCTTTGGATGAACTGTCCAGCTTCTTTTCTAGCAGGCTGAGACGCACGTTCGCCTCGCTCAGCTCTTCTCCCTGAAAAAGCACACATACCCCCCTAACTCAAAACACTGTGCCTCTGCAGAATTTGCCGAACAGCCAATTTGTTACTTTTCTTCAGATATTTTGGAGCAGATTCCCTCAGTGTGGACAGGTGTGAACGTTGATTTAAAACCAGTTCAGAAAACACAATTACACAATAAACTCCAGATGCAGATGAATATAAACCATCTACCATTTCAGCTGCATGAACTCTATCCTGACAAATGATTCTGCAATTCTGTGTTTTTAATGTTTTTATTCACAGTGAATTTGCTGCTTCTTTCTACCTTGATCTTGAGAGACTTCTTCAGCTCCTTGATGACCGTCTCTCTGTCCTCCAGCTTTAAGCCGAGTCCTTCTGCATCTGTGATTTCTGCTCGAAGAGCTGCCGCTCGCACATCTACTGGCGGAGGGTTCTGGAAGAAAAATGGAGTAATATGAAAATAATATTCTGGGTTCACGAAGCCACAACTAAAATACCGACACAGCTTCACAGTGGTCCCACACTGAGCTAATTACCTTGTTTTGAGGCTTCTCTGAGTCATACTCTCCCTCCTGCATAGCAGTCGCCATCTTGTTCATGGTTGCTATGACAATGCTACAGGACTGTCGCAGATACTCGTAGGGGTTGGCACCCTGGGATCCATAGATCTGAAAACGAAAGTATGATTGTCCAGAAGGCTGTCAAGTCATTGGTCCATAAACGTGCTCAGACAACAACAAAAATCAAAGTACATGAACTCCTTCGATTAGCAGGTCAGACTTTTATAATAGTTTCCGTTACATAAACACTTTCTCAGCTCACATTGAGTTCATTCAAAAAATTGCTGGCTCTCAAAATTCCCAATAATTCCTGCTGCAAGATGACTTCTTATGGAAACTGTTGTCACCGTGTCACTGCATTGTTTTTAAATTTATTTACTTGAAATATTCTGCTATATAAGAATTTTTGCACCTAAATCAATATTACTTTTTATTGTCAGCCAGAATTCTTAATTACAAATGACTAATTTACTCTAAGCAGTGTCCTCCACATACGTCCCAGCAGGTCACGTGACCTTGTTTCACTTAAGTAATAATGTACGTACTTGTTCTCCAGCTTTGAACGCCACATCCTCCAGTTTGACGGCCGACAGCCCCTCCTGTTCACCGAGAGGTGACATCATCTGAGCTCCGGCTGCTGCCACTTCCTGCAGGACTGCCACCACCCAGGTCAGGTGTTTCCTGCAGTCTGAGAGGGTGTCTGACACCTGTTGGGTAAAAAGGTAAGATAGGAAGAAAACGAACATGAAATGAAAAACAGATTTTTTTTTTGATTTTTTTTTTACTGTCACTTTCACCATAGATCTGGAGGGGGGGGTTAACTTGATGGTTTGATCACCATGGTTACCTGCTGTCCAAAGCTAAGTGCCGCTGGGATGCCAGGCGCATCCGTTCCAGGCATTCTACGACGAATCTTCTTGCAGAACTGCCGGATGTCGCTGCAGGATGTCTCCAGATCCTTCAGCAGCACGGCGAGGTCGGCTTTCTCCTGACCCGCGTGCAGGAACGCCCGCAGACGACCCACCTCCACAGCCATGCAGTCCAAGGCACTCTGGGTAAACTGCACATGAACATAAGCCATGAGTAACCAGTGAAGTCTATTTCTTTAACCAGAAAAACAAAAGCAAAATACATGAAAAAAGATTGAGACAAAGCTGGATTGAGGGCCGAGGTGGTTTATAAACTTCCTAAAGATTCCTCGGAGACTGCAGGTGATGTCGGTACTCACTCTGATGTGATCAGCCAGCTGCATGGTGCAGTCCTCATTCTGATCTGCCAGGTGGATGCTGTACAGGTGCTGAAAAAGGACAAATATTAAACAAGCAGTAGGAGTCTAAATTGCATGTTTTCATCATAATGCAAATGAATTTTGTAATACAATACAGGAAAATATACTATAACAATGAAAATAAGGCAGAATATTAGACATTAAATACTTTGTTTTAATGAAACACAGTTATATTAAATTACAGTAATCATGCATTAACTTTGTTTGTGTGTACCTGATAATATTTAATGGCCTTGGTAAGCGGCTCCACGTTGACCGTCTCATCCAGCTGGTCTTTGTGCAGCAGGTCAATAAGGAAGTCCAGAGATCGCTCATGGACGCTCATCTCTGGGTACAGAGAGCCGATCTTCTTATAGACCTCCACGCTGCACTGAGACAGAGCTCTGACAAGCACAAGAAGAACGTATGGAGCAGTTACTCTAATGATAAGCAACCCCTGAAAAAATTCTTTATTCGGAAGCAGTGAAACAGAGTCAGGCACAGCCAGGACATTAACACTGAAAATACAGTTACAACTTTAAAGAGTCGTCTCTCAGGCTATCATATCAGGTGTTTATCTTTAGTTTAGAGTCTGTGGTGATACTTACTGCTCGTATTTGTGCAGCGTGGCCTGCAGCAGACTGAGCGAGTAGACGAGACCACCCGCGAAGCTCAGCTGCTCACCCAAAGCTCCCTTCAAGCCGGCTCGCTCCACGCAGTTTTCATTCAGATCAAATTTCTCCTGTGCCTGTTTGCTGATCAGCTCGGCCTAAAAGACACGTAAACAGGAACAAAGACATGTTTAAACCTCATGAAGAGCAAGTCTCGTCTTCCTGTTTCTAAAAGATGCAGTGGCTTTTACCTTGCAGATGAGTCTGGGGATGAGCAGCAACACCAGGATGCAGTCGTGGTCTCCACCGTGACGGAGGAAGGACTCTGGCATGAAGGAGGTCAGAAGAGAAACGTGTCTGTTGGCCTGACCCACCTCCATCTTCCTCAGCTCCATCTCAATAGCCTAAAACAGACATTAGAAGTTTTGTTTAGCTCCAAAGTTAAAATCAGAAGTTTTGATTTAAAACCTCTAAACACAAAGGCAATCTCAAGCCATGTGAAAAGAGGAGCTACTTATTATTCAGACCAAAACCCTGTTATTGGTTCTGACCTTGGCGTAGGCCTTCGTCTCTGCAAATTTAATCTTGAAATCAAACATCTCCGCTGGCGGCTGCTGCTGCAGCTCTGCTGAGGCTTCCTGCTGGCTGGTCAGCTCTCTGTTCACCTCCTGCAGCAAACACATGAGAACAATCATGACTGACTGACTGCAGGACACCAACACGTGATTAACAAGTTAGATATGAAAAGACGTTTTACATATTTCCTCTACATGCTTACCTGTAGGTGAGCCGTGAGCTCCCGGTACTTCTTGATGGTCTGCTGGTAATCGGCTACGGTCTCCTGTGCGGCTTCAACTCGTTTCTCTGCCTCTCGGACTCTCGCTGCTCCCAGATCCAGCATCTCCCTCAGCTCCAGCTCCGTCTCTCTGGCGTTCTCCTGCAGCTCGTCGTTCATCTCATTTATAGCTTCCTGCACGAAGGAGATGATCACAAACAATTAGGGCCACCTCCTTTTTTTAAATTGGTTTTTGAAATCTGTCACTGTTTTTCTAGATCAACAGATTTTTGTGGGGTAATTATGAGATTTTGCAGCTTGTATAAACTCATGTTTTGTTTATTATTGGAAAAAACAACGTACATTAAAGTTTCTTTAAACTGGAATCTATTTTCTTGTATATTTCAGTGATTGTGCAATAAGCTGCAATGCTTTCAGACACTTTTGTCATTCTTTAATGACAGGTACAAGACAGACGAGTTTCTTGTGTAGGACATATGATCATTGTTCGAGGTCAGTGCACACCAAAGGAGCACTTTAATCCAACAAAAGCTGCAGTGATGACAAACACCAGAGGGCACCAAATGCATATTAATGACCCCGGGCCCATATTATTAATGAAATGAGTCAGCAAACAGCAGTACTTCAATTTTCTCAGACCTTATTACTATACATGTATGCAGGTAGGCCAGTCTGAGCAGTAAAACGAGATAGTGAGAAATAAATCAGAGTGTTTATGGACTGAAAATCACTTTGGGATTTTTATTAAGCTGCTCAGTTTGTTGCCATGTTTCTTCTGGGCGATTCTCACTCACCAGATCTGTGACTGTCTCTCTCAGCTCTCTGACTTTCTCCTCCAGGTCCAAGTTCCTCTCTGTCAGAGTTTCCACCATCTCCTCTGCACCTAAGGCTGCATCCACCTGAAAGAGAGCACATGTTGTTTTTCTGCCACGAATTAAAAGATCACAGGCCTGAGGGAGCTACCTTTCACTTCCTCTACAGTGTCACAAGTCAGAAAAGATGCAGCTCAGTCATAAGGTCCACTGACCTGCTCTTTCAGCTCATCAATGGTCTTTTCTGCCGCTTTCATCTCTTCCTGCAGTTTCTCCTTCTGGCTTCTCAGAGAGTCAAGCTCCACGTTCTTCTTCTCCATCTGCTTCTGCAACTTCACGTGTTCCTGCTTCTCTGACGCAGACAGGTCACGCATCCTGGACACAGAAAATACACATCAATGGTTTGGTAAAGTCGTAAAGTTCTGAATTAAAGTTCAGTTCAGTATAATCGTAGCTTTCATGAAGACACCAGTGGACCTACCTGACCAGAGCTTCCTTCAACCTGCTGTTCTGCTCCTCCAGCTGTTTCACATGGTAACTGGAGGCGGCACCATCTGAGCCTGACAGAAACCCAAAAACAAAACAAAAAAATAAAGCTCGTCATTAAAGCTTGAAAACTTTTCATTTTACACTAAATTTATGTTCATTTTACATAGTTTAAAACCCAGACTCAAACTTAAGTATTGGTATTGATGGTTCATCTCCTTCTGGTGTGATCACTGCTGATTAAACTACCAACATGCTCTGATTTAATAGAAATGTGGCCTGCATATAACAACATCTGCAACGATAACATCAGCTCTTCAGCACCTTTCTCCTCAATCTCATGCTTGAGGATCTCCAGGTCCATGGTGAGCTCATCCACTTTCTCCTTGAGGGAATCCACCTCCAGCTGCAGAGACTCTGCTCTCTCCTCAGCCATCTCCTTATCCAGCGTCGCCATCTCGATGGCGTCCGCTGTGTCCGACATTTCCTCCATGTAATGCTCCTTTGCCTCCAGAGCTTCTTTAGCCTCCTACACACAAAAAAGCTTATTTTCAACAAAGTATTAAATAACTACATGTTTAAACTGCATGCAAATCATGTACTTTTTCCCCTTATTTAAAGCCAATTATAAACTATATTTGTCATATTCATAATATTTGCAAACATTTGTTTTTGTTGCTTCTCTTTAACCTCTAAAACATCAGATCCTTTAATAATAATTTTACAGGAAGTAAGAAGGTATGTGGCAGGTGCTGTTAATCAAACATACTGTGAACACTTTACCAAAATACCCAAAATAATCTGCAATAAAGGTTGAGATGTGTTTAGGCCCAATAATCTCAAAACCTACAGACTTAAAGTAAGAGTGTGGAGCAGTCAAAAGGCCATGAGCCAATGAACTTAGAGGACAACAGCTGGAATAAGGTCTCAGCAAATCATCTGCATAAGCAGCGGCCTGGCCTAGTAGGGCTTTGTAAGTAATTAATAAGATTTTTAATGAATTGTTGTTCTTTTGGAAGTTAATGAAGAAATTGCTAGCTAGTTTTTTGTTAGCGGTCGACTGCTGCTTTTTAACACTTTTCAGCTGAGCCTGAGCATCTACACTGCATCCCCTCCCTCCTCTTCCATCTGTGGCTCCTTACCCTCTTGGCCTCCTTGAGTTGCTTCTGTAGCTCGGCCTGCTGTTCTTGCATCTTGGTCTTCCACTCCTGCAGCTGCTCCAGCTGGATCTTGTGCTTCTCCAGCTCCTTCAGTTTGGCTTTGTCCTCCATGCGCTTCATCTTCAGGGTCTCCAGCTTCTCCTCCAGGTCCTTCACTTGATTACGCAGCGCCTCCTCTTCCTGGGTAACAGTTATATGGACAAGATGAAGAGGAAAGTGAGATTTAAATAAACGCATATTGCAGGAAACTCTCTAAAACACAAAAGGAGGATTCAAACTTGCTCCATTTTCTTTCCTTTTTATGAATCATTTCTCTTTAACGATTCTTCAGAGTGAAGACTGAAAGCAGTAGATCAGGTTTAAAGCCTTGTGTTAGAAGCACTTGCGCATTAAATATTAAACCTGCAGAAAATTCACCTGTGGAGAGAAAACACACACATACATGCTGTATCACACATCCAGTGTGCACACACTTGCAGATAATCACACTCCTCTAAACACTCTCTGAATCCTGTAATAAACGTGCAGCACACACGCGGGTTAAAAAGGGAGTCACACCTCAGCTGATTAAAACGTTAGTGAGAGCAGAACAACACTTCAATACTTCAAGTGCAGAAACATCACATCACACCACCTGTGTTTCCATAGTGACATCTTCCTGGGGGGACAAAATACCAATTAGACCGATTATCCCCACTTTAACATTACAAAAAAACCCCCCAAAAAACACACACACACAGAAGGCGATTTTTACAAAAAGTTAATGTGATAATCTCTGATGTTTAAATACAACTTCATATGCAAAAGACAACGAGAGACACAAACGAAGGTCTTGGTGTTGATTTGTTATCAGCACATTAACAGGCAGATAATTCACAAAAACATAGGTAAATTCTGTCATGTTGCCTAAAAAGTGGTTCAGACCCTTCAGCTCTCGTTTTGACTCTGCTGGATGATGTCAACACAAAGTGACAGCTGGGTCAAAAATACACTTAAATTTAGAGGAGAGATACTGACAAAGTTGTCACATCTGATTTTACTCCTTCGTTGTGCTTGTGCGGGTTATACTCAGAGTCCACCGACTATGATGGTACATTAAATCCTGTTAAACAAAATGTATGAATGAATTAATGTAACTATGGGTAGTGCCTTTTTAAGCAGGCTTTGCTCATTAACATAAATACTTGTTGTGGACTAAGTGCTGCCACAGAAGCTTCCTTCATAAGGGGTATTAAGGATTCAAAGAAAAGAAAAATATATAGGTAAACAGTAAAACACATCAGATCTGTCCAACGCAGGGTGAACAGAACTGATCCAGACACACACTGACCTTGCTGGGGATGGGAGCTGGAGGGTTTCCAGGGGAGTGGAGGGTGGGGATGACCGGAGCAGCCAGGGGGGTCTGTGCCGGCGTGCTGGGCTCGCTGCTGCTCATCTCCCCAGCAGAGGCTGAAGCCGAGCCAGACGCAGCCCCCTTCCCTCCTGCAGGTCGGCTGGGCTGCTGAAGGAATCGAGAAAAAAGTCCAATCAACAACAAGAATTTTTTTTAAAAAAGAACCATTTTGCAAAAAGCAGCAAAGAGTAAATCACTTGTGTGGATGAGGCCAAAAAAGGTGTCCCTCTGAAAGCTGAGTGCATTTAATTATTGTAGTTTTTTTTAGCTTGACAGCTGTGATTCAGGATGTGATGTCTACAAGCACCATGAGAAACGTTAACAGCTGCATCTGACAGAGTTACAGTGCTGTGGAAAAGTCTCCCCTCATTTCTTTATATTTTTTTTCCAAGGAGCCCGATTAAACAGGACATCTTTTAAACTGTACCATTAAGCATGTTGTTACTAACAGACTGCCACAAAAAAACAAAAAAAAAACAGAATAGTTTAATAAAATAAATATGGTGAAGAATAAAACATGGTGATAACAACACGGTCTTTAAAATTGTACGAACTCAGTTTCTGCCTTACATGCTGCATTTTCTTTCATGTTTGCACATGATTTAATTCATCATTACACCTATTTCCAATTTCTAAGCAAAATATAAAGAAATTAGGGATTGTTCACCTCATGGTGCTCTTCATTTAACTTGAGTTTTATAAAAATTAAAACAGGACTGTATATTATTAAATGTCTATATATTAAAAGACTTGATTATTCACGCTCATTGTTTGCTTCAGACCTGAAAAGGAGAATTTCAGTTTATCTAAAAATTGGAAAAACTGACTAAGTTGTTTGTTGTTTTAGCTGTTCACATTTCCAAAAAAAGATATACAACTGGTCCCTTCTTCAGTGGACCTCAATAATGACCCCAGACACAATTAAGACCTTAAAATCGAGATTGTTGGATTAAGTATTACTGATGTAGTAATAAATGAGAAGTGCTGAAAACATTAATATAATATATAAAAACGGTATGCAGCAGATGGAAAGCAATAAGAAATAAAGCAAACTTTAGATGAATAAATGTAGTATTGACGTAAGTTAGTCTTGATAAAATGTTTTTAATAAGTGTAAAATCTGTAAGATTAAAGTAGACCATCTAGAACATTTTTATGCTTTTGAACAAAAAACGATTTGTGTTATAAATGAGCAGTTATGTGCATAAATCTGATCTGCCTCATGAAGTGAAAATAACAATCACATGTTTAAATAACACAGGCTGACAAGAGGCGGAAACCCTGATGATGTTAAAGACTGGGCTCACCTTTGGCCTTCTGGCCGTGGTCTGAAGAAGAGGAGGAGAGGAAGCAGGTAAAGGTCAAAGGGCAGCAGGAGGAGAGGAGAGGAGGGAAGAGAAGGAAAGAAACAAGCAGGGTTAGTGATTCAAGGCAAAGTCATAGTAAAGAAAGATTACAAAAAATAAAAACAAGGAGAAAATGAGTGGATGAAGCTGATATGACTTTAGGGCATCCTTGAATATTTGCTGCTTCACTCACAGTTGAAACCCTGTTAATGTATTCTTCTTCACAAGATGCCTCCTCTACTTATATTACTATCATCTATCATAATAACATCTACAAAGATCTCTGCTCTGCTGTATCTCTAATGATCTTTATTGTCTTAGCTGATCTCCGGGCCTGATCTCATCCACCCATATGACCACAGTCTTGGCAACAACAGAGACACTGACTGGTACTGCCGCTGTGACCTCAATGACCGCATTGTATCTCAGTTAGCTTCATTTCTGTCGAACTACATTCATACTGCTGAGGTAACAGCAGCATTCGGGTACAACATGTGTTTCAGACATGCTACACCGCAGGGTGGATGACAGGATATGCAGTTGAGCTTGTAAAGAAACACTTTGCACTGTATAACACACATGGGTTTCACTATTTTTGATTTCCTACCTCGAGGACGACAATGACAAATGCAGTCAAACTATAGAGTCCGTGGTAACTTGTCCACAAATCTTCAGTCATCCAGGCCTATAGACAAGCTAACAACCCCCTGTAAGGAATGTGTATTCCTCAGTGGGTTGATGAGTGGTTTTTGAAACCAGTTGCAAAGTTGCTTCACCACAAACACCCTTGTGATTGGTTTTGGTAGCAGACTGCCATGGTCGACTACAGTTTTCATGGAAGATACCAACTCGTCTGCAAACACACATTTTAAAACTATTACCTTGGTGGTCTCCATTTATGCTTTGTGTCACACTCTGCAGTTTCACTACTGCTTAGCAAGTATTTGGGGAGTATATGCAGACAAGCTGGCATCTTTCATAAAAACTACAGTCTGCAAGGAGGTGCTCGGTGCAGCAGTGTAACCCAGCTTCACCTACTAACAGCAAAAAAACCTCCAACATTCGACTGGTAAAAATATATTTTTCCCCAACTAACCGAAGGTTATCAAGGGTTCGTAGACTGATCTCTAGGCCCAGGTTACATGACCTAATTATTTTCCTGTGATATGAAACTGAGAAACTGAGTCGCTATTCAGCAAAATCATAGTCTGTTTTTCTATAACACACTAAAGTTCAAATTATTTTCTTCAAAGATCCTGGAAGTAAATGAAAAATGTGGTACCAATTTAAAAAAGAAGAAAGATAAAAATACTCAAGTGTAGATTTGCACATGGAAAAGATTTATAATATATTACAAATGTACCAATTAACCATTGTCTCTGTTACCTGTAATTAGTGTTAAATCACAGAGGAAACGATCTTTGACAATACCAGAAAATTCTGAAGCATTCAGGCATGCTACAGTAAGTCTACAGTTAACAATATTAATCTTTTCTGGTGACTATCAGTTCATGTTAAAGTACGTCTCTGATGATTAGCTCAGCATTTAAACTAGTCAGGTGACCACTTAACCCAAGCCTGACCAGACACTTGTATACCTTCCAGCATATTCAGGGTAAAATGATCTGTTGCATCCAATTATCTTCCACCATCTGCCCTCAGTACACTCAATCCATATCCATCTCCATCTAGTCTAGGCTAGTTATTGTTCTTTATTGGATTAAGGCTCTACCATCCAGCAGAAACTCGCCCAAGCTTATAGCTGTACCACCTAAGATCCGTCAGTCCTCTTAAACCACCGTGTCGTGCTATAGTTCCCAGAACAAACTGTACTCAAACCACATCTGCCTGTTTGCCACATCTGCAAACATTGATGGAAATCAACGTATAGTCATGAGTAAGACATAGCTTCCGTATGATGAGGCTAAATAAAACGATAAATATGATACATGGCAACTCAACAACTGCAAACACACGTAGAAGCATGGACAGCTACCAACAGCATGGGCAAAATAAACTTTGAAGTCAAAGAAAGAGCACAGCTGAGCTGCAAACACTTTTACTTTTATGCTGGGAATGTTAAATATCAATGGTCTGGGCAAAAACGGGAAAAAAAAGGCAATTCCACCTTAAACAAAATGAGGACACATGACCTTTACAACAGCTCCGCCAACAAAATGAAAAGGATGATAACATCAACACAAGAAACCCAACAGAAAAAGAGCATCACATGGAGTTCTGTACCTTCCGGGGTGCAGGAGTCTGTCTCATCATTTTTGCAAGGGAAGAAGACATACACACACACGGTCACCCAGAAACAAACACACACACACACAAACAGGAAGCTGATAAAACAGGCAAAGATCCACAGACAGCAGGTTCAGAACAGACAGGCGGAAAGCTGAAGCTGAACAGTCAGACAGGCAGCGGCTCAGGCCGGGGAGCTGCAGTGGTGCAAATGGCCGCGGCGATTTATTCCCAGGCTCCCCCTCCCTCCCACTGTTCGTCCCTTCCTCCTGCTATCGTCCTCCTTTATGTCCTCTTTCTCTCATAATCCATTTGCCGGCGCCCTCTGTCAGCACCTCTCTTCTGCTCTCGGCTCTGATTAGGACTCGAACATCCCTCTGCCGTGAGCCTCCAGCCTGCTGCCGTTTCCTGCTACACCGGAGACGCCTCTCCTCCCCTAACCTCCCTCTCCAACCCTCTGTCTCATTTCCCCCCCTCTTCTCTCTCTCCACTTGTTGGGATTTGTCAGCTGCTCCTGCATTACATCACTGTGTGCCCTCCTCCCTCCCTGCTGCTCACCCACTCATCACCACCTCTAACACAGACAGACGGGGGGGAGGGAGAGGGGGAGGGAGGGATGGGTGTGAAGTGGTGATTGGGGACAGACAGGGGAGGAAAGAGATGATGTGAGGCAGAGGAGGGCGGGGCTGTAAATGGAGGTGAGAGGGAAAAATGAGCAGCCATGCTGATGCAAGCCTCTCTTGTCTCCTAGCAACGCTGGCAGATCCTCAAAAAGGTTCGTTAAAATCAGGCAGACAAAAACAAAAGGGGTGGGGGGGGGCGAAACCTGAATGGCTTTACGAAGTATACCTTTCTTAGTGAGTCTTGCTATTTCTGAACTGCGCCTAACCATGCTCACTTTACATAGACACATGCCCAGAGTAGAGAGGTTAAGAAAGCCTCTTGTAAAAACTCAGAAATGCAAACATCATAACAGCCAGAGATAAGATCCGAACTTTAAAAGTAACATTAACTGTAGCAAAAGGATTTTTTTTTTAATTTAAAAAGGGAGATTTAATAGTTCGACAGTCTCCTAAAGAGCCGTCTAAGGAAGCGATCGTGATATCTTCCTCAGTTCCACTAATCTGTTGCTCTGCACCAACAGCTGAGCAGGAAGAGAGAGGGATCTCTAAGATGATTAATCCACAAAGTACAAGATACTCTGATTAGTTGTGAGCTTTAAACCTCAAATACTTTCACGTCATGGGCAAAAAAAACATGGGGAGAAAATATCCAATGAGGTTTTAGTAAACAGGCGATGTTTAACAGTATTAGGAATCTGATTGTGGAGAGAAAAAACAAAACAAGCAACAGGACGTCAGGCTGCGGAGGCAGAAAGAAAAACAGCTTATGAGTATCTCTTACAGAGCAGCTTAGAGAAAACTGTCCTGTTCAAATATTAAACATATTTTTCCATAATCCATTCAAATTCTCTCCAGCACACAGACTAAGTGCTACTCTGAGAGTGATGGAGTGAGAGTGGCCAACAGACAGAGTGGATGCTGAGATGGGTGGAGATGTATCAGGTTCCTGCTTTCCCAGCACACAGAGGGAGGATCGCTGCCTCCGAGGTCACTGCAGTGCAGCTTCAACTAAACAAAAGGAGATAAAATTACTGTCCAGAAAGCATAAATAAGCCCAAACACTCAGCTGAGAAAAATAAGGGCTAAGTCTGTGACAGACTTCAGAGTTAAGGGTCAACCTTCAGAACAGCAGTACAAAAGCATTTTACTTTGCTTTTCCTCCGCTGAGTTTCCATTTCGGTCTTGTCTGTAACATTTCCTATTCTTCCTCAGTTTCACCGGCTCTGTGACTGAACATTTGATCCTCCTGCTTTAAAGTTCCCTCCTGATGTTCAAAGTCAGCCTGCCAAGGAGGAGATGCAGACCAGGAGACGATAAAGAAGAACCGAGCTGACGGGAAATCTATACTCTGCAGGTTACTGCAGGCAGGAGGGCAGCTCATTTCACCTCAGTCGCATTCTGACATTTTCAAGGAACGCCTGCATGTATGAGTCAGCCAGGAATGACAAAGAGCAGCGGACAGCCAGCTTGGATGTCATGATAGACGTGTGGGAACAAATACAATATTATAAGGAAATTATATTTTCTAACTTTGTGGCTGGTCTCAAAATAATTGTGTAACAGGATAACGTACACACCACCCTGTCTTTAATAAAGAGCTTTATTAACAAGAGTAATAGGGAGTGGTGCAACAGATGGTCTAGCCCTCTCAGAGCAGTGAAGTCGGTATCATGCAGTCAGTGTGGGATCACATGAAAAGACAGAAGAACTGCGGTTTTCTAAGATGCTTAAAACAACCTTGGAAACTTGGTGACGGTCACACCAAAGACTGATTTAATTTAGTTTGTTCTCTTAATACTAATGCTTTAGTTAGTAATAAATTAAAGTGATTTAGTAAAGCTTTCATTCAAGAGTCAAAGGCTGAATCACTGGACTCTTCAACATAATAAACTCCAAGTCCAAGAACAGAAGTGATCCATCTCCTTCACAAAAACAGAGACTTCAGGGTTTAATATAAAACTGTTAACTTCCATAATAGGTTGCAAGATCTGTTAATGTTATCAAAAATGCATGAATATACAACTTAGTATCTAGACTGAGCAGAAATATCCCAAAAGTGACAGAGGAGTGAATGAGAGGGCAGGACCAAAACCCATGAACCCAAAAACATGTCCTGATCTTTACAGTTATTTTTATTTCATGCAATTAATCTGCTGCAAAAAATATCTATTGCCAAAGCAAAGGTGTAGAACATAAGGTCCTGGGGGCCAGAAACGGCCTGGCAAAGACTCAAATCTGGCCAGTCTTTGAAGAATGTGAAGGAGGATATAAATTTTAGACTTTTAACTGTATTTTTTACAATATTTCCTACTAAGAAAAAGACCTCCCCACAGCCATTCATTCGACACCAAAGTAATTAACCAATAGAAAAACAGTTAAGTAAGACAATTTCCTGTTTTTTCATTGTCTACTATACATTTTTTTAAAGTGTGTCTGTGAATTAACAAAAACATTCTGCTTTATAATTACAGGACAGTGTTGCCAGAACTTTTACAGCTTTTACAGCCTGCAAGACACAGGTGCCCCTCCCCTCCCATGCCAACCAGACAGCAGACCATGGCTTTAAATGAGTGGGGGAGGATCCTAACAGTTGTGCTGACAGATTTCTTCATCGTGTAGAAAATCTGAGACATACTGTTGAAATCATACTTCTTTTTCTCAATTTGATATCGTGGAGATTAAATGTGCAGTTACATTTCTTTACATCGACACAAAGAGGATTTTCACCACTCTGGAACCACCTAAACAAAAAAGTGGGCTGTATGTTGTGCACAATGTAAAATCTGTTTGACATCCCTGGTCCGAAGCCTGAGATAGTTATATAATAATGACGGACTGCTTTTTGCCCTTTTTGTTAGCTCATGTGTGTCATTTTACTTTTATAGATGCAACCTTGCAGAGGCAGTAGGTGGTAAGTGGTAACCATTGTTGTTAAAAAACAATGGTTCCATCCAGGAACCACTGCACGTTCACAGAGACTACCCCCAGATTTGGTGGAGTCTGATGCCTCTAAAAACCCTTTGGACAATTAGCTAACTTAGCATGTTTGAATGTGCACAGAAAGCAGAAGACCAAACAGACAATGTGGGACAGAGCTGCACCGATGCAAACAGAGAGCAGAGAGGGCGGTGAGGTGATGGGACACAGCTTTCATTCATACAAACATAGAGCGCTTCAGTACAGAGACCAGAGATGGCGGTGTGGTAGTCTGCGAGGAGTCATGGGTAAAATGAGGGGTGAGGCTCTGTTGCCATGCAGCAGCGAGGCCATTCAGAGCCACGGTTACCACGGTTACTACGGTCATCATCATAACATTACCACTGTACCGAGGTTAGAGAAACATGCAGCACCTTTTTGGGTTTCACTCCTCGCTGCGTTGGTCAAAGGAGGTAAGGAGACGAGGAAAGGAAGGAGGAGGGAGGGAGGGTGAAGGTTAAAGATCAGGCGTTTGTCAGCGGCATGCCGGAGGTGATGGGAACTGTGGTGGTTTGGACCTGTGTGTTGGACCTCAATAACTTTCACAAACACAAATCTCTTCATAGTCACTTCTCCATTCTCATTTTGTTCATTTCATCCACATTAAAAACCACAGAAAAACACATTAAACTACACTTTTGTGTAAAAATATTTTCATTGCCCATTATTAAATAATTTGATTCAGCCATTTTCCCATGGCTGGTAAAAAAAAATTAAAAAGTACATTTTTATTTTTGTCACTATGACACAAGCAATAACAATGGAAACCATGAGATCCTGCAAATACAGTATATGTAAACAGGAAGTACCACTTCTTTCGAGGGTAAGGTTTTACATATCAGGACATGAAAGATTATCTAGTCCTTACTAGGTATTAAAATTAGATCAACACAACCTGAGATCAACAATAAACAGGAATATATTACGACTTGTACAGTACAAGTCGTAATATATTTAACAAAAACTGAGTGAAAAATCATAAGAAGTGTGTGAAAAACATAAGCACATGATCCAGTAGCTTGCAAAACCACCAACAGCAACAAAAACCTGAAGTGACTGTTTTCACTTTATCATTTACTAAGGACCAGATTATTTTTATTATGTCCTCATACATGAAACCTTACAGGTAACTTTCTTTTTACAATGACTGTACAATTTGTATAAATAAAACAACATAACTGGTAATAGAAAAAAGTTACTTAAATGTGACTCATTTGGAAATATAGTTTTTAAATCAAATGCCTCTATTCTGGTTTTCATTTAACATTAAAAACTTAACTTATTAATACAGGTATACAGGTATTGCTTTTGCTCTTTTCATCAAAAGCGAACTATTACCCCATATTAACAGACTGCAGGTTTAAGGTAAATTTAACCATACTTCTCTTCAGCACCAGATTTCTATTAAAACATATTACGAACAAAATTTAACCTCACTAAATAAATTATTAGTTTGGTCATATCATGATCAGTGCTTTTTGACTCCTGAGTCATGGCTCTGATGTGCTGGATTTTTCTATATTTTTCATTGTGTCTACCAAACATGCAGAGCAACACTGGACTTACGTGAGTAAACAGCGCCCTCTACTGGACAGAATGAACTCATTCAACTCTAGAGCTACAATTTGGTTTAGCACATTTCTGAACTTGTTAAACTCAGATTAAATTATAATTACATAAAGCTGAATTAAGTGGAAACATTTACAGATGTATATGTGCAAGAGCCTCATATAATATTCCATATTGTTTAATAATCCCATTACTTTATTTTTTATTGTAAATTAGAACTAATTACCACATCACAGTGTTATGTTACACTAGTTTCATGTAGGAGTCACCTTTTTAATTCACAGCCATGCTATGATCAAGCCAAATTAAATGTTAATATACTGGAGGCACTTTCCCCAAACACCTGATACTAATAAACCTGTGAAAATGCAACCGTGTCTGACAGCAGCCATCAGAAATGAATTAAATATCTCACATATGAATCTCCCTGCGGAGTGCAAATCGGCAAACAGTAAACACCAACACATAGCACTTATTTTAGTACGTCTATGTGTGTGTGTGCAGGTGGGAGTCTGTATGCATGAATGTGTGTATGTGCAGTGTGGGTGTGTGTGTATTCAGGTGTCAGCCGGCACGTTTGCCTCTGCTTTCCTGCAAACTTTTCGTCACAGTGCAGCGTTATCTGACTCACCAGTTTAGCAGACTTGGCTGACTCCAGGATTTCTGAAGAGATAAAGAAGAAACAAAGAAAGTAAGAAACACATTCCCAGAACATTAAGATACAAATCTTTAAGAGTTATAAAAGTCCCACAGCAGGTTATGGCGCAAAAAGAGTCAACATAATTTATTGTTCATTCACCAGATGGTCAATACTGACTGGCAGCTGTTGAAACCTATATCCACCCTTATTTAAAATTCACTTCTCCATGCCCTTTTTTTCCCTACTCATGTTATTGAAGGAAAGTGTTATTTGCATGCTGGTGATCTCACCGTCACTTTCAGAGCCCCTTTTACAAATCACTTTCAGAGAAAAGCCAGATCGTAAGACAATAACTTTTCTTTCTGGCTTTCAGGCTGGCAGAGTTCCAAATTAAAGGCTCTGACTCACATAACGCCTCCAGCAGCAGGTAAAAGAGACAGAAATCTGCATCCTGGAAGATTTGTGTAATAGTAATAATCTGAATAATGTCTCTTTCTTCCACTCACAGAAAATAAAACTAATATAAATGTGATTGTGTTTTACAAACTTGGATGTCAGAGATTATTGTGAAAGGGCAACAGAAGCAGATGTTCCAATGCCAATATTTTCTTGATTTCAGTTGGTTGATTGATTGATTTCATTTGTGTCTTGGAGGCCCTTCTCATGTTAAAAAAATTAGAAAATATTGGCAATAAGGCAGAGGTAAAATTACAATGCGTACAATGTGCCTTGCCACAAATTAGCAACAACAGGCAAAACAAGAGAAAACTCTAAAGTTGAGACCCACAGTGGCTGAATATATTTGAAGATATGAAGATGTAATATGGGAAGACCTGGGAAGGCATGTTGTCAGAATTCAATAACATTGAATGGATAGTTGTAAAGCCAGAGTGGATATAAAACTCACTGAAAAAGGTACCAGAACAAGAGACAGACATTTTTTAAATATATTTATGGGGTGTAAAAAAAAGTAGCTCACCTAAATAGACTGGAGCCTTTTGAATGCTATTACTTATACCTGTCAGCTACACTTACTGCTCATCTTTCCCTCTGAATTTTGGTGCAGAGCAGCATTTACAGAAGCACTCAGCGTTTCAAGGCTTTTTCTTTGCGTCACTGCTTTAAATGAAAAAGTGTCTTGTTGCCAGGTTACATCTGAATCAACTGTCCAGTCTCATTTAATCTGCCTTTTTATGGCCCAGATGTCCATCACAAATCCCACAAAAAAAGTATTTACCACTAAAACATCACGAGTTTAGTGGGGAGAAATTAATGTGTTATCCACATATATGTGTGTTAATATTTCAAATCCACATTGGGATCCACATTCATAATTCCCTCACTTGATAAGACGTGACATGATAATATATTTCCTTGTAATGTTAATCTGCTGTAGATTGTTTTATGGTTTTTAGACCTGCCACTTCTTTTGTCCTTCATTTGTCCAGTTTCCTAATTTTTCTAAGGACATGCTGCACACCAAGTTTTCAGCTAATAAGTCTTTCGAAATCACCTTATTTGTGCAAAAAAAATCAATTTTATGCCTGTTAAACTGTGTTATCTTTAACATTTTATATAGATTCAATTAAATAAGTGGAACACATTATATGTTCTTGTGACAGTCTGTTCGTAACAACATGCATAAAATGGGAATTTAAAATTCGTTCTGTGCCAAGCTATCTGTAATGCGTAGAGACGTAGACACAAGTTAAGTGCCTTTTTTATGCTTGAATGATTTACACGTCAGTGTTATGGGACTTTAAAAAAATAAATATATAAAAACATTCCTCTGAAAACAGCCAGAAGAATGAAGTTTGGAGAACTAGTGCTCAAAAGGTTTGCAAAAAAGTCCGGCTCCTTGGAAGACAAAAACAAAGATATGAGGGGTGGCTCAAGATATCTGCAAAGTACTCTTAAATAAAGAGAACAGCTATTGTTTAAACTGTGGCCCGATCATCATCATCATCACCTTTCTTTATAAAGCACTTTAAAACAACCACCGATGAAGAGTTTGACATCTGCTGGTGGCTAACTTACCGTATGTGGGATTCAAATCCAGAATTTTTACTTGTTATTCAATCATCACATAAGTAAAACCAGGCAGCATCCCTGTAATAAGATTCTAAATGTACCAAAGTGCTTTTATATCTTAGATCTTCAGCTGTCCATCTAAACTACAGCAGGAGAGCAGGTGAGAATAAACCCTGCTCATTGGTTTCAAATATGGCATACACACTTACTATCAGGCTCTATAAGGACAGGATAGACTGGATTTTACTGAGTTTTGGCATTTTTTTTTATTTTACTGATAAAGCAGTACCAGCAGAATACTAAAGACGATCTGCAAATATGACCATCTGGATGTGTGTGTGCGTTCTCACCTCGTTTGGGAACCTTGCCAGTGCCAGGCTCAGGTGTCTCAGGAGACGTTGTGTCTGCCCCATCATCTACCAGCTGGATCTGAGACAGTGGGAGAGAGACGGTTAGTCATGTCTTCCAAAAACACAACTGTGAGTGCTGCTGTTAAATGAAAGAGGTGACAGAGATGAAAAGGCACATCGCAAAAGGGGAGCCACAAGTGAGCCTTTTAAGCCAAGCAGGAGACATGCTGAAGAGGATTAGTGACACAACTGCTAATCTACAGTAAAGCTGAATCTTATGCATGAACGTATAATTCTACATAGTTTTGATGTTTCTTTTTAGCATTAAATTTGTATCACTTTTTTTCAGCACAATCAAAAGGTAAAAAGGTTTAAAAGTTACTGGTAACTGTAACAGAACACACAAAGTATAAACTGTTCGCTGCTAATATTTAAGTACAACCACCATCACATTAATTGGTAATGATTTTTTAGCCCTGAAGTGGACGGATTTGACAAGCAGCCAAAGAGTGATTGATGTGTTTGGATTCAGCAATGTAGACATCTCGTTCTGATTTGATGACTGCAACAACTTTGTGTAATTTGATCATAATAAGCTACCGTAAAATGGTGCTTGTCCCAGCACTAAAACCAATGCAATTAAACTGACAGTCACAAAGACAGATGTGACAATACTGCAAGTTACATTGCACTGACTGTTTATTATTGTGTGCTTGCACATAAGAGATATCCTGTATGAGTGTAACAGAGCATGAATGTAACATAGCGGTATCATTTCCTCCAAAACTAAATCACTTATTTCAATAAATCTTTTGACTTTTTCTTTTTTAGTAGTAACAGTCCAGTTCCACATTAGGTTGGCAACCCTAGAGATGTAGATTACAGTCATATGATTAACATAAACCTCACTGTAAACTTGCTCCTTCCAAACAGATTTATTTATTTATTGCCAGACTCAGTGTGGCCTTCTCTTAGCGCTACTTATGAAGGATAAAGCTGGTAAAGTAAGCCATCGTAATAATCACAGGTCCATAACCTTAGCTAGTATAATGTGTCAGATAATCTATTGCAGGATAAATACATTTTTTTTTATTTAAACCCAAACATGGAACTGGTCTATGTATATATAGTTTAAAGGAAATTATAAACAAACACAAGAAAAGAAGTCAGTTTGTATTTGTTTTATTTCTATGCCTGCAAACCTTTGATTGTGTAAAACAGAGTTATTTTGCTGAGCTGAGTCATAAAGGGATGCCTGAATACATTGGAAGAGTTCTGATTTATTTCTATTCCAAACAGATGTTACAAGTAAAATGAAGAGGCAGCATTTCAGCCCTAATAGTGTTAGAGGAGGAAGAATTTTCTCCCGGTTCTTTTTAATATTTTGGTTGAAGATTTGGCGTGCCTGTAAACTGTGTGCATGGTTGATAATAATCTAGATCACTGGTTCTTAACCTGGGTTTGATCGAACCCTGGGGGTTCGGTGAGTCGGTCTCATGGGTTCGGCAGAGCCTCCGCCGTGACATGCACGGCTCATTTTGTGCACCAGTAAAAAACACATCTATGTCTTGAATTTGAAAAAAATCACATTTTATTTTTCACTAAAGAGGGGTTCAGTGAATGCGCATATGAAACTGGTGGGGTTCGGTACCTCCAACAAGGTTAAGAACCACTGATCTAGATATTCTGAACCATATTATGTATGCCAATGATCTTGTGTCCAAGTACTGCTGGTCGCCAGCAGCTCCTTCACATATGTTCTCCTTATGGTGTTGAACATCTACATATGATTATAGAACCAATGAGGCCAAACACCTAGTATTTCCAGAATTTGAATAATCAGATATTAATGCTGTCTGCAATAAGGTCAAATATCTTGAACATGTTATTATAGATCAAATGATGGATGACAAAGTTATTTACAGGCAAAGCTGGATGATGTAAGCACAACCAAGCATCCGTTAATGAATATTTAATGCATGTACAGACAGAGTGAAGATCTCTTTATTTAGAGCATATTGTACACCTGTACCTGTTTCTCCCACAGTCTAAAGACATGATAGCGAGATTAATTAGTGATACTAAACTTATAGTTGTTGTTGTGGGTGTGAGCTTGAACTTTTGATATGCATTAGTTTTATGTAAAAAAATGGAACTGAATTAAAGCCTCTGCAACCCTGATCAGGATAAGCAGTTAAGAATATAGATGGATGGTTTCACAAGAAAGAAGTTTTAATTTACAAAAAAGAAAAAAAACATAAGCAGCAAAAATGTTAAACTACTGTAATTTTAGTTTATTCTATCATCTCCTCCAGGTCACTATAGTTGAATTATGGTCACATTATGCAGAATTTTGAGGGAGAGAAACTCGGAGCTGTTGCAGATCAAAAAGAATAACCAAAGACCCTGAAGCAACAAAAAAACGAAGCCACGACGGAAGACAATAAAGGAAAATATCAGCCCACACACACACAGCACACTGTGCCACATAAAAGGAAAACAAAATCTCTTATGTGTTAAAAAAAATAACTGGGGTAAAGACATTTACTTAATACACCTGTAGTTACCTGTGACTGTCTCACAAAAATCCCATGATTCTCTTCACAGGTGAAGTAACGCTTGCCCTGTACCGTGCCGTCATTTTTGCCCTTGGCTTCATCCAGGATGACCCCCACCCATTTTCCAGAGGCAAAGAGGGTGGTCCCGATGTAGGCCACTGTGCCACGCTGCCCCTTCCCAATTACCTCCACCAGGGAGCCCACTTTGACGGGCCGCCCGCCCCCGTCTGAGCTCATCCTGCTGCTGCCACTGCTGGTGGTCTGGGTGGGACGAGGAAAGAAAACACAGACCTGGGCTGTTAAAACAGGCATTTATAATCAGCTCGACATCACAGGTGATTTAGTTTGGACAGCCAAGTGGTATTTCATGTTTAACATTAGATTTATGTAAATCAAATGTATTTATGTTAAATACTACTGTTTAGTTTATTTTGAAAGAACCATTTTTCATATTGTGTTGGCAAAGGTTTTCAAATAATTGCTATTTAACATTCAACAGATTGTCAAGATGACTGAACTGGTTGTGTTCTGGTTATATTTCTATTAGTGCTGTTAAGGAGCGTTAATCTCGTTAAAATGACGTTAACGCCATAACCGCATTAACGTGGCAAATCTCCGTTGCGGATCGCCCAGTGTGTGGGGCTGCGTGGGGCTGCACGGCGCTAACGCGTTAACGAGCTAACCGCGCTAACGCGTTGACACCGTGCAGCCCCACGCACGGGGCAATCCGTGTTAACTCGCTAACAGACATTTTCCGCGTTAATGCGGTTATGGCGTTAACGTCATTTAAACGAGATTAATGCTGACAGCAGTAATTTCTATATAAAAGTAAGGTTGCCAAACACTTGCGTCCTTTCGCAGTTAAGTCGTAGTCATGCAGAAACTTCTGAATTTCTTTAAAAAAATGTTTTTAAAAAAAGTTCAAATGAATTTGAAATTGTATATTTGTGATTTTCCCCAATTTATCACAGTTAATCATCACATTATAACAAACAATTGCATATAATTACCAACTTGACCCAATTTAATCTGATAGCAGACTGACAGCAAACTGACTCTGTCTTATTGTCATTTTCATGCACTCCCGATGGACCTAAGACCCTTAGAAGAGAGTAACTGACCGCGAGTGGTCACAGGCGTGGTCGCCGACCTTAACAGGCAACAATATTGCAAGATCATTGCATATGGCAATAGTAATTTTGGTCAAGTTGCTGTTTCCAATCACTGTTTTCCCTAGTGTGACTGTAGCAAAGACTCATTAGCTCAGGGATTAGGGTTGGTTGGGTGATACAACAGAAGGTGGTTTTATGAGACCATGCTGGTACACAGTGGCTCACCTTTGAGGGACAGAGGACCAGGCCTCATCCTGATGCTGCTCTCTCTAAATGTCAGTGCATGCTTGAACAGCACTGCTCTTTCTTTCTAGCTGAGAAGGCAAACTTTATGGTAATTCCATGGCAACAAACACCTGAGATGTCACAATGCAATTTGGATGTGTGAAGAACAAAATGCACACAAGAACGTTTTCAAATTGGCTTCAGCTACAATATTTTGTAATCAAATAATGCTGCATAACCCAATTTACAGAGCAATGTCCTAGAATTGATGGTGACTCAGCAGAACAGTGCAGAGGGGAGCAGATATCATTCTCTGCTTCAGCTTACTGTAAACACACACCGTCTATGTGTTGCCGTTTAACTTAAAGGTTAAACTACACAAAATCCTTTGTGAAAGTTTAACCAAAAACAGAAAAACAACTATAGCATGAAGACTCTTCGACAGACACTGTATCCTCTGCTGTCACTACTGCTGCAAGAAGCTGTGCTGTTATGTTAATTTGGGGCTTTTAATGATTTCTTAGAAGTGTTCATTTTCTAGAGTGGAATGATTGTACATCATACATCTTTACTGACTTTAACAAAACAAGAGTTGCGTGCACAAGTTTTTTATCCAGTTTATTTTGGAATAACTGTAATCTATGCATGTTAAAAAGTATACAGCCTTAAATATATACATAAACTCGCTCAAATCTGGTAACAAGTGGTGCTGAAGGTTCAAAAAAGAGGTCTGTGTCTTTTAACTTGATAATGCCAAGCCCGATTAACTTGTCGTTAGTGATCATGACTGACTGGAACTGATAGTTTCGCTTTGTCAGCATCTCATTGGACTGCCCAATAGTCAGCACAGTAGGAAAGTCCAACAAACTCAGTGAAGATCGAAGAATGAGTACAATTGCTTGACCTGATGATCCCGATGTTGTTTGGATGAGTCACCACTCTGCCAAAGTCTGGAAAAAGGCCTAAACTGTTATACTCAGTTGTGGGAAAATTGGTTAGGATCAACCCAGGAACCACCAAGGCTCAAGCCTGCCATGAGCTGAAAGCTACCAGAACAGCATCTGTCATGGTCCTAAGTCTGTTGACTCAGTGTTTTTGTTTTTGATTAAGAATGTCTTATGTTTCTGATTAATTCTTGTTAAGATTTGCTAGTTCTTAGGTTTGATTTCTGTGCTCCCTCTGTTTAGTGTCTAGTCTGTGTCTCTGTGCCTGCCCTGGTCCCACATCTCCCCGTCTAAGTTATCCCTGTCCTTGTCTTCCCTCTGTACCGTGTCATTATCGGGTCTCTGAGTCTGTGTCTGTAAGTTCAGTTGTTGTGCTTCCTGTTTCACTTTGAAAGTCTGTCTGTATTCTGTGTTGCTCCCTTGTCTCGTCCTGCCCAATTAGTCCCAGCTGTGTTTCCCTTCTGTCTCCTGTTTCTTGATTACCCCTGTCATCCCCTACTTGTTGTCACGTTGTTCCCTCTCCATGCGGTCTTCACCTCTGTGTTACGATAGTTTTCTAGTTCTCAGTTCAAAGCTTAGCTTTCTAGTTTCCCCAGTTTCCTAGGTAATGCTTAATGCTTTGAGTTCTTGTTTTGTTTCCCTGTATTCATGAAGAGTTCTTCCAGCAATCAATGCTGCTCTTTAGTGTAACCTTCCAATCTCCTGCCTGCCACACAGCACAACATGACAGCGTCACTGTCCACAGTGAAGCCAGTTTCACATCGCAATGGACTAAGAGCCATCTTTTGTGCCGACCAAGAAAGAAACCTCTGCTTCAAATCCACTACACATTGGGCCTGTGTAAAATCAACACCTTTAAGCTTGACTGAAATTTGTAGCTGCCCATATTAATAAATCAAACTAATTCTGGAGAAAAGTTTTATGGTCAGACAGAACAAAGATAGCACTATCTGGTCACGACAAAAGGTATGTTTGAAAGAGTAAAGGTGAGGTTTTCACTGTACCAACTGTCAAGCATGGTGGTGGTAGAATCATGCTCTGGGGCTGTTCTGCTGCCAGTGATACCAGTACACTGAACAAAATGAATGGAACAATGAAGGAAGAGGACTACCTCCAAATCCTTCAACTTCACCTCAAATCACCAGCTACGGTTAAAACTTGAACACAGTATTTTAACAGGACAATCATCTCAAACACACATCAAAATTGGTTTTGGAATGAATAAATCAGGCTGAAATTAAGTTTCTGGAACAGCCCTCCCAAAAGAAAGGCAATCAACCAGTTTAAATGAACTCTACCAATTTTTCCAAGAAACATTGTCAAATATCCAGCCAAAGCACCTGGTCAAGGTGCAACTTGCCAAGGGACATTTAACCAAAGTGGAGGTGTACGTATATATTTGAGGGGTTTTTTTGCCCTGTGTGGAATAGAGAAAGTCCAAAATAAATTCAAACTTGTGCACCGAGTTCTTGTTTTTAAAGTCAGTGAAGAAGTATGCAATAAAACTATTCCCCTCTGCAAAAAGAACAATTCAAAGAAATAATTCAAAGCCCTGTGACATTTATGTCCATAATGAGTCGATGTAAATTTCTGAACACAAATGTACATTATGGTAATTGTAGTTCTAAACATAAACCTTTGACTTTACTTCTTGTTTTCTGTGACACACTCACTCCAAAAATGTCCAAAGAGTTAACAACAGCTGAACAAGTTTTCCAGTCCTGTTTTAGTGAGCCTCAGTTAATGTCCTCTTTGGCCTACATGGTGATTAAAGTGGCGTCTAGTCTACAGTGAAGGTCCTCAATAAAGGCAAAATGCAACAGGTGTCTACTCTCTTCAAAAGAAATCAACACAAGTACACTGGACTGCCATTTGTTATTCAGATAGCAAAAGCTTAAAAAACAATTGATGTGATTTATGGACCAAGACACGCATTTTGTTAACTGGATTATCCACTGTGTAAGTATAACTTCATGCGTTCAAGGAAAACCCTGTATTCAAACATGTGGCTTACCATGCTACATATTTGGTATAAGTTTGAACTTGTTAGCTTTTAGGTCTTCAAAATCTAATCAGATCATCTGCTCCATATAAAGCATGAAGTTTCCACTACATTGTGCATTATTCTTGAGTTTCAGTATTCATGAAAACATTAAAACATAAAATCTGGTTAAACCACATGCCTAAAGGTCTTAGACAATCCGTCGTCCATATTTACCCTAATGTAAGGTCACTGAAACTTTGCAAAGTATACATTGGAATGTTGTAAAGCAAGGAGCGCTTTGCACAATCACACCAAGAATTTTAATGGTCATAAAACCCTGGCTTGACAAACATATTTAAAGCATAAAGTTGGTGTTTCAATGATTTAAAGGCACTAAGCACTCACCTCACACTCGATGAAAGTTACGCACATGTATCTGTATTATAAACAAACATAGCCCCTCACATATAAAGTCAGACAGCCACTGCTGATATTCACTTATGTGGCAGCTTGGATCCCCTTAACTGTTTAAAGTCTAATTAACTCATCTTATAATTCATGACCAACATGGAGCGAGACATTTTAACTAGTCATGAGCAATAAATGATGCTTCCACAGTTTCTACGTCACAGCTGAGCTTTTATTTAAAGCCGTCAAATCACTTCAGATTCATAAGAGAAACAGCAGTCTACATGGCTTCATAGGGCAACACAGCTCAACAATCTGCAATCAAACATCCATCAGGGGATTACACTTGATGTCATAATGAAAAACTTGAAAGTTAACGAGTCTGTAATGATGTATTCACCGCTCTTCAGTCATTGCTTAGAACCGTTTGCCATGTGCTGGAGGCAGAAGACCCAAGGAGGGCATGCTGAATTATTTAGTGCCACTCTACTCTTACAACACACGCAAGGCTCGCACTGACTTTAAAGCTGAAATAAGATGAAAAACACGCATGTAGCCTTTTGATTGTCAGCCTGATGTTTTATTTAAGTACAAAAAGCTGTCATATGTGTGGTTGCCACAGACCGCCTCCATGTAAATTAAAATCCATACAGTCTAGGAGCTATTTTTGCTTAGTAAGCTGACATGTAAGATCACACACTGATGTCATCCCTCCCATTGACAGCAAAGTCGCCTGACTCAGACACGGATGACAAACAGGAAGTCTTCTTGGCTCATGGATTGTGTGTTTAGTTGATAACAAAAAGCGAGCCAACTACCTACCAACTAGTTCACAGGTCGTCAGAGTCAAGTCATAGCAAAGGTATGAGCTCTCAACATCGCAGCAGCAATGTTGATATTGCCCCGGAGGGGCATTTGAGCCGAACAAAGAGGCGACAATTCAGACAGAGGAATGCAGCAGTGAAATGGATTAGAAACCCTCCTATTGAAGGCAGGAATTGACAAGGAGGGGAGACAGAGTGAAACAAATCAAAGAAACCTTACAGAAACAATGGCTCGCTGAGCAGGACAAACTTAAACGCCACTCAGACCATTCATTCAACTACCTTGAGCGTATATACATCCACTCACCCGGGTGTACGTATTCCTCCTAGTGTGTGACATGATTCCTGGTTGCCGAGCCCCCCACTCAAAACTGCCAGTCTTGACTGAAAGAGCGTGTTATTGGGGAGAGCGTCAGCCAGACAGAAGGGGGTCGAGGAGAGGGGAGTGGGGTTCAGTGATGCTGCCGGAGCGTCTCCCTCTTCCTCTCTGTCTCCTCGCAGAATCACACCATCCCTCTCCTATTGCTCACAGTACAGCCTGAGCTCCCAAAACTCCACCGTCCCTCCTCTCTGCTGCCCACAAGCCAAAGTCTGCGGGAGCTTTTTTCACCCTATCAGGAAGCCTCTGATGGGGATGCTGCCAATCCAGCCCTCTGTTTAAAGGTGCCAAAGGCGAACAGCAGTGATACGAAGAGGGGAAAAAATAGAGCCAGGCTGGGTCTGCTGTGAGCGCATCAGCTGAGGAGCAGCACTGCACTGTGCTGTGTCTAAGCTGGCTTCTGCAGGAGGGAGGGTGGTTTAGGCCCAGACAGTGCTGCTGGGTCCTAAAGCCTGCAGACATGCTTCTCAAAATAGACAGCTATTATTCCCATGCATGCCCTCATTATTTAGGATGATGCAGAGGTTCAGGCTTGTTTTTTTACTTCTTATCATGACTGCACTGATCAAAGTCTACTTTCAGCCTCGACAACACAGACTTTTAAGGTAAAAATTAATAATATTGACTCAAGTTATGATTAATCAGTCAGGAAATGGGAAAAAAAAACATACGGGGTCATAAATACATTTAAAAAAAGCTGAAATTACACTAAACCTAATTTCTCACTGCACTGCAGCCTATAATGGATTTCCAGTTTTTTGGTGTGTTGTTTTTTTACAAAGCATTCCACTTTCTTTCATCTGCTAGAGTGAGAACTGGGAGGGGGGAAAAGTCAAGAAAAAACAGGTGCTAAGCATTTTTCATCCAGTGGGAGGTGAACCAGTTCAAGTTAATCAACTGCTGTTTCATTGTGGTTGAACACAAAAGGTCCAGGTGATGCTCCATAACACAGCACATTGTAAGCAAAAAGCGGCAGAGGTTGCATTAGGATCCAGCCTAAAACTGTGGCCCATCACAGAGCAAGGATTAGTTCTTTTATCTGCTAACTGCATGGCTGGAGCTTTTCAACTCCCAGTCCTCTCTGTTTCTCTGCTGTCATCTCTTTGCAATGGAAGCAAGCGCTGCAGGGTTTCTGTGTAAAAGCTTTCAGCTTAGAGGCTGATGAGAAACGCTGGAACACTATGCACGTCAGCAGCAGAACAAAAGGAACCCAAGCCTTCAAGAGAGGAGAATATTTTTCCTTTCAATATAATGCAGTACTTATAAAGCTTCAGCAACAAAGCATGGGCCAGGATAACAACAAAAACCAGCCATGTATGCAAACCACAGACTAATATTTCAGCTGGGGGTAGCTGGGGATGTTTAGGGACACAAAACAAACCTCTGCAGTGTCTTTGCACCCTTTTATGCAAATGATGGAGGCAGAACCAAAAAAAGGGGGTGTTGGGCATTTGTGGGAAGAAATAGAGAAGGGGAGCCTCTTATCTCTCTAAAGACTAGCAGACAGCCTAATTCAAAGCTCGTCCTCCTTATAGAAGATGAGGGTGATGGAAGAGAAACTGAGAAAGAGGCGGTGCTGCTGCTTTGAGCCCACTCAGACCAGCGAACGGGAAGGACGCAGGAACAGAGGTGACACTCTGGGATTTTAAGCAGGAAAATTACAGCCACGCTGCACCTCAGTCTGTCTGTCCGGGAGGAACAAATCGATATCACTCAACAAGGTAAAAACGAGCATAACTATTGCTCCAAGGCAGCTTTTATTTAGCAGAAGCTTGGCTTATATGACACAAAATTTGCCAATATGGACACAGCAGCTGACGGTCGACTGAAAAAAAAAAACTGCAGCATCATCCAGGTAGAGTTTTAGAGGTGACCATTTTTAAAAGGAGACACTATGTTAAAGAAAAGAAACTAACTGAAATAAATGTAATAAATAATTTGTTCATTTTAGGTCAAGAAATATTGAGGTTACTGTGATTATTTTTAGCTTGGTTTATTAATCTTTATGTGAATAACAAACATAATTAATGGACTTATATGAGTCATTGAATTATACATTTAAATTGTAATCAGTGTAGTTGAGCAGTGTCACTCAAGTTTATTTGAAGTGAGATTAAAACAGCAGATGTGACTATGCAAACCTTTTTTCAAACACTGTTTTTAAATGTGTCTAATTGCTGGAGAATACTGGGGGAATTACAGCCTGTAATGCTTGCATGTTAATGATATTCAGGATGGTCTCATCACTGAGCAATGCATATAAGAAAAGTAGGTCATCAGTTGAATAGTTGTGTAAAGTCAGCACTTCATCGCTGTATGCATTCAATTAGGATTTTAGTGCATAAAACACAAAGCACCCTTAGTATAAACTGGTATAAAGTGTTTATAGTGTGCATGTCTATAGTTTGTACCATATGTGTACATATGTAATCTGGTGCCATCTAGTGTGTATAAAATCTACTGAAGGCTAAAATTCTGCTGCAATAATCGGGACATACAATGATATCTTATTTATACATGTATTACTGGGAAAGAATTAAGATACTAATACACATTAAAATAATAACTATATACATTTCTGCGTATTGCTTCTGCTGGTAATCATAATAAATCACAGCATGGGTGTGGCTGAAGCCCTACGGGACATTTTCTCCCGACAGATTAACCAAACTGGATGACAAATTAAGAAAAACAATCCGGATTAGAAGATTATTTAATTTAACCGAGAATAATCATCCCTTTAGGATTGGATATCGACACAGCCGCCTTAATCGCAAGCAAGGCTCATTACACTTGCCATGTTCTTCATTATTAGTCGTTTTAATGTGAGAACATTTAATTTTAACAGCTGTAACTAATACTAAACCTTAATTTTAACGCTCACATTTGGTGCTGTCAGCTGTCAGGCAGACACTCCCTGATCAGCTGCTAGCAGCAGCGTTCGTTAGCTTCGTTTGGCAATTTCAATAAATGAATAAAATAATAATATCCAAGAGATAATATTAAGAAAATACACAAGCTTATAGTTCAAGACAGGTGTGTGTGTGTATTCTGAGTTAAAACCCCGACGGTCAGATGATAAATATGCACTAAAACCTACCTGTTTACGTCAAAATATCCGGCTAACCGCTCCGCTTCGTCCCTGACAGGCTACATCCATCCATGGAGGTCTGGCCGGACACATCCACTTCGAGGTGGCCGAGCTGCTGCCTGACTCAGCCCGCCTGACACAAACTCAGGGGCCCGATGAAAACTTAAGTATTTAAACGAGCTCAGCAGCACAAAGATGACACGGTTTAAACACATACAGACTGAGGCTATATCAACAAAAAAAAAATGAAATAACTTTTTAATTTAAATTTTGCCCTTTTCTGTCATTTTTTGTGCTATTTATCATGGCATTATTTTGTACTTATTTCCTGATTACAGGCAAGTACAAAAGTACCTTATATCACAATTTAAGTATAAATTGTAAATTAAAAAAAATACTCTTCACAGCTTTAATTACTTTTAAGGAATATGTTGCCTGACACAGGCGAGCATCACTGAGGTGGTAGTGATTTACAGCGAGGCAAATAGCATGTAAAATAAACCTAAACCAAAGCAGTGACCCAAAATATCTGTTTGGGTTCTTCACCCTGCAGCCACAACCTCCCCCTGGCTCACAGTAGACACTGTTGGGCTGAACAGCTGTCAGCTTCCTTTTTGGGCCTCCAGCAGTACAGTCTATAGTCTCAACACTCTGCTCAGAGGACCATAGAAATAAAGATGACTTCAGGTAGTTTTCTGTGCATAGAGGTATTAAGTGATTTGTACATATATGAGTGTATTTCTGGATGAAACAGAAGTAGTGCATGCACTGTAATAATACACACCACTGTGCAAAAGTCCTAAGCTACCCCTCACTTATCTATATTTTACTCCAAGCAGCCAGACTATCTTAACATTTTTAAGAGGGCCTTGAGCTCTTTTAAAGTTTTCTGTCGGCATTGACTGCTTTTTCATGTATTTTCAGTCCAGTCTTTGTACCTGACCAGTGGAAAAGTGGCTGTCAAGGATAAAGTATGGCAAATGATACAAGAACTGCACTGAAAATCAGTTGTAACAGGTCGATGGAGGTGATGAAGAGATTATTCCAAATTTGAAAATGTTTCTTCAATACATATATGGAGGAGGTAAGGAGAGACGTGCAACAGTGAGAGTGTAGAGCCATTTGTTAAACACAGTGGAGGCTCTCTCATTGTTTGGAGCTGGCTAACATCTGGTGATGTTAAAGATCTTGTCAAAATTAATAGAATTATGAACACAGAAAAGTACAGTCAGAGAAATTTATAACCGAACTATTATGAATATTTTAATGACACCAGAGATTGTTGTGGCCAAGTTACTAAAAGGGGCTCTAGTGAGCTCCTGTATTGGATCAATGCATCACAAACTGAGCAAAAACAACAGATTTGAAATAACACTGCAAAACTGATCACAGCTTTTGTGTTCAGATGTATACATTTATTGTTAAAATCACGTAGAAGTTAAATAAAATGACAAATCAACATAAAACCCTTAACAAAAGCTGAGTTTTTCTACTTTAATATTTTGTGGAACCAACTATTTCACCCAAAAAAACAGTAACGATCTTGTGTGTGTTTGAAACAGGAGAAAACACAACTGGACCAGCTCTACAAGTGTTGAGTAAACACACCCCCACCTCACCCACCCGTGCCCGACCTGTCCAGAGTGTTTCTGCCTCAATCAAATACATGCTGGGAAAACACAGAGTGGAGGAACTAGATAAATGTGTTGTACTGCTGCCCTGAAATGGTTTTCAGTGTTTATATCTGATTCAGTCCATTCTTCAGTCCTGCTGTAAATCAAGTCTGTACTCAAACAGGGTGAAGTTTAGGATTTTGGCAAGAAACTCTGGAACGACAAACTCTCTTATCTTTTTGTAGCCCATGTGCTCGTACAGCTTCTGAGCATCTGTCTGCACCACAGAGGTCTGCAGTATTACAGCTCTGTAACCCCTGTCGCGAGTAAATTCAGCCACTGTTCGACACAGAGCCTTTGCAATGCCCATCCCGCGGTGACTGCGGCGGACCGACATGCGTTTCAGCTCCAAGCAACCAGGAGCGTTCTCAGCAGGGAGACAAGCCACCGAACCCACTACCCGGCCATCGCTATCAGCCACCCAAAAGCACGAGTCTTTCCCTTTCAGGTAGGTCTCACTGATGTTGTTGAGGTCCTTTCTGAGCGAGGTTTCGATGTATTTGTTGAACATGTAGACGACCATCTGCCGGGCTCCAGCCAGGCAGAAGGTGACGGCCAAGATGGGAAGCAGGAACGACTTGGAGCTGGTCACGAGAGCGCAAAACATGCACATGAGGACCATCTGGGTTAGTGGCTGCTTCAGAACGTGCACAAAGGATGAAGGCACATGCTCACTCATCCCCAAGGTGAAGAGCTCCTTCACAACATCAGCATCTTCATCCTGAAACTTCCGGATCTGAATGTTGTCCATGGCTCGTTCAGCTTTTCAATCACAGAGGTAAAGACATGAGAGATGTCAAAATAAAGGCAGGGATCAAACAAATCAGCAACACACAATCACCTTTTACACTCTGACAAAAGCTTTCTTTATCTCAGGCGAAAACAATCATTTTCTGTAGTAATTAGTGGTAGTAAAGACATCTAAACATCAACACTTGAATGCAATTTCATTTATATAAATATATATCTTCTTTGCAGAAATTATAACCTAAAAATACAGACACCAATATATTTCCAGTGAGATAATACACTCAACATCCGCTTTATTAGGTACACCTTTCTAGTATCGGGTTAGACACCCTTTTGCCTTTAGAATTGCCTTAATTCTTCTTCTTTGGTCCATGTTGACACGACAGCATCACACAGCTGATTTATCGGTTGCACACCCGTGATGCAAATGACCTGTTCCGTTTCCTTTTTTTTAAGACACAGCTGATCACGTTGTTTCACTAGCTCTTCTGCACAAGGCATATTGTACGAAACAACAAATGTAATCTCCACATTTTGACTTTATTCTCAAAATAAATGTTAATAATAATGAAACCCTCCGTCGTATGGCTTGATTTATTGTAATGTGAGTACAATAACAGAGTCATTAAGACACTTACAGAACAGGTCTCTTCTTTATTTCATATGCAACCCCTTTATAAATCCTGTTGACTGCAGTCTATTTACAAATATAAGCGAAAATGTCGACCATCACAAAGATTAAGAAAACCCTGCGGACTTAAGTGACTCGTAAAGTATGCATCAGAATAAACAGTGTAAACATAAATAAACAAACACGGTGTGGCTGGAGTTGGAAGCTATTTTAAAAATAAAACAGTTTCATCTCTGATCGAAATGTCCGTTAAACACACCTGAAGGCACATCACATGAGTTAGCCCAAAACCGAAATCAGCTTTAGTAATGCTAACTGTCCGCTATTTGACCCGATATTAGACGGGACACACGGTCACATAATAAACTCGTCGTGTCCTTTCAAAAAAGGTGACTGAACAATCCAGATTAGCCAACAGAAACTAGCATCAGTGCTAACCTCACAAAGGCGCTGAGGATTTGACTGCAGTTTGCTCTGATACTTTCTGACTCACAAAAACCACAAAATAAATGCGACCTACCTGTTTTATGCCAGTCCTTGAAAGTGGAGTTTAAATTCTGTTTCCCTAAGTCAAAACCCCCTCATTTCGTTTGGCTCCTAAACTACTTCCTCATGTCTACCGTGCTGCATTCAGGGATCATCGGAAGAACCAGGAAAGCTGGCGTGAACGTTTTTTAGGGTTGATATTAATACGTTGTATTTTTATTGTTACTGTTTTTGGCTGTTACTGCAGCCTTTTTGGAGATATTTTCCCTAAAGTGGGACACCATAACTGTCGGGTTACACCTATATAACTGCATCAAAGTGTATTTCTCCTGTATGACAAGCATGAACGCAACACGCATTGCTTCCTGATTAACACGGATTGGCCAGTGGATTTCTCTTTTAACCTTATTATAATGTTGGGTAAAGTTTAAATCTTGTAATATCACAGTTTTGCAGTGGTGCACTGCCAGGTTTCCTGCTACTTTTCCAAACAACTTCACTACATTACAAGGATAAATAGTATCCCTATCCTTCTCTGTGATGTCTAAGTTGTACTGCAGATTCAGAAGTACACTGCATATAAATGTTACTGCTCAAGAGTATTGTTTTGAAGACTCACCTTCATGAGTTAATCATGAAGTCAATGAGTCAATCACTGTTTATATCTTCAGATACACATATACTTATGTAATCAGCATTTTTTTTTGTACATTTCATCATTTCATAGTCTGTATATAGAAACCATTTTTTAAAAATTTTCGTTGCAAAGTAATTTATTTTTTTAAAGTGTCACACATATTAGGATAATCACTTTTTATTTCATTTCTGAAAATATTTGAATGCTTTATTTAACAAAGACAGTGAAGAGAGATGGGAAATGAGGGTATTTAGAGGATGGATAGGGGAGCAGACAGCCCACTTAAACAGGAACCACCACTGAAGGCATTAGCTCCCATGTCTTATGTGTCCTAATCACTCCATTGTCAGGTCACCTTGAGGATAATGAAGGGAGCTCATAAAAAAGTAAGAAAAACATGTTCCAGTAAGCTTTTTTGTTATATGTCTTTGTCCAGTGGAGCATAATAACTAGATTATATTGTGCTACATTAATTGCTGTATTAAAAGAGTTGCTATATCAATCACAGTTCAGTCTTGGTGTAATTATCATTCAGTTAAATCCCTGAACGAAAAAGGGCAGCGAAAAGAAATCTGCACGTTTGAAATACAGCCGCAGCTTCACAACCTGGAAAAGCTCAGAGAGGTCAAACATTTTCATTTTCCTGCCACAAAAGGGAAACAAAACTGTTGGTTTACAGTGTAGCACCGAAAAGGTTAAAAAATAAAATAGTTCACAATACATGAAGACTGAAAAAATAATTTATTGTCTCCTTAAAATATATTTAACTAGATTTCATACATGACGATGTAAAGGTATTCCCTTTTTATGGAGTAAACACTTCCACTATATTGATTGTACAAAGGTAGAAAAGTATTGTTTTAACTTTTAACATCAGGATTTCACTTTAAATTTACTTTGCAGTCCAGCTCTGAGAGCTGTGAGGAGAAACAGAAGCAGCTCGATTCTATTTTTATTTCCAGCTTGTGTCTGTGTCCTCTAGCCCAGGTTGATCTCTCCTGCGAACATGGTGATCAGAAGTATGATGGCAAACCCGGTTAGCAGCCCTGCATTTTGGATCAGGAAGAAAACGATCTTTGTAGAAGTTTTATTTTGTTCCCGTGCAATGCTGTCCATCTCTGGGAACTGAAATGAGGAATAGCAATTAGCAAAGTTGAGGTTTAGATTTGGGAAGCAACAAAATAAAAAGAAGAAGTGTGAATGTTCAGGTTTGTCTGGCTACAGTTATATTGTTCTCATGTGGTTCATATGAAACAAGGGAAGTTTTCTCATTGTTAACAAATTCAATTAAAAGACCAAAACTAAAACTAAATAAATTTTCCTTCCTAAATACATTCCTTTACATGAAACAGCTGAAGGTTTGAGTTGATTAACAAAACAGGAACAAAAACAAAGTTCTTCACACATCACATTGTACTTATAATACCGAATCCTGGAGTTAATATTTTTATGTCACTGGCCTTAAATGACCAAACTTAAAAAGTAGAAAAGGCACTGACAGCTTACAGAAATACAGGAAAATATAAGGTTATTTGGTGCCGTGCACATTTCTGAACCTTTTAATTAAATATGTATTTTTGACTTGATTTTAAACCTACAGTTGAATATTACCAGGATACTGCTATATATAATTGCTGGCCACTTTATTAGGTATTAGGTGTTAGTACCAGTTTGGACCCTCTTTTTCCTTCAGAAAAGCTGGCATAGATTCAACAAGTTGCTGGACACATTCCTCATAAATTATGGTGCATATTGACATAACAGTATCACACAGTTGTAGCTGTACATCTGTACAGCTGTACATCAATAATGTGAATCTCCCATCCTAAAAGTGTTCTGTTAGATTGAGCTCTGACTGTGGAGCACATTTGAGTACAAAGGAACTCACTGTTATGATCAAGAAACTAGTTTCAGATGATCTGAGCTTTGGGACATGGTGCATTATCCTGCTGGTGGAAGTCATCATAAGAGGGACACGATGTGATCATGAAGGGGTGGACATTGTCAGCAATAGTAGTCTGCCATGTTTAAACAATGCTCACTTGGTACTAAAGAGTCCAGAGTGTGTCAAGAAATGATCTCCCACATCAAAATTATAAACCATTTATACAAGGCAGGATCTACCCATGTTTTTAAGTTGTATATGTGCACAACCTCGCTAACTGTTTTCAAGTTGTTGACATGCTCATCAAACCAGATCATTTGTTTCTCTCCTCTGTTGTTTTAATATTGGTGAGCCCACACAAAATGCAGCCTCAGTTTCCTGTTCTGAGCTGACAGAAGTGATGCCTCGTATTGCCTTTTGTTTCTAAAGACTATCAGAGATGCTCTTCTGCATACCTTGGTTGGAATGAGTGGTTGTTTGAATTACTGCCACCTTCCTATCAGCTTGAAGGACTCTTAGCAATCTCCTCTGATTTCTGATATCAACAAGGTATTTTATTTTAAATGCTGGAGATGGTTGTGGAGGAACCATCTCAGTAAATCAGCACCTTCTGCAAAACTCATACCATCAAAAGTAATTTAATCCACCATTCAGATGCTGGGTTTAAACTTCAGCAGTCCTTTCTCGATCCTAAATGAATAAAGTTGCTTCGACATGATGTTAACGTGCAGCTGAACAGCTGTACCTAACATAGTGGCCACAGAGTGTAACTGACATATATTATCGTATTATATAAGCTGGCACACTGAATTTTTTATCAAGCTATTCACAGCTGACAGTCTCTCCAGTATCTGCTAAAGATAGGTCCAATATGTTCTCTACTTTTAATTCACATGAAATGTTTGTCTTAATACATTTTGGTCACAGAGTGTTTGAACAGGACGTGTACAGTGTACACAGAGTTTAGGGGTATCAGAGGCTTCACACAGATAGCACACAACTTTTCCTAGGAATAAAACTGATAATGCAACATGAGTGATTTTAAACAGCAAAGTTGTGCGTTGTAAAACAAAGACAACAGGCTGAATGATCATAAAAAGCTACACGCAGACAACCATCAAACCCATCAGTAATTTAGAAGAGTGGAAGCCTCAAACATGTTGGGGAAGTCAAGCGACTGACTAAATAAATGTTGGTTCTGCTTTTTTTGTATCTGCTATCAAGAGAACTCAACTCACCATGTCCGCCAGAGCGATATACAGAAACATTCCTCCTGCAATGGCAAAGATCGCATTGGGGGCAAAGTTGCTGCCGAGCAGGATGCCAAACACAAGGCCGATGTAACACGACACGGCTGATAACAGGTTGAAGAAAATGGCTTGCGGGATGCTCATTCCAGCATTCAGCAGGATGACGAAGTCACCTTGAGAGGAAAAAATAGCTCTTTTACACAAGCAGATTGAACATTATATTTAAAGCAACATTTTTTTCTGTCTTGTCTGTTAGTCACATTTCCCCCTTTAAAGCAAGCTACAGTATATTTCATGAAAAGATTTATTTTCATTTTTATACTCAGAAAGCAAGTTTTAACCCTAACTGTAAATATATACATGTTCCTTCCACTCATTTCTTTTCTGAAGTTTTTCAGTTGCAAGTCATTTTTTCCATTATTTCTAAGAACATGTATTTTTCTGGGGCACTTCTGCAGCTTGTCTCTACATGCTCATAGATACAGGATGTACAGGCACATTCAATGCAAAGTTTGGCTGCACCGCAGAGTTTGGAATGACTCATGAGTGGGCTGAAACTCATTTTCCGCTACTCACCCAGCTCATGGGGAAACTCCTCACACACGATGGCAGTGGATGTACTGAACCCTGTCAAGACAGACACTGTGAAGGAAGCGCCGATAGCCAGGCCATCTATGAAGTTATGGAGTGCGTCACTTAGAGTTATCATCCACGCCACAGTCTTGATGTTGCGGATGCGCTGGCCCCGCAACCAGCGGCACATGACATCAGGCATCTCGGCATCCTGGAAGAGCGGCGGGACAAGTTACACATACACGGCTACGACTAATGCTTGATTGTGTTTTGATAGTGAGTGTGAAAGACAACATGTAGCTACATCACATACTTTCACGGTGAGAGGAAAGTACATCCTCTTTCAATTCTAAGGTTTTATATTATCATGACATAATAAAAATGATCTTGTCTCTAACAGGATCAGATAAATAGAACCTCACATGAACAAGAACACAACAACACCGTGTCAAATGCAGAAGCAGTGTGCAGTCCTAACTTGAAATAATGTGTTTTCTATTTGACGTTATCAATCAGTGTGATCGTGCAGGAATTTTGACCCACTCTTCTTTACCAGGTTGCTTCATTTCATTGAGGTGTGCAGGCAAATTTTTGTTCAAAGCTCTTTTAAAGACCGACCGTGTCAGTGAGGTTGAGGTCTGGACTTTGGCTGGGTCATTGAAACACTTTAAGTCTTTTCTTTATCAGCCATTGTGTTGTAAATCTGCTGCTGTCCCTGTTCTAGTGCAAGTCCGATTTCAGCCAAGCTTTAGCTCTTGGACAGATGGTCTCACATTCGACTCTTCTTTCAAGAAGTTCTTCTGGTTTGTTCAGATGTAACTTTGCAAAGCTAAGCCATGCTGCCACGTGGTTTTAGAAAGAAGACCCTTTCTCTTGGCAACATTTCGTCAGTGTTTTTATAACATTTAACATGCTAACTGAAACCCTGAGATGCAGCTTTTTTTTAAAAAAAAAAAATTGCAGTTTCTCTAAGCATTGCACGGTCTAATCTTTGGGTCAGTTTGCTGATACGTTCACTCCTGGGAACACTGGCAGCTGTCCTGAATGTTTTCCATTTGTGAATAATGTTTAATTGTTTGGACGTTGCCTTATAACCCTTCCCAGATTAATGAACAACAGCAGTTGCAACTCTAAGATCATTGCTGTTGTCTTTCATTCTTGGCATCGTGCTCCACGCTCCAGAAAGCCAGCAAAATCTCTGCTCTTATAGAGACGATCACATTGGCTGATAATCATTTAATCAGGTGCACTGGGTTGAGGCAAGTCATTAACAACTTATTATTATTATTTACAAGCCTGCCATAGTCTTCTGAGGAAATGAGGATAGCTATAAAGTCATATCAAAGACTAAACACACCCACCAGGAAAATGCTGCCCCCTACTGGTGAATGTTTCGGATAATTATAAAAAGTACCTTTAAACGAAGTGTTAATATAGTTTGGCATCTTAGTTTGGAATGTTAAATTCTGACTGAATTATGGTGCTAATGCCAGTGTTGTTGCAATCCACTGTAAAGGCTACACACAAATCTTGATATTAAATGATTTCATCCAGTTGTTTTGACATTTACCACAGGACATGGGGTGACGCTGAACCAATGTGTTTTTCTAAGAAATTTATCAGCAGTCCTATTAATAGCTGGATCTCAAGGTTGGACCAAGCAATAGGTACACAGTCATAGAAAGAGTCATGCAGCTAGATAGTCCAAAAATAAAGATGCTACTAAAGGCTTTAATCATGAAAGCATCTTCATCTTTAACCCACAGAGTGATACTGATTAATTGAAAACAGGAAATATTTTCTCTAAGTGGATGCACTGCATTACTAACACAACTTCTCGCTTACACATATAATGGCACGCGTGCTGTTAATAGGAAACCTGAGAACATGCGGACACAAACAGCGCCTTTGGGATTTGATTAACGATATTCTGCAGTCACAATAAACCCCTTTTACTAGCTGTGGGCACACAAGGAGTCTTTGTGCTCCTTAGACAATTCCAGCGTTTAGACCGAGGGGAAAGACCTGAAGCTTAGTTTCGCTGCTCCGTCCCTCCTTGTCATCAGCAAGTCTGTTTGCTCGGCATTTTGATCCTTTCAAAAATCGCATTCCTCCGTATGACACAAGAAATGTTGTTAAATATTAACAGAAGCGCCAATCAGCCTGAAAACAGCTCAATAAACGGCTCCAGGAAAAAAACCTAAATGTCTGAGCTATCGCTTCCTGCTTAATAAATATTTTAAAATATTGCCTACCTTTTCAATTTATGCATATCACACATCCTAACAGCATTTATAGATCATGATTGCTTCCTGTGAGGTGTGTCTTTTATAGGAAAATTTGCTGGACAGCAAGTCTCTATCAATTACACATGCTGCAGATATAATTTCAACGGAGGTTCAGTAGTTTGACAAGCTTATCATAAGCTGATAAAAAACATTTGAGCTACTCTAGACTAGATAAAATGTCTTTGATTATAAAATTGATTGTTCCATAGGTTGATGTGACCTAGAGCTGATACCTGTTGGCTTCCAAACCTGTGCAGTTTATTCTGCTGTTAAAGAGCAATCACGTGTCAAATGTTACCTGAGAAGTTTCCACATTCGTATCTAGGATTGGGCTGCTCTTGTCTGTAGCGACGGTGGTGATGCCGGTTAAAATGATGGAGTCCTTTTTTGCCAGTACGTCTCCGTTGTGGATCGAGTTTTCTTGAGGTGTCTCTGAAAGTGTGAAGTGGCTGTGGCCGTGCTAAAAAGACAGACATCAAATTCAGGTTAAAGAAGCCTTTTCTACTTCAGGAACTTAAAAACTCATAACTTTTAGGCTATTTTAGGCGTTTACTTGTTATCTGTGTCATGATTTATGGTTTTGGTGGTTTTCCTCATGTTTTCTTTTTCTTCTAGTTTCGATTTAGAATACTACCGTTTTGTTATTTTCCATATCTTTTCTCCTTGTGTACAACTTTTGGACTGCTCTTTGAGCACTCTTTGAGTGATCACGTGTGGATGACCCCAAAGATAAAGATTTCAGTGTTGGACCTTTGCCCTAAATGTGACCTAAATATACGACTACTCATGCTAAACATGGGTCGGGTTTCAAATAATAAGGTCAGCATGCAGTTAGATCCATGAATAATGAGACAATGACACATTTTTTATTTTGCAGCTTTGCCTCACTACATCATCATAGTGTATTTTGAAACAGTCAGTCTAGTCACTGTAATGTGCACATACTGCAGAAACTGTGTCACTGTCCAAACTGTACATGCACCTAATTGCTGTGAACTTCAATATCTCGTGTGTCATTTGTGATAAGAAATGATTTATGTACACATGACTACCTTGAAGTGTTATTAGAGTGATCACATTATCCAATAAAACAGACATACTCAATGTCAGATGTAAAATAGGAGGGAATGACAACATTATAGTGCTTTGAACCTGAGAAACTCCCTGCACTGTTATCTTACCTCGTGGTCCATCCGGAGGCATAATTTCAGTATCTTTTCCACAAAGAACAGGAGGTAAAACCCTCCAAATATTGCAGCTGCATTTGCCGCATAGTGATCCTTTTTAGGATCAAACCCCAGGGCCTATGGAAGAAAAGGAGAATGTCAGTGGTGTAGAAAAGACTTCCAATGTGTGTGTGTGGGTGGGCATTCATAGTACTTGTTCTAGAAAACAATTAAACATCTGTCAAAAAAAACAGTGGGAAGCTTAATTTTACTCACTCATTCATTTACAAACCTCTGGTATGAGCTGAAGTACAGCATTAGAGAAAAGTGTCCCGATGGCCAGACCAATGAAGTAGGTCAGCACTTTGGGGAAATAAGGCTTCTTGATGAACGGGATCAGCAGGAGACCAAGCAGGGATGCCAGGTTGATCACAGTGACGGCCAGAAACCCATAACCCCACACTGTCACGGCACAAAACGAAAATAAAAAGTTCTCAAGAATTCAAGTTTTTTCCTTCTTTCTAGACTCTTAAAATGCAGCCTTCATACTTCCAACATACCTACAACAATGGGGCAAGGCACTGTGACGAGATCCTGGAATGTGCAGGCAAATACCTGTGAAACACTGCAGTACTATACCCCAACTAACCAACCTCACCTGCAGGAATAAATATGCCTTCTTAAATGCTTTTGCAACCCCGTAAAGCTAGATAGTCTGCTGAGATGTGTGTTTTATTGTTGCTGTTTAGAATTGCCAGTTTTTCAAAAGAATGTCAATAAATGTGTCAGACATTGTTATTAGACCAGCAATAATGCTATTTACTTAAATATGAAGATGTAAGGCAATTTTTTTCACGTGGGAACAAATTACTTAATATACTAATATAATCTAATGATGAATAGATTTTCTTATTGTCAGTGCCAGGCCTCTTTTATTTTGAGATTTAAAAACATACTGTTACTATTTATTTGTCTGAGAGAAATTCTTCTCAGGCCAGCGGAGGAAACAGCATGATTCGGGAACAACGTGCTGAACAACAGGCACAGTTGGCTCTAACTGTGTCAACAGCACCGAGCAGCACTGTTGATACGTCTGATATCTGCGAGGTCAGTGGCTCCGTGAGTCCGACAATGTGGCGCTTTATAGTTTCACAACTACAACGTTCTTCTTCTGCACTGTCCAGCAGGACAATAAATTATTATTACCATTCTCAAACCTTCTCTAGGCAGTCAGAATCAAGAACATCCCACATCTTCTTTTTCAGGGTCAGTGTGAGAAAAGCCTCCCATCAAAGTCAGCTTTAAGAATCATCCACCATAAACGGGACTGTCCACAAAATTTTTCATTCATTTCTTGACCCAATTAAAGGAAACAAGCAAACCCCAACAAATTATTGGAGTTACAGAGGTCCTGACAAATAGACACGTTGGGATGATTCAGCTCACCAGAGTAGTCCATACGTCGTTCCTCGGGGGAAATGTAGGGACAGGAGGGCAGCAGCACCTGGGTCAACACAGCAGGGCAGATCTTCTCCAGATGTTCCACAGTCAGCTGACTGACATTATTGTAGCCAAACCCGGATAAGATCTGCTTTGCAGAGAGACACTGAGGGACAGAAAGATGTTATTAAACATATTTTTCATGCATTTAAATATTCATTTACCAGCTTCTTTTCTGAAGCCCTTTGTAATCCATGTATTTAGATATTTTGTGTAATTAAAAGTTTCATTATTGGTGGCAGGAGAGACATGCAGTAAAGTAATATTTGAAGACAATTCTACTCAGTAATGTAAGTTTAAGGTCAGTTTAGAGTCTTTCTAAAGGCAGAAATGATACCATATGGCAAATGGAGAAACTTTGAGGAACTGAGTAAAAATGTAAAATAAATACATAAATAAATACAAATAAAAATAATAAAATTAAGGATAAAATGTTCTTTAATTGCATATTTTGGGGTAAGAAATGAGTAATTACACTACAAGAAAGATAACAGGACAGTCATATATTACAATATTTCAAGCATTTATTACATGGAAGGTCAAATTGTGTATGGTTTTAACTCCCAGACAAACATGCTTGATCGTAAGTAACTTTAATTATCAGTAAGTTTAAATAATAAAAACTGGAGTACATAGTAAATAGAATATATTTGTACCTCTTGCTCTTCCAGTGGATTTCCTTTACTTATCAAGTCAGATCGTCTGGCTGAGATCAACAGCAGTAAATCTTCAAGATTCGTTGTTGTGATGGAATGATTTTCACCATAATAGTGAATAATATTCTCCAAAAACGCGTCTCCATCAGTGACATTCCCACGCACACGCTGGGAAGTTGTAATAAAAGCGAAGACGCACGTTAGAAAAAATATGAGGTTCAACATTTTCTACCTTTAAACGATGTAGTTTCTTCAAGTGAACATAAACTATTTTTATTTTTTTTATTTTTTTTTACTTCTGCTTTACTCTAAGCATTTCACTGATCCTCCAGGAAATAAGAATTACGCTGTCCGTGGAAACCGCACGCAGCGCAGAGGCAGATCCATTCCAGGGTCGGAGATATCGGAGGGGGTTTTATCCAGTTGCCTAAATTATTATAGAGGTACAATTTCCGCTGCTGTGCTCTGAGTGATCTGTGTGGAGTTAACGAGGTTCAAAGATCAGCCATGAAAGGGAACAAACGGAGGTGGAGGTCGACCGCGTGCGCTCACTGTTTGAGTGCTTTCTTTTGTGACTGACTTTCTCCCCACAGAGCCACACAAACACACACGTAAGAGGGAAAAAAGAGTGTGTGTCTGTCTCTGTGCCTATCTGTGTGAGGTAACAGTGAAGTGTGAGAAAGCGCATGCGGGATATCTTACTCAGAGTTGCTCAGCTCACAGCTGTGGCTCCGTCTGTTTGATCAATGGAGAAACAGCTGGGGGTAAACATAAACATGTGTTTGTTGTTTAGGCGTTTCTGTCGCCCTCCGGTGGCATCTGATGAACAACGCAGGATACAGGCAGTAAGTTTGTAATATGTAAAAAATAATTAGTGACAAAATACTGCGTGAGCCACCTCACTTTAACACTATTTTACTGGTACATTAAAACATTAGTGTTGTGGAGATAGCTGAACTTTGCCACCTATAATCTCAATAAATGATCATTTGTTGTTAGTTGTGTCTGCCTCTCTGTGCTCTACCACATCTTCAAACTGGGAGAATTCGCCAATATAATTTGTTACGACATGGTTTCTCATTCATCCTGGAGTTTTGTGTTTTTTATACTATACATTAACTAAATTACAGCTACAGTTGTGAAAAAAACAAACAAAAAAAACAACAAAAAAAACCAAAAACAAGAATTGGGTGCAGAATGTATTTTTATGTATTTGAAGGCAAATACACACATAAACCCGCCCCACTAATATTTGGTGAAATGTAACAAGTTGCACCTTGATGGGTTCTTTTTGTAGCCATCAACAAGCTTCTGACATAATTCTGTTTGGATATTTGCTCACCCTTCTTGGAAGAATTGAGATTATTTATTTAAATTGGTTGGGTTCCTGGCGTGTACCTTTTCGGGTAGACCATTCTAGAAGTTTAGTGTTAGCCTGCTTGATCCATTTCAAAACCAGTTTTGATATGTTTGGGATCAATGTCCTGCTGAAACTGTCATTTTTGTCCAAGAAAATGACAGTTTCTTGGAGGTAGTACCACTTTGGAGGTAGTTCTTCTTAGTCATTATTCCATTCCCTTTGTGCAATGTACCAGTACCACTGGAACCAAAGATCTCAAATTTGGACTCATCAGATCAAAGCACAGATTTCCGCTGGTCTAATGTCCATTCCTTGTGTTTCTTAGCCCAGACAAATCTCTTCTACTCTTTGCTTTTCCTTATTAGTGGTTTCTTTACAGCTATTTGAAAATAAAGGTCTGATTCCCACAGTCTCCTCTGAACAGTTGATGTCGAGATGTGTCTGCTATTGGAACTCTGTGTGGCATTTATCTGGGCTCTAACCTGAGGTGCTGTTAACTTGCGATTTCTGAGGCTGGATGAATTTATCCTCAGCAGCAGAGGTGACTCTTGGTCTTCTTTTCCTGGCGCGGTCCTCATATGAGCCAGTTTCATCGTAGCACTTGATGGTTTTTGTAACTGCATTTGGGGACAAGTTTAAAGTTTCAGCAATCTTCCGAACTGACTGATCTTCAGTTCTTAATGGACTGTTGTTTCTTTTTACGTAGCTGATTGGTTCTTGCCATAATATGAATTCTAACAGTTTTCAAATAGCTTATGAAGCTCATTAAGAGAAGGCCAAGGGTTTACAGCGTTGTACAAGACTTGAGTAAAAGACCACAGATATTAGCAGGTCAATGAGACTTGTTTTCTTTTATGTAGTAGAGCACTTTAGGTCAATGTTAAAGTAGAGGTAAACAGTTTAACTAATCATTTCTAGCTATGCAGCCTGTCCAAATGTTTATATTGTCTCATTGGGACCATTAAAGTCCCGATGAAACATCTGATTATTGCTGCTTTTTGGGGTTTTTTTCTCTTCTGTAATGAGTTGAACCTGGGCTTAAGCTTGATCCCGCCCACATATAAAAGTGTAATCATGAAAAGACATAAAGAACAAAGACTTCTGCAGAGCTCAATGAAGCTTTAATTTAATGTCAAATCCAAAAACAGTCCATGATTTCAGCTGCTCATTGCTCATTCATGCACTTCACGGCTTTAGAGGCCTTGTGGAAAAATGCTTGTGCTCAGGTTTTGGATGTAACTTGTAACTAAACGACAGTCATCAAACGGTGCTGCAGGGTCCCTCGCTGTCCTCACTGTCATCCCACAATCCTCCACTGCTCGTGGCTGCTGCTGCATGGTTCGCTCGCTGCTGAGCCAGCCCTGGCCTGAAGAGATGGGAGATGTGTTAGGAAAGTCAGCTTAGTGATCATATTTATATTTATTCAATCTAAAATAATTGCAGTGCAATTTGCCTGAGCATGTTTGATCAACTTGCCTTGGAGAAAGTTTCACTGCTATCACACATTTGATGCTCTTACCTCAAATTTTCTCTGCTCGGGTTGAAATTCTGAAAGTTTTGCCTCGCTGGAGCCTGAATCGGAATGAAACCTTGCCTGTTGTCTTTCTCTGGGGCTGAATCAGCCTGCGTCATGAAGACACATGAAGTGCAGGAACAGATTAAAGCATTAACAGGCTGGAGAATCAGTCATGTGGTATCTGGAGATATTTCAAATTAAAACTTGAAAACTTCAAATTAAAATTTTCCACCATTTTACATGACAGTCATCTTATTAATCATTGTAATAACAATCACGATGATCCCTCAGATGACTGTCTCCCAAACAAATTGACAGTCATGAATGATTTGATCGATGGTTGAAATGTATTTGAGTCGCACGTATATTCTCCAAAAGATTTTCTAAATGGCAAAATCGTTAAGACATTATAGAGAATTTTCTGATCCCCTATCTGATTGAAGTCACTGTGTGCAGAATATCAAAGCTTGTTTTGATGGCATTTTCCACGTAAATAAAGACTAAGATGATCTCAGTGGGAGCTGTTGCAGCACTAAACCACCTGGAGGTGACAAATTGCAAAAAACAGCACTGAAAGGTGTATTAAATTAAAAGTGAATACCTGCTTTAACGGATCGTCCCAGATTGGCCTGAAGGCACTTTTCGGGTGAAGAGGAGGTGATCCCTTTCTAACACTGACTAACCTCTTCCCATAGGAGCTGACGAGACAAGGCGTTGGCCCGTCCACGTAGGGCCCTGTTGGGTTCCTCAGAGGAGGGTGAGGGGTCAGTCTTGGAATCTGCCACCTCAGACACACAGTCCTCTCTCTGGGTGTCTCTTTGACCTGCTGCTGCTGACTGTACGAGGGCTTTAACAGCACTGGCACCTGGCTGTCTTCCTCTTCATCCTCCCCGCTGTTGCTACCCGTCATCTCCCTGCGCAGAGTGCCATCAGGGCTACACGAGGTGACTGAGGAATAGTCGAAGGCTGAGGTGTCATCGGGGTCTGTCTCACAGTCTTCCAGGCTGTGGTTTGTGCGAGGTGCCTCTAGCTCGTTGGTGCCTTTTCCCGTGGGCTGGCTGAAGGTGCCCTGACCTGAGTCGCTGTTGTCTCCCCATCCTGCTGTGTCTGGAGTGAGGAGGGAGCAGTAGGCGTGTCCACAGTCATGGGCCGGCTGGTTCAGGAGGGCCCGGTCTCTTCTGACAGGGCTGCAGGACCAACACTCCAGACGCATTGACTGGCAGCCGTTCACACCGTTGCTGAGGCCAGCAGCTATCTGGTTATCTCTGCTGGCAAAAGAAATAAAATGACCCCACCATGACATCTACATCCACTGGAAGAAAGCACTCTACATTACACTCATGTAGAGTGCTGTAACAAGATATTGTTTTTTTTTCCTTTGTGTATTTCACACAATGAAATGTTTCAAATTATCAAACAGATTTTAACATTAGACAAAGATGACCTAGACAAATGACAAAATGCTATTTTTTAAAGAAAATTTCAGAGAAAAAAGCTATCCAAATCTACCTGACCCTATGTGAAAAGATTATTTCACCCTAAAACTAATAACTAGTTGTTCTACCCTTGGCAACAAGGACTTCGATCAAGCATTTGTGATAACTGGCAATAAGAGTGTCACATGACTGTGGAAGAATTTTGGCTCACTCTTCGATGCAGAATTGTGTTAATATAACCACAATGGAGGGTTTCAAACATGAGTAGCCCGTTTACATCAAGCCAGAGCATGTCAACTGGGTTTAAGTCTGAACTTTGACTAGGGCACTACAAAACTTTCATGCTGTTTTTGTTGTTGTTGGTTTTGGGTTTGGGGGTTTTTTTAGCTATTCACAGCTGACCTGCTGCAGATTTCATGGTTCCATCAGCTGATATTAAGTCCTCCAGATCCTAAAACAGCAAAGCAGCTCAAGACTGTCACACTATCACCATTACGTTTGACTGGCGGGATGATTTTCTTATTATGAAATGCTGTGTTAGTTTTACACCATATGTAACAGGATTCAGATGTTCCAAAAAGTTAAACTTTTGCGTCATCAGTCCATAGAATATTTTCCCAGAATATTCTATTTTATTTTGTTTCTCTTTTTTTAAGACTGTGGAATGATATATTGCTTTTTGAGATCTTTTAGCCTACTCCACTTTGTCAGACTGATTCTGTTTAACTGATTTCTTGATTCAACAGGTCTGGCAGTGATAAGGCTCATGAAATTGATCTCAGCTTTCAGCTTTGTAATCACAGTTAAGAAAATGATGTTTTAATAAATGAAAACATCATTTAAAAACAAATTTTATATTTATTGGGGTTATCTTTGTCTAATTTTAAAATGTGATTGTTTGATTATCTGAAACATGTAAGTGTGACAAATATCCAAAAAACAAACAAAAAAAGGACATCAGGAAAGGTGCGAATACCTTTTCACAGCACTGTACCTGTACAGTGTAAAGTAAAACCATGCAAAACATTTTTGCAGATGAATGCCACTGAAATAGGCTGTTGCTGGAGTTTGACAGCAACACTCTGTGCCACAGCTGTTCTCGTGCATGCTGTATTGTTTGACGTCCGATGCGGGTGACACTGACCTCTGAGCAGCAGCGTTTGACTCTTCCCTGGCCTGCTGAGACTCTCTGGTGTGCTGGCTCCTCGTGCAACAGTTTGCAGCAGAAACGCCAGCCCCAGCATCAGAGGTGCTTTTTATGCAAAGAACAAGAAAACTTGTAAAACTCTAAATGCAGACAAATGCAGGTGGCGCTATTGTGCTCTTCCATATTTTCTCACATATATAATGTACTGTGTTATGACGGAAAAAGTTTCAAATAATGAGGTCAGCATATGTGCAATCCCTGTGAGTGAAAAGCTCAAAACACTGCACTAAATGCTTGTTTCCAGTTTTTCTAATCATGGAACTTTATCATGTGAATGAGAGTGGATACAACCACCTGTTTGCAGTGGACAGCCAATAATATTTTGAACTACAATTCATGCAAAACTAGTCTAAAAGAGTCCAAAAATAAAAACATGGAGATAAAAATTAGCAAATAGGTCCTCTGTGAGACTTCCACATCAGCAACCCAAATCTAAAAGAAATAATCTGACATTTTTGATAATGCTCTCACCTTTGTCCAGCTACTTCTCCTTCTTCCCACCGGACGTCTTCCTCGAGAATTACATGACAGCGGGATAAAATGCTCCTCAGAGCTCGCTCAGTTCCCAACAAGAGGCTGCAGTCAGGATGCTCCTTACCAGTCCACTGCAAGAGGTTCTGGAGAAGGAACAGTAAGCTGTCAGGTCAAATCCTTACTAAATTAAGTTAAATTAATACACTGAAAGTATCTGTAGATCTTCAAAACTGGATTTGCTCTGGCTGCTGACTCACCTGAATGTGACTCAGGTAGCTGTGTATGCGCGCAACAGGTGCCAACAGCAAGGAGAGCAGTTTCATTTCCTCTCTCTCCATCTGGCTGCCCTGTAAAACAAGACACAAAGCATCTTTCTGGTGTCTTAAGTGCATTTTAGCTGAACAATGTTAATGGTAAATCTCATGAAATACCTGCAAAATTTGACTCTTGTCAGGATGATTGAGTCTCTTGAACTCGAGTGAGAGGAATGACGCCAGGGTCGTCGTGTATCCGAGGTACATGTCTGAAAAAGCTGTCTGGACAACACAAATGAGGAAGAATATGAAAACCTGTGTATCAATGGAAATGAAAGATAGACTGAAATCATAAAAACGTCACAACAGAACATTGGCTTACATCATTGTGTCCAATAAGCTGCACCAGGATGTCTCCAACCAGAGATTTCCAGTGTTCAGCTGATAACCGTTCCTGCAGGGTATTTCTGAAGAGCAGATGGCGCTGTAACAGCTGCTCCACAAACTTCAAATACGTCTGACTGCATCACAGAAAACACATACGCATACACAGTATCTTTTACCACAAATGGAAACTTCTGTAACTCACAGTGGAAAAAAGGGTCACAAATCCTCTCCAGCACTTACTATGGCTCTGCAGTCATGTGGTGAGCCGGTGGGGTCTTGTATTTGTCGTACAGCTGGTTTAAGGTTGACACATATTCCCACTCAGAGTGCAGGAGCTGCATCGCGACCTGATGGCGTGCATCTGTAAAACCCAAAGAAAAAAGAAAAGGATGATGAATCTGCAAAATTAGAAGAAGAAAAAAAAAGAGTTATGCATATATATGAGCGATGTGTGAACTCACCTGTGCCTTCACTGAGACCGGCTTTGAGGCCCTGCAGGAAACAGTGGAGGAGCAGTTTTCCTCTGGACAGACAGGCAGGAGGAGCAGATGAACAATCACACTGACGTTGTACACGCTCCGGCTCAGCTGGATCGCTGCTGCACAGCAGTGGACAAATAGCACCATTTACTACTTACAGTCTTGCCTAAAAATGTTTACAGTCTCCACTGTGCATTTATATCACGTATCTAATTGCTTTGTAACTCAAGGTTTGCAAAACTGGAAAAATGTGTTACTCCTATGGATAAAATGTTGGAGAAATAAGCATGCATTGACTAATAAAGGTCCAAATGACTCATGAGGCAAAGATGAGATGTAAGGATGAGGTTAATGATGGACTGTTCGAAGCTACAAATGATCTGAGCTGTGCTTTAATGATACCATACTGAATTTTACACCTAGGTATGGCAGCAATAGCAATGCATTCTTTCAGGGTCGTGGTACACGTTACCTTTCTCTTTGCTTAGATGTGGAGCTCTTTCCATCCTGCTGAGGTCTGTGTCTGTTGCTGTACAGCTGCACGATCTGACACCTCATCACACTGAGTTCCTCCTGTAGTTCACAAAGCACTGATGCTGAGCTTTTGGTCTAGAACTAGCTGAGCATCATCACTTTGCAGTGAAATATGAGAAACCCTTCGGGTTAATTTTTAAGTCTTACCCTCAGTGAGTCGACTAGAGCCTCCAGCCTTAGAGCTTTTTTCTGACAGCTCCTCCTGTTCTCCTCCAGCTCCTCTCTCAGGTATGTGTCTCCATGTTGGATCTGACTGAGCTCCAGCAGAGCGCTGGTGAACCCCGACTTCAGCTCCGAGACCATGCATTGTAACTGGAGGGGATGACATAGTATCGTCTAAACTCTATTTTGGTCATCAAAGTTCAACTAATATGTCTCACAAAACCAGGCTGGCTGATGAGGGAAGGTTCAGAATACCTTGGAGATTTCAGTAACAAGCTCTGCCTCCTGAGGCTTCATGACCTGTGCAGGGACACAAACACAAACACATTAATAATCAGTGTGTTTGCTGACACTCACTGATTAATGTGCACAAACTGTGTGTGACTCCATATGAGCTTTCTGATTTTTCCAGTAATCAGAAAGCTGATTATGAAGACAAGACCAGAGCAATGATTTTGACAGAGTTTGTGCTAAGAAAAAAAAACAAAACTCTACTCTTGTCTACACAGTCATCTTTCTGATTTACAAAATCCCCAAAAACTCAGATGGAGACCAAGCACGCAAATCAGTCTATCTCTCTTTCAGCAAACTAAACCTTATTTTCTTATTATTCAAAGAACCTGATTTAATGACTTCTGCGTCTTGTTTGTTTGTGGTACCTGCTCAGATGTTGCCCCTGCCAGCAGTCCCTCTGCTAAGGAAGTGGCAAGCCAGCCAAAGAGCTCAGCCCTGCAGGGGAAATGGCTGCAGGAGCCAAGATCCCTCCTTATAAGTCTGCTGACAGAAGGAGAGGCAGGGATCATCCAAAAAAAAAGACAAATTAAACATCCATTGGATTCATTTTTTAAATATCAAATAAACCAGATAAGATCACTTTATTGTAGAGATTCATTATAGCCTTACAGTTATTTCTAATTCTGTGGAATAATGCACATCATGGGTTTTTATTCCAGGATGCCAGACTGTGATTTACAGAAACAAAAACAAAAAAAAAAAAAATCATTTTTATGAACACATATACATGTTAGGGATTTCCAAACATCAATCAAACCACTCTCAATACATAAGATAAAAGCTGATTATTGAAGCAAACAATGTAAAAGAAAGATAAAGCAGCTCACCTCAGTCAGAGCTCCTCAGTAATGTTTCTTCAGACATCCGAAAGAGGTCCAGTAAATCCTAAAAACCTCCAGGTCTCCGCTTTTCTGCTGTTCTAACGTCAGAACTGGTTTGCAGCGTGAAGGGTCGTGAGGCTCTGTGTGCTGCTCTGTGCAGACAGCAGATGTCCTGCGTGACGCTCAGTGAACTATGAAGCAAGTGTTGCTTCATAGTGGATTGCCCGTTTGGTGCTGTTGTGCAAATGTGCTCTGTTTTTCAATTTATATATTTAACATATTTAAATTGTTGTAATGTCTATATTTTATTGGCATGACACTTAAATAAACGTCCAAAAGTGTTCAATATGTAAATGGAAATGGAAAATTACTAATTTTTATTTGTTTGTTTATTTAAAAGGGACAATAAGGTTTGACATAGTTCCAATACAGAGCACGAAACTGATGTGCTTCACACACTTGGCTGTCACCTGGTGCCTGCTCTGTGTGTTTTACAGTAAGTAAATAAAAACATTTCCTCGTTAAATTGATGCAGAAATTGGCGCACAAGAATTCACCACAATGCAGAAAATGGTCAAAATTTCTTTCACCTACCCCATTTCTTGAGAAATACATTTTGCAATGTCTGCTTTGTTGTATTATGTGTACAATACATTACGAAAATACGCTTAACTGAAATATGAACATTAGTATGGGAATATTATATGTGTATATACTGTAGACGCAACCCTGTAAGACCCAGTCTATTTAATTCTAAGAATATCCGATTTTGTGTTATTTCTAGTCGTATGTTTATTCCGCCCGCCTCGATGACTCCTCTGGTTAAATCGAACGCACAAGCCTCTGTTTTGTTTTGCCCTGGGGTGTGGCCAAGCGTCATTTCTCGAATCTGATTGGCTGAGTGCTTCATGGAGTTTTTAAATTGTTGCAGCTGCCGACAGACTCACGGAGCTGTCAAAACAGTCGCGAGGAAGATCGCGTGACTGGTGAGAAATCACGAAAACTACTCCGATATTCTGAATATTTACTCACAGACATGTATTTCCGTAAAGCTACAGAGCTTTTTGTTTATTTTGGGCGACAGTAAGATGGTGGTTTTATTTAATTTTGTTGTCTTGTTGTTATCGTGTTCTGATATGAGCTGCACAGCTAGCGTTAGCTGAGTTCAATGTGAAATAAACCGTCAGTTTCGATAATAATGTCCATAATAAATCAAACTTTTTATTTATAGGAAATTTTATACCTTCAAAATATTGGAGAATCAAGTGTGTAGATATTCTGTTTACCTTGAGGCTGAAGGATTGGTTTGAAGCCTCGAGCTGCTCACCTTATTGTCACCTGAGCTTAGGGAGTCATAAATCAGAATCAGAATACTTAATTAATCCCTAAGGAAATTATGTCCACACATTAACCTGACTTCTACATAAACCTCTTTAATGCCTTAATAATGGCATGCCTAATATCAGGGCAGTTGCATTGTGTTTGAATATCATTTACTTTACATCATCATTGCCAGTATGACTTGACGTGGAGATATATTTTTTGTTAATAAAATGGTCAGAAAAAACCTGATCATGCACAGAGTTCTGCTAAATTATGACACATATTTATTACCTTTACTGTGGGTTTTGATCATGCTTAACACAATTAGTCACCACCTGAAAAAATCCATTGTGACACTGGAAAATTCTTCAACTAAAAGCAGGGAGCCTAGCCTTTTTGAAAACAAAAAACCTACCACAGCTAGCTTGTTATGGCAGTAAATATATTACATTTTGGTATTGCAATGGAAATTTTTATTAATCTCTGCATGTCTGATATTACAGTGATGTGAATTTATGTGGTGATTATTCAAAACAGTATAATTCATGATTTATTGTTGAATATTATCAGAACTGGTAAAGCGTAAGTAGCCAAACATAAGTGAACTTTAGTGTGTCGCTTCTCAGCTGTTTGGGGGGGGCTGAAGAAATGAGGACAAGCGAGTTTGACTCTTCATCTGATGATGAGGTTGCAGAAGAGGAGCTGACTCCACTGCACATCTCCTGGTAAGTTTGATCAATTTAAAAGCTGTGTGGAAGTGTATTTGTTCTTGCTGATATGGACACAAACAAATATCACTCTGCTAATATTGGTTTTCATTGGCTTTAAGGTTGCCTCTATCCATAGTAGGGTGCCCGCAGTTTCTTGGAATATGTGCACTACCAGGTAGAACAATTTGTTTACTGTATTTACTGTATCCTGTATTGAATTTTGTTTTCTTCTGACTTTTGTTTTTGTTTTTGCTCTTTTTTTGTTTTGTTTTTGTTGACTAAAGGTTGCAAATACAAAGAAATCCGCAGATGTCTGCAAAAAGATATTGGTAAGTTGGTGCTGATCCTGATTTTATAGATGTAATTAGCATTCACAAGCAGGTGTTTGAATCTAACCACTTAATCAAGAAGCAAGATTACAACATATATTTTAAATGTTAAAAAATAGTCTTCACTGTAAGACGTAGAAAACCTTGACTTTGTAATAATAATTAACAATCTTTGTTGTCATTGCACATGTACAACAGTATTGAATGCAACCCTGTCTGTGCAAAAGTCTGTCAATTTAGAGTATGTTGAGTATGTTCTTTTGAGTCAAAGTCACCATATTTGGATTAGAGGGTAGAGTGTTGTCATTTTACACAGCCTACACTCAGTAACTGTCCAGATACCTTCTAATTAGTGCACATTAAAACATTAATAAAATACAAGAATGGAACTCACCAGAAGTCAAGCACAAACTTGATAGTGGATAGTGTTTAACTTTATGCAAAACATTGTATTCGCTTAGCTATCTGATTTATGATTTCATTTTTGCACAGTATTTTATAAATAGTATGTTTATGCAGAAATTAGCCTTAAGTGGTGGAAAAAATGTGGATAACCTGGGGTTTTCCAGTTTTACAAGAGAAACTTCTGTTCTTGTTACAGAGGAGCTCCAGAACCAGGGGGTGCAGGATGTGTTTGTTTTCTGCACAAGAGGAGAGCTTAGCAAATACAGGGTTCCCTCACTGCTGGACGTGTACCAGCAGCGTGGCTTCAGGGTTCACCACATGCCTTTCCTAGATGGAGACGCACCTGAGCTTAACCAGTGCTGCCAGATCCTTGATGAGCTGCAGATCAGCCTCAAGAACGACAGGAGGACGGTGATCCAGTAAGTCAAAACTGAGTTCAGTTTAATGTTCCATGTCTACCTGCAAATTAGTGCAGACAAAGCAGAGAGGAGGGTTAGCATGTAGTACTGTGCAGAAATCTTAAGATTTTTAAAAAAATCTTTTGGTAGTAAAATGGGGGATGTATTGAAATGTGAAACATGTAGACACAACAGAAGATGAAGAAAACAGAGTTTGTACAATTTGAACAAGCTGGAAAGTCAGTATTTGGCATGACCACCTTCATTCTTCAACACATCCTGAGCTAACTTGAGGAAAATATCTTCTTTGTAGTTTCATGAATAGTTCTCCAGGCTTCTTGTACAACATTCAAAGCTCTTCTTTCGATGTTGGCTGCCTTTGGTTCCATTGTGTCAAGATGATATCACCCTGCTTTAAAAATGTTGAGCTCGAGGCTCTGTGGAGGCCAATCCATGACCGATGGTGTTCCACTGTGTGCTTTTCTATCCAAGAATGCTTTCGTTGCATTGGGTGTGTATTTTGGATCATTGCCGTGTGTCACGTTTAATAGCTGTTTTGGACTCACCTTGTTGGTGCAATTATGTAATATTTGGCATTTTCTGTAGATGCGATGAAAGAAATCCTTCTGAAAATTTTCAGGTACAAGGACTGGATTCAAAACAAGTGAAAAAGAAGCCAGTGTCCAAGAAAAAAAAAAACTTCAGATCTCCAGAAAGCCTTGAGATCTAATGTTCAATACCTCTTAAAAAAATTACCAGAAAGCCTTAGGGCTCAAGTAGTAGTAGTAGAAAGTATAGGCCTGTAGTAAACGTATTTGAAGTAGTGAAGGTTGTTTACATACAGCGATAAATGATTTAGAATTCCAGAATAAGTGGATGGATATCAGCTGAACTGCTGGGTGGTTCTTTGATCCCTTCGAGCCATACAAGACACACAAATCAGTTTTATAGCATCAAAATGATTTAGTTTTTCAGTTTCCAGTAAAAGTGTTGACAGAACGCAATTTTATTCTGATTAAGCATTTCTTTTACGCATGACCAGGGTTAAACAGAGATACCTACAAAAGCAGATCAGATTGGAAAGTAAAGAGAGGTTTTTGTGTCGCTCTATAAAACCAGGAGATCTGAAGTCAGCAGAGCTTTTACTGCTGTTGCTAAAAGGCCCCTGAGAGGCTCTCAACTCTCCCAGAGAGCTTATAAAGCTGCTCGCTAGGCAACAGGAGGAAAGTGGTTGTCCTGAACCTGTATGATATGAGTGGGTTTTAATTTTGATGCTGAGAGGGATCGCTACCACAGTATTCCCTGTCCAATAAAGGACACCTTGGTATCATAAAACTTTGAAGTGCCAGATGGCATCATATCAACACAAATACATCTATTTTCAGCTCCTCCAGACCCTTTCATTATACAACACAACAGTTTGTTCTTTAGCTGTCAATTTCATTGGATTTTGTACTTTATTCCTTTTCCCTATCTCCTCAGCTGCTACGGGGGCCTGGGACGCTCTGCATTAAGTAAGATTATTATTCTTTTATTTTGAAATTTATATCGAATATTCTCTATCCAGCATCAGAAATGTCATGTAACCTAATTTAATGTCACTGCTCCCATCACATGGCTGTTGTTTGCCCTGCAGTCGCTGCCTGCCTGCTGCTTCAGCTCTCTGTCACAATGACGCCAAACAAAGCCATCGAAATCCTCAGGCAGCACAGAGGAGGAGGAGCAATACAAACAGTGAGGGTGAGCCGCTGCTTTTCTTCCTCTTCATCTGTAGTTTTTAAGGGGTCATTTTTCTGCTTTTGTTAGTTTATTATAAACTCATGTTTTTTGTTGGTTTGTACCTTGCAGAGACATTTGATGGTCTAAAATTGGCGCGATTAATAAATTAGATTAGAATAGAATTTTTTAGCCCTGCGACAGACTGGCGACCTGTCCAGGGTGTATCCTGCCTCTCCCCCTAAGTGGGCCATACAGACAGCTGGGATAGACTCCAGCCCCCTATGACCCTGACAAGGAGAATCTATTGTCATTGTACACGCACAGCAAAATTGTGGTTAAAAATTAACTCTATTATCAAAACGCTCAATTGAATCTGCTCAAGAATAGCATACGCATAAACGTGGAAGAACTATAGACTGTATGTAAAAGATGGACGTAGCTACTGAGCCTCCAACCATTGGTTTGTGTTTTGAAGCCTCAGCTTTGGCAGATGTCGCAAGCAAGCAGTGGATCTGATGAGAAACTGAATACTGTTACATACCTATATGAAAGTAGTTTGCTATTCACCTTATTCTACATCTACATCATTCACTGCTATGTCACTGTTACTCTAAACAGATTATAATAAGATCTGTAACTAGTGATTAAAACCAGAACCTCATGATTTTCAGGTAACTTGCTGCTAGAAGAGTCTTGGGGATCTAAATTATAAATGGAAAAAAAAAAAAATAGAAAAAATGCTGCTTATGTAAAATAATCAATGGTGGCCATTTGAATACAGTGAACTCAATGATATTTTCAAGAAACCTTTATAAGACACTTTGTGACATGCTGTCGTCCTGGAAGCACTCATTGGAAGATGGGTACACTGGTCATAAAGGGATGAACATGATCAGCAATAATTCAGGTACGAAGGGACTCAAAGTGTGCCAAGAAAGCATCCCGTTCACCGTTATCTCACCACCAGGAGCCTGAGCCACTAATACAAGGCAGACTAGAGCCATTCTTTCATGCTGTTTACCCCAAATTCTGACCCTACCCCAGGAATCTTGCAACAGAAATTGAGATTCATGAGACCAGGCAACATTTTTACAGTCTTCTGGATGTGTGAGGATGTGTGAAGCTTCACTTCCTGTCCTGCTGAGAGAAGTGACAGCTGGTGCGGTCTTCTGCTGATTTACATTATCAGAGATGCTCTTGGATGTGGTTATTTGAGTTGTTTTTGTTTTCAGGCTATTCTCTGTAAACCCCAGAGATGATTGTGTGGGGAAAAATAAGTAGATCAGCACTTTCTGACATATTCAGACCAGCAATAACAACCGTGCCACATTCAAAGCCTCTTAAATCATTTTTCTTCTCGATTCTAAACCTCCATTTTGAACTTGAGCAGGTTGTCTCAAACATGCTTCCATGTCCAAATACACTAATTTGCTGCCATGTGATTGGATTATTAAATATTTGTTTTAACGAGCAATTGAACAGCTGTGCTAAACAAGGTACCTGGTAAGTATACATAACAGATTAATCAGATCATTTAACAAGAAGAAACACTGAGTATTCTCTGATTCGTGCTTTTAAATTACTTTCCTCTGTTTTTTGTTGCTGTGAACTCCCAGTCAATCAAAACACCATAAATTATAAATAAAGCCTTTGAATTCATGAAGAAAGTATCATCACAGCATTATATAGTCTCTGATTTATTCAAATTTTAGTCTTTCTGTTGTGTGATCCCTTAGTGTTTGTTTGACTGCCTCTTTTTTAGGTATTTACTAATTTTCCATTTACCCGCATCTTTTTACTTTTCTGTAGCAATACAACTTCCTTCACGAGTTTCGGGAAAAGTACACAGCCTACCAAGAAAGTGAAGTTCGCTCGGAGCGCTCGGTGTCTCGGTGATTACTGCTCCTTTCTACAGAGCTGGAAAAGTCTCAAGTTCCTCAAGCTTGCTTGTTTGCCAGTGATGCTTTCCTGATTGTGTGGTGGTATGATTATATTCTTGAGAAATGCACTTTAGAATGAACACTGTAATATATTGCTTTTTATCATCCTCATTATAATTAATTAAAGACTTGATGAGGAGATACTGCTTTATGTTATTAGATGGAAAATGTTTTGTTTATATTGCAAATAAAATAATGGTGTGTGTTAGAAGTGCTATGTCAGCTGGGAAATATATGTGTGTACTTTCCAATTGTCTTTTTATTTAAGGGGAATAAAACTGCACAACAGCTTTTCAGACATCAAGTCTGTCTCTAAATGTGGAGCTTATCAGTTATTTCTAATATTTCTAAGTTATTTCTTCATTGAAACCAGACATTACTCAAATAGGGTAAGTCTTTGTGAACTAAATCTAATGATGAAATTAGGCTTCTATGAACTGTAATGGTTCCTTCCTAGTAGCGCAAAATCGAGTTATGTTTTATTTTTCATCGTATTAAAATATCCCACAATCTATAGTTTTTTATCTACATTCTGTGACTCATACTACTTGCAGCAGTGAAATGCCAATAACGTTTGCATTTCGTCTGTTGGTCACCTACATTTGCTATTAGACAACCTTGCTTGTAATTTTCTTACGTGGTCTGCAGGAATAGTTCTCCAAGCTTCTTGAGGGACATACGGTACATCTTTGGATGTTTGCTGACACAGTGCTTAAGTAATGTCGAGCTCTGGGGAGGCCAATCTACAACTGATAGTGTTCCATTGTGCGTTTTTCTACCCAGGTATGCATTTACAGCACTGGCAGTGTCTTTAAAAATGAAGCTGTTGCAAATCAGATGCTTTCCAGATGGTATTGCATGGTGGATCACAATCCCGCAGCACTTTTCTGCATTCGTAATTCCATCAATTTTGACAAGATCCCCAAAGCATCACAGAGCCTCTACCATGGTTTACAGATGGGAGTAGACATTCATTGTTGTGACTCCACACATAATGACAATTTAAACCAACATTTTCACATTTGAATTCATCACTCCAGAACACCTGATAGCACTGATTTTCAGTCCAGTTCTTGTGTGATTTGGCCTCAGCCTTTTCTATTGCTCCTCTTTAAGAATGGCTTCTTGACAGCCACCCTTCCACACTTATCTTTGGCATTTTGAATAAACTAAAGAAATGGGAACATTGTCTTTGGTGACATGGTACTAGTAACTGGTTCTTTGTTTTTTGTAGACAACACTGGCTCATAAGTTGAGTCAGGTGCCTTTTTATACTTAAATGATCATAGGCTTGTGTTATATGGCTTAACAAAAAAGAAAAATTGTCAGGTAAAAGGACTGGACTGAAAATAAGTGAAAAAGAAACCAACGTCTGAATAAAAGCCTGAAAACCCACTTTAAATAATTACAAGTCTTACTCGTTGGAGGCAAAATATAAAGACATGAGGGGTGTCTTAAGACTTTTGTACTGCACTATAAGTTTTTTTTGCTGACATCTTACATAGAAATAACACTTCAGTCCACGTTAACAGAGCAGGATAGTTTATTTAGATCCAAATAAACAATTTCCTAGATGTAATTTGATGTGATCTAACACGTAAAAACTTCTTTATTTGAATGTGACAAATGATAATCCTTTTCCCTGATAAATTTACATGTTAGACATGACAATAAATACTCTAACATGAATGAAAAAAATTTGCAGTGGCCTAAAACATCAGTCTAGATTCTGATTCTGGAGATGAGCGATACAGCGAGGAGTGCTTGATATTCTGAAGAATTACTAAAAAAAAGAAAAAAGGTAAAATTGAAAACATGAATAAATAAAATGTTGGATCTTCTAACAATGTGGAATATTTGGTGTTGAAATTAAAACGCACAATGACAAAAAGAAATTCAAAGGTACATTCAACAGTATGGCACATCAGCTGATGTCGATCAAAACTTAAATGCCAAAAGGAAACAGGAGGATAGTGTTCCTTCCTAACGGTGAATACATACAAGTACTGTTGAGTCTACCTTTTATTTAGAGATAGCTGCAAGGACGGGTCTACAGATCACACACATGGCGGTCCACACTTAAGAAAACAAATATCAGCAATAGTTTGACAGGGGTGTATGGAAACAATACATCAGATAGCTTGAAAGGTGATAACAGACAACCAGACTACGATTGTCTTTGTGCGACACGTTTCGCTAACATGCACTTCAGCCCTCAACGTGTCACGTTATAAGACCTTCTGCATCTGCGGGCAAGAACAAAAGTCTGTTTTACACTCCGCTGTTCGTTTTAGTCATGGTAATGAGACACGTGGCAGGTGTAAATTGGCTTTTAAAGCCCGGGATCTTATTCACAGAAAAAGCTAATGAAAGTTCAGCACACAGCTTAGATTCTCACAGATAAATGCACACCTGAAAATGTCTACCTAGTCTGTAAACACTCAACAGTTGGGAACCGTGATGAAAAAAAAACAACTTTATTTTCAATCCCAAGCATCAAAAATCACACTATTAAAAAAACAGGGAAAAAAAAAGAAGAGAGAGAAAGAGATGTGTCCATTCAGGCCTGTCCGTATTTTCCATAAAATCTTTGTAACTATAGTGCTATGAGAGGAACACTGCAACCAAGATTCTCTTAAAACTGGCTAAATGTTTCTGAAATGACAGGTTTGTCCACTTGGAAATGGCGTCTTGTGTTGCTGAAAGGTGGTCTCCAGCAGGTCCAGTGCTCCAGCACTAAGATCATAGTGTCTGGTCGTTTACTGTACATGCAGGTCCTTTTGCTTCATCGCACCATTTAAGAGCTCACCAGAACGTAGATCATCCTGTTGGAGAGAGCAAGAGGAACATCTAAATAAGCATCAAGGCCGGTACATAAATCCACAAATTGTTGTTTGACAAAGGAAGACTGAGCGCCTTTTTAAAAGCTGCTGGTAGGCAGATTTTAGACAGAGCCATGCCGTGTTGTTCTCCTGTCACTACTGACTGCCTCTACGTTTCAACAAACAAGTAAAGTGGTGTCCGCCTCTCTGACAAAACTACCCCAGGATCAACATATCTTCATATCCACACATTTTTTTTGCACTTCAAACAGACCCGCCCATAATGAAGCCCAAGTCTCAAAGATTCTTCACTCAGTAGATACAAATGAAAAGTAAAGAGCAGAAAAATACAATTGAAAAATAAAAACATACCCGTAGAGATAGTAGAAGAATGACAGGAGGTAGAAAGCCAGTTTGCACCAGCCTTCTTTTTGACAGTACGCCAGGATGTCAGCGTTCATGATGGTTGTTGGGTCGTAAAGTCCTGGACAGCTCATCACAGGTCTGCTCATATACCTGCAGAAAGGCAAACATGAAAGCAGCGAGTTACATGCAGATGTGACTTGTTTAAGAAGGTTTAGTTAAGTAAAACCAGGTGTTGACTCTAGGATCAGTGTTTTCGAATACGTACCTCCAGACATGATAAGCCAGCAGTGGTAAGTTGAGACAGAGGGTGAGCCACTCGGCCGCACAGAAGAACATCACGCAGAAGAAGAAGTGGATAAGATACTCTGGGAGCACCAGCTAAAGGAGCCAAGGAAGAAGATATTATGTCAAAATTCACATAAAGCTGATAGTTCAATTCTCTTGTTCTAATTCTGACTTAGTAATGTACTGTCTAAACAAAGTTTATCCATCCACTCAATGTGTGGAATAAATGCAGAGACTTAGAAATTGAAGCACACTGATCAGAGGACAAAATGATGTGATGTAACGAATCCTCAAAGGTAATGAGTCCTTTTTACAAGGAGAAGGCAGAGCTATTTAAAGAAGCACATGTCTAAAAATTGCAGTAGCTGAAAGAATACAAAAGAAGGACTGAATCACAAATGAACTCTGGTTAAGCTGTAATGTTGCGCTTTACATGTGCTATACAGGTCTTTAGTGAGGCCCAGCTTCATCTTATATTAGGTAAAACACAAACACTGCTCTATTTTAACACATGAGACAGGGTGAAAAATTAAAACCATCCACATGCAGATTTTAAGTCATTCCTGACTTGTTTAATGCTTACAAAAGGTGCCACAGTTAAGCCATATGTGGCTACGCATTGAGAAAATTAATATGTATAATCGCCTCTTTTAGTCACTGAAGTTACGTGTGGTGCTTGCATAATTTTTTTTAATAAACTGTTGCAAATGGATAGAGAAAATAATTAATTTCCCACCCTGGTTATGTCATGCATTATCAAGTCTGACCACAATTAAAGGGGGACAAATTGCTCTGAAGAATATCTGCACATCCCAACATCGACATTTTCTGCAGTGAGGGTGAACCTACAGATCATTCCACTTCCTGACAAGCGCACTGGACAACACACCAGAGAAGGACCATGCTGTGAGCACGCTTAGCATTGTCGATGCAGCAGCCTGCCTCAGGTTGACAGAGTTCGAGCTGGTTGCGGGGTTCAGGGGGGCAGATGGAGGCGCCACATGGAAGCCATGCATTAAAAATAAGAGCAGAGGGCGGAGAGGAGGGGGCAACCAACAGCCCACAGATGGAAGGGTGAGGGGTGTGTGGGAAAGAGGAAGTTGCAGGAAGGACGGGACGGGCTTTAAATGTGCTGAAATCCTGCACTGTGCTGCCAAATACAAAACAACTGCACAAAAAATAAATAAATAAATTTATTGTGCCAACTGAGCCGAGCGTTCACACGTGAAAAGGAAAAAAAAAAAAAAAAAAAAAAAAAAAGGAGGTCAAAACTGCAGGTCGGACTGTGGAGCGTGTCAAGGCTTAAACATAAGGGAACCTTCACTTTTCAGCTAAGAATCACTGACCAATCAGGAGCTCTAAATATTGCTGAGCTGGAGAGTGTTTGGATTCTGCAGCCATCTGTTCTGAACCGCAGGTGATGCGGGTTAGAGCCAACACTGAGATCATAAACAGTGGCCTAGGTCTACTAATTGCTGACTCAAATTGTAGCCTCCACCTTGCAGAAAAACAAGATGCGACATGCATTTAAGAAAACTGATGATTGAAGAATAAAACAAGCTGTCTTGAAAAAAATCAAACACGCTATACCAAAGTATAAAAAAAAGGGGGTTTACAAAATCAAAAGACTAGTGTTCGGGTTGCTGTGATTCTATACCATCCTAACAGTTATGTGCAAGCTCTGCCAGAACTGCTGTTTCAAATGGAAAACAAGTTACCCATCTCTCCGAGTTTCCTGGGAATACTCTATACTTGTAACTATATGCAAACAAAGGGTAGGTTGTAATAAAGATCATGCATGTTTTGAGCATTTGCAAGTCTTTTCAGTTAACAGCTATTCTTAATCCATAATCAATAACGAGGACACTTGGTCCAAGAGTATAGTGCTTACCCACTGTTAGATATCCATTTGCTTCAACGGCCAAAAAAAAAAAAAAAAAAAAAAGGTAGTTCAAGAAAGCTGAAAACGTGCCTGTTAGTCAGTGCAATCAGTCTGAAGCTGAACTTTGAAGCGTACAGGGGGGAAATACAAAAGTAGAGATTGAAAAGCCAAAAATAAAACTGTAACAACCGTGTAGGTGGGGGGAAGAAATAAAAAGGACACAGGTGAGGCACAGGTGGCATGTTGTCTAATCCCGAGCTGAACCCTGGCCTTAAGATTAGTTAACTGAAAAGACGTTTGCAAACACTTCCCCGTGCAAAATGACAAGACTGCAGACTGAGTTGGAACTGAGCGGGCATTTTAAAGATTGGTACAAACCTTTATTGCAATTTTGACTCTTTTAATCTTTTTGACCTTTTCAACTGTCTTTTTGCAGTTTAAAAAAAAAAGTGGTTAAAAAAAAAAGCAGATAAGGAAAAACAAAAAGGCTGTTAGAGTTTGACAGCTGACAAGATCACTGAAGTTATAACAGGCAGGTTATTTAGCATAACAGTGCAGAGAAATGAGAGAAAAAAAGACAGATAGGCGGATAAAGTTGTAATAAAATAAAGAGAACATCTTTCATCAGAGCATATCTGCATGCAAGGAAGGTGTGAGAGCGGAAAAGGTGAGATCACTTACCGGATTTAAAGTGTTACATTGATCTATAGGATTCTTGTAGTCAGTCTTCAGCTCATCGAAAGCGATTATCTGAAGGAGCAAGGTGATCAATGGTAAAATGTTAAAAACCGAGACTAATAATATTTTACCAGGTTACACTACTCATACTGTTCTTATATACCTTCAAAATAAAATTTGATTTAATATGGATAATGCCTTGTATAATAGCGCTGTATTTACTGACTTTCAAAGGGCTTTTAATTCTGTGGATGAATATAAAAGCAACAGATTTAATCAACAGGTGACAAAAGGTCATCAGCTGGAAATGTTACTTGTGGTGTACCACAAGGATCTATTTCAGGTCTATTAGTTTTCCCCATCTACATTATTAACAGGTCTGAAGCTGTTTATTGTGAACTTTTTTTCTAATCCTAACAATATTTAACTAAAATTCTAATCTGTTAGCCTCTGACTACAGGAAGATAAGCTTCGACTTCCTCTTAGGAAAACTGAAGTTATCCTTTTTGCCAGTAACCGCAAACATAACAAGGGTAGAATTCTGTTAGCCAAATGTGACTCTTTTTGAAATTAGCTCAACTAATCATTTAACAGATCTAGGAGAAACTAAATGTATCATGTACAAGGTAGCTGCAAAAATTACACTCCTATATAGACAAAATAATAATTCATCTCAATAAAAGAAAGGCAAATGGTAAATGATCTGTTCTAGTCCAACCAAACTTTGACTATGCATGTCACTCATGGCTAACAGCTTTCAGAAAAGACTAAACCCCAAGTTATAATCAGCTCAAATAAACTCATCTGCTATATCCTCAGCTTTGACAAACTTCAGCATAGAATAAAAGCTACTTTTAGGCACCCCTTTTCACAAAAATGCAGAATCGAAACAAAATGGGTAATTTCATAGAAAATTAATTTACTAATTGGCCCTTTGGGTAGGGTACTAATTTTGGGTAGGCTGTGGCTTGGGGGATAGAACACCTGTCAGGTATCCTTCGGCAAAATACTGAACCCTGACTTGAAGTGTGGATACAGTCAGATAAGCTAAATTCTCATATTTAGCTTATTTGTGAGGTTGGTTTGTTTGAAACATGGTTTGAATACTTAGAGAGGGTCTTTTACGGAAAGGAGTACGATTACCCTGTATGGTGGTATTACTTCATATAAGCTTTTTAATCAGTGAATTAAAATGAAAGAAAATTAGTCTTTGGTTTGCATTCAAAAGTAAATTGCATGTTCTCTGTCTTCAAGTTATTTATTCACAAAACAACAGGTAAGTTCTCCAATATGACCAGCCAGAAGCAGAAAACTGAAGCTATCCAAACTGGAAAGTTTATTTATCTATTTATTTATTTTTTATCCCAAGCCACGTCACTGATTACCTCACGCTAGTAAATGACTGAACAGCTAGTTAATTATTTGCAGCTAGTTTAATGTGCTACAAACCCCCCATGCTTACGTTGGGGTTGTGACTGCAAAACCTGGCGGTATTACACAATGCAGAGATGTGACATGTCGATAAACACATGACAGCCAAACGTTAGCTTAGCATGCTAACTAGCCAACACTGCACTCTGTGCTGGCAAGCGATACAAACAAAATAAAGGAGTATAAAACGTGTAAAAGTGATGTTGAGGTCTATATGGATGATGGGAAAATAGTTTATTAAAAACACGTCTTGGTGTTAAAGCTGCTAACTTGTTGTCCTAGCCGACAAGACAGGGTGTGTGCCATTCATTCCCAGACTTCGTTAGCTCACCGTTAGCCCGTCTTTCTCATTCTTTCACCTACTTTTACGTCCGCACCGTTTAGCAGGCGACCTAGAAATGTGTACTTACATGCCAGATAGCGAAGAAGATAAGCGCCGCCGTTAGCAGCAGAGCGAGCATGTAGCAAAAGGCCGCGAATGTGAACGCCATTTTTCTCCGGTTCTACTGGTCGGTTCCTGGCTCGGTCGGCGGATGATGCAGGCAGCTTCCCAACCGATTACTGCTGCTGCTTCCTCTTCTTCTTTGACTGTTAGTGGCTGCAGGTCAACCATCTTACAGCAGGGTGCGTTACCGCCACCTACTGGACCATTTAGTTATCTGAACTCACTTTTAACATGCATCAGCGCCATCTCCTGGATTTTTTTTCTGACCTTTGGTGCTTTCTTTACCTCCTGCAGTCTCACAGTTTCAGGAATAGTGTCCATTGTGTGGTTTTCTATCCAGGTATGCTTTTACTGCATTGGTAGTGTGTTTATGATCATTGCTAAAAAAATGAAATCAGGGCCAATCAGATGTTGTCCAGATCGTATTACATGATGGATCAAATTCTGATGGCACTTTTCTGTGATCAGACACCAAGACCATCTCTAATGAGGCTCATGTGACCATTTCAGTTTGAAAGCAGCAGTCTCCGGGAACACATGGGTAAACATCACTGTCATTTTATTTGGACAACAGGACAAGACACTTTTATAAAGTATGGGAAAATACAAATATCTCAAGTTTCACTGATGCCACGAGGCAGCTGGTTATGACAGATGTTTCAGGTGGTTGTTTTAGTAAAAAGGAAAGAAAATAGAATAGGCATTTAATCAGAGGACACCGAGCGCTGACAACACAATTGCAGGTTAAAGTAAAAAAAACAAAAAAAACCACGAGAGGCCAAAAACTATATGCGTTCACCACATAAAGATAAAAAGCTGTTAGAGATCCACAGGACATAACCAGATACATGGCTCAAAACCAAAGGGGGCTCTTAGTTAACTGGACTTTACATTAGGGAGACTGAGTTTGATACACAATGAATGGACAGTTTCTTATACATCCCATTTAAAATACTAACAGCAGAGGCTTTCTTTTAGAGAAATTAATGTCAGTTTGGACACACTTCAGATATCACACCTGACAACTGTGATGCAAACCTTTTCTAGCGTTCATGTGCAAATAAACGATGTCAGACACTTTGTGCAGCTGTTCAGAAAGCATCAGGAAGCCTTCTGTAAGGCTTACTTACTTTAAAGCATACACTTCTTCTACAGTAGCTCTCCACATTTTAGAGGTCTTTAGAATTTAGAAAGATAAATATATTCACATCTAACCCAGTACATTGCACATTTCAAGGTTGAGCTGAATTGCATTGAATAAACAGTGTTAATTTCAAGCTGTGCATATTCCTGAATTTACAGACTTTCTGAAGGGTTTTTCAGGTCATATAAAGGTCATTTAATCTAGTGGATTTGTGTTTTTCTGCTATTAGTAGACATTAAAACAAGTGATTACACTTATGTCCCCTTTGCTCCTGTTGGATAAAACCCTGCCCTTACGAATGATCCACGTGGAGCAGTTTGATTGTGTGAAAACATCTTTGAGCCAGATCTCTGGGAGAGTTTCCGTTGTTTATGAGGGCAAAGACGCCATCAGGGAAAAACAGGTTTTGGCCTTGCAGCATGGCCTTGGTTTGGTAGCCTTAGCAATGTAATATCACACACTATCTGGTGAATTTCTGGGCTTTAATTCAGCAACATAATTCAGGGTAAAAGTGGACATTTGTAGTACTATAAAAAAAAAAAGAAGTCTGCTACTCGGGTCACTTACTACTGAGGTTACTCCTGTTTTATCACAATAAAACCAGTCTGTATTATCTGCAATACATGCATAGTACATTCTTATACAGCTTTAACTATCTGGGGCTGGTCATGCTGCTACTAATCCTTTGGGTAGTGTGCTGCACTGGCTTAAATGCTGACAATATTCAGCAGGGAACCAAAAGTCAGGAAAAAATGCTGTCCCTTTGGGGCATGAAAAGCCAAATACATCCGTTTGTAAAGTGTTTGAGCTGTGTGCTCCAGCACGATGTATTTTAAAAATGCTCAAAGCTAAGAAAAATTAGGTAAACAAAAACAACAGACTGAGCTGAGGATATTAGACATTGGCACAAAAATGAGCTGCTGGCACATTCAATACATAAATATCAGTATCTGCCTTTCAAAAAAAAGCTACACTGGTCAAATCCTGCGTCTGCATGGAGAATGTAAATCGGCCAGATGCTGTCATTTACCTGCCAATTCTGGCACATCTGGCGTTTGGAGAAATCGCAGCCATCATTCTCAAGGCTGCGACAACCATGAAGCAATCCACGTGGCTTTACATACGGATTTAAGCACGACATTCATAAACACCAATAACAGTAAGAGCTATAATGCACGATAGGAGCTAACAATCACCCTAAAGACACAGTAACCCATTTAAACAGAGTCGCCCAGTAGATTAAAATGAGGGCGGGAACTACCACCCTGTGTAATGCAGTGTAATCGTCACTGTCATGGTCGCTAGAGACAGAGGTTTTTGTGTGTAACTGTTCACATCTGGAATGTTTCAGTGGAAAATATTGTTTTCCTGGAGTGTTGGATTCTTGTAATAAACATGCAGGTCAAACGCATTACCCACAATTCATACTGTTTTTTTTCTCTCCTCTAAACAGAGATAAAAAAAAAAAAAACTGATGACAGACTATCAGGGTTACATCTGCAGCTAAATAAGCACCACTCAAGGGCTTCTGCCAGCTTGTTCTTGTGCACAGGAGAAGGTGCAACGCATATCATATAGATAGATAGATGTATTAGTGTTACTGTAAATTATAACTGAAATGCCCTTGACTAACGGAGAGACGAAGTAAAACAAAACACAGAATTGTAGCTATGATTGTTCCGAGGTTCTGGCAGGAAGTTTGTCTTTCACAATAAAAGAAAACAAATGAATATAAAGTATATGTTTAACTAACCCTAGGGACACCAGAAATAACTAAATATTTAAAAAAAGACTCCCACAGATTATTAAAATCTAATGAACATAAAGGGGTAAAACTTAGGAGGTTCTGAGTGTAAACATCTAGAAGAAACAAAGTGTTATTAAAAAGTGTTTGAATTCTTTTGAATTGTAGAAATGGTCAATTTCTGCACTTGAAGAGCAATAAGAACATTAATTCTAGGGGCTGCCCCCCCCCCCAAACAAAGACTTTCTTAGTCGAGTAGAAGTTGCAATTACATGTTTGTCTTATTAATTTAGGTATTTAAATGTGTATTTTAGGAGGTAGGGCTGAGAAAAAAAAGTGATCGCACAGTAATAACACTTATCCTTTATCTCAAAGTAATCCCACCCTTTAGATTTCCTGTTCATAATATGCAACTATCAGCCAAAAAGCTCAGGGAGTAGCTGTGTAAACAATAGTATCTGGCACAAATAACTGAGTGTCAGCACTTCCTGTGGACTAAGTAATTCCCCCCCCCCTTTGCAATCAATCTACCAATTAATCATGATTTGGGTCTTCGGTTGACTAATGGGGGCAGCCCTCGTTAATTCAAAACAGACACATAAGAGGAATATGGAGAGATTGTATGGAGACAATAACAGACCTGCTTCAAACAGTATGGTCAGCTTTAGGCTGCCAGATCGGTGAGGTTTAGTAAGTGCCAGAAATGTTGGCAGTCACAGAGAACCATTTAAACTCTTGTAATTGTGTGCACCTTCTGGCATCTTATGAGTTGTAATGTGTGTTAAACGCCACCGAGCGGGCCTAAAACAGAGGACTGCAAACACTATTTAAATCAGGTCTGATGCAGGGAGGAGGGAAAGGTTAACTGTGGTGTGTTGTCTCCAAGAGATGTCACGAGTTGTGCAATCGGGATTCTCCTCGTATCCCAGACCCCTGGAGGAGGTGATGGGTTTAGCGGAAGAACCCAAGTTTCTCTCTAAGCCATTCCTCTGTCAGGTCCTCTGTGTTTCTGATCTCAAACACCTTAAAAAGAAAAGAAAAGGAAGGACTTTATCACTTTCTCACACAGTTGTGGAGGAGTTTTCACCCATTTTTCTTTACAACATTGCTTCAGTTTATTGAGGTTTGCAGGTACGAGTTTATGCACAGCTCTCTTAAACCCCCACCCCACATTTCCCTGCATTTCAATCTAGTTAAGGTCTGATCTTTGACTGGGTTGATTCTTTTCTTTTTCAGCCATTCTGTTGTAGATTTGCTGCTGATGTTGGGATCGCTGTCCTGTTGCATGACCCAGTTTGGGCTAAGCTTTAGCTGTTGGACAGATGGCCTCACATTTGACTCTAGAATACTTTGGCATGCAAAGGAGTTCACCGTGCAGACCCACTGACTGAAAGGTGCCCAAATCATCACCCCTCCACTGCCATGCTAACAGCTGGTACAAGGTGTTTGTGTGTCTTTCTGTCTAAAGGATATTGTTCCAGATGTCTTCTGATTTCTTTAGATCCTGCTTTGCAGTCCTAAGTTGTCCTGCCATGTTCTTTTTAGAGAGCAAATGTTTTCTCCTGGTAGCCCTTCCAAACAAGCCATACTTTTCCAGTCTTTTTATAATTGTACTTTGATGAACATTTGAAATGCATACTGAGGCCTCTATGGTCTGAGATGTAGCTCTTAATTTATTTGCAATTTTTCTTAGCATCGCATGCTCTGACCAGATTTGCTGCTATCAGTTAATCGATGATTAGCAGCACCTGGCTGCCACTTACTCTGTGTGTAGGGGAGTACTTAGTTTTTCACAGGGCAACACAGACCCTGTGAAACTGTCTTTTTCATATGACTACATTACATGGCACATGTTACATGGCAATCTACACAGCAGTTCTTGACATATTTCGGTTTGGACCACAGTGGTGGGCTGCACTGCCCGTCGATGGATCCATGCAGTTAGCACAACTGATAGAAGTAATTCAAATTTACACCACCAGTTTACATTTTAAACACTAATGTGGCAAATACAAGAATATAAGAGCTGCACCAAATGCACCCAGTACTACTGGCCATGAAAAAAATATTCCAAATCTGGACAAAAAATATTCTCAACTACTTCCTCCTTTAGTTGATTTTTTAAATATAGTGTTTTAAGCATATCTAAAAATTTACAAGGTCTCAAAGTCACATGGATTTTTATACATTTAATTTGTGTTATTTCTTTTTGAGCCCTCATAATTTCATAGGTACAGGAAATAGCCACATTACATTTAGAGTGGACTATATCATAGTTTCAGGATCAACACTTCACCAGTTTAATGTCAGCGAAGTGAAGTAGCAAACATTGACCCTTCATGTTTGATCTGTTTCCTGATAATTCACTGGAGGATCTCACTGGAGGTCCTGAAAAGGTTTTTAAAATCCTTACAATGTGAGCACGCTGAAGCACCTGGATCACAGACAGGATCAGCTGATGGTCTCTTTGGAATATGTTGCTTATGACTTTGGGGGGGGGGTCATCAAATTGCTGTGATACTGCAGTGTGATGGGATTATAAAGACAAAATATGGACACACCCCGCTGTACTATGAGGGAGTGTAACTCTGAAAATATTCAAAGCATGAAGGCAACATTTTGCACATTTTGACTAAATTAAAAAGACTTGAGTAATAAAAAGAAAAACTGTATCATAGAAGTCAAGTCAATTTATATATAAGCACATTTAGAAACAACAGGGATTGACCTAAGTGCTATACAACTAAATTGAATAAATCTGAACAGGAAAAATACAGAAAAATAGAAAACAAATAAGACACAAAAACAAAAGGAAAAATATCAAAACTCAGTCTTATTTAAAACCTTCACTAACCTTGGTCAGTTCGACAGTCTGCACCAGCTTGTTTTTGCTTCCTGCGTACATCATCTGCTGCTCTGGTCTGCAACCTGCCAAACACAAAAACAGCAACTTTGACAAAAGTTTAGCAAACAGTAGTTGCCTAAGTGTTGCTCTAAGTGTACGTATATTTAAAAAATAATCTGAGAGACGTTCATACCCACGGGGCTGGAGAAGATGAAGCAGAGGGGATAAGACACGCGGCCGTCATCATGTTCGTACTTATAACTGTAGACGATAAATGTTCCTGGTGCTAAGGACTGAAACTAACCAACATAGATAGATCACATGTAAGACAAACCCACTGCCTGACCGTTCCATGTGACACACAGGCTGTTTACAACGATTACAATTCATTCCATGCTGATAAAATATTGTTAAAATAAGATCAATTCAAAGGATATCTTGGCTGTCTCTCTGGCAGTTCGTCCTTTAGATCATCAGGAGAAATATCCTAAAACCAAACATGAACAGTTCAGTTGACATTATCAAGAAAAGAAATCATCCACTAACATCCAGCAGCTGGCAGGCTGTCAGGTCAGAGCTTAATGAGTTCACCATCACTTCTTTCAAACCATACACTGCTATCTAATTAAAAATTTACATTTAAATTTTAAAACTGATTTTTTAAATACTGTTGCATGTATTTGAAAGATAGAGTAATATCAAGCTCACCTTATGCTCTTCCTCCAGAATAACCAGCTGCTTGTCTTTATCAATCTTCACTGAATGGTACAACAAGAATATAAAAACTGCATTGAAACAGTCACATTTTACAAGCAGTTGTTTAGTGCTTCAAAAATGATGATGATCAAGGGGGGAAAAATCAATATTTTGGGCTGCAAAGCTCTAAAACGTGACCCTGAGTCTGAGTCCATGTCGTGCAAACAAACAGCTAATCCCATTTGACATTTTGATCCAGAGATGGAGGAAGATAAAGATTAAGCTCAGGTTTGATACACACAGCCTGCTGCATTTGGAGGCAACTCATTCTTTCCTGCATACAGAACAGCAGCTACCTTATAGTTGTATCTAATCCCAGAAACATTTTCTTTTGGGCTATATTTATAACATTTGACTTTAACTGCAACAAACCGCAGAGAATTTTACAATCCATATCAAACCTCAGAATGCTTACAATTACATTGTAACCACTGCTGACTGAACTGCTGTCTATCTTGGCGAGGACACTCTTTTTTTAATCTCAAGAGTCATTCAAGTTACCAATCTAGAAGCTCTACGAGTATTAAAAGCTCCCTTGTGGAAAACAAATAACGAATTTCAAGTTACTCCGATTTTTACTCAGATTAAAAATTCAGGAGAGACACTGACTCACAGTCAGTGACTTACTGATGATCGCTGCATTGTTGGTCTCCTTCCGGAAACGAAACTCCCTCAGCTTTTTAACCAGATCTTCATCCACTTCACACACTACCAGTGATTCACTCTGATCCGGCGTGGGGAGAAAAACATTGGAAACAAATAAATGAATTTCAAATTCATTAACAGTTTAATATACAAGTCACTCGACACACAAATTAAACTGTATATTACTTCTTTGGGGTTTGATGCAAAGTTAAACGAAAGTTTACCTATTTATTTTGGAGAAGGTAGTTTTCATTTGGATTAGACTACATTAGTGCGCAAATGTCTCGAGTCCCCCATCATTCCTTTATATTTTGCTTCCAAGCATTCAGACTTTCTTGTATTTTTTAAACTGGTCTTGAGAAATAGCTCTTCTACTTTTGAATGATTTCAGAGGAATCTTTATTTTTTATTTTGTATGATAAGCAGTTGACATATTAACCACTCAAGCATTTAAAAGGGCACCTATGAAGGAATTACAGTCAACTTAGCAAAGAACTATCATATATCTACAGCTGGTGAATGGTATTTTAAAGAAACATGAAAAGAATCCACCAAAGACCTGTAACACAAGACCAGAGATATGCATCTGGCCCTTCACCTGAATCCTCATACTTTTCACTGAATGCTGATCAGCAATGGCCTGAGTGGAAGGGTGACTGTCAAGAAACCATTTTTAACAAGAACAAAGGTTGAAGTATGCAAAATTACACAAGAACTGGAATGAAAATCAGAGGCAAAGGGTCTTAAGAAGTGATGAACCCAAATGTAGCATTTTGATTCAAAACTCTGTCAATACAATTTGCAGAGGAGGTCAGATACAACAGTGAGTGAGGAATCTGTAACATGTGGTGGAGACTCTGTCACAGTTTGGAGCTACGGTGTTGGTGATGTTGTCAAAAGTGTTAGACTGGCAGATTTTGATCCTGCCATCGAGAAATCAACTGATATGCAACAGCTCCATTTTTTAATATGACAATGATCCCAAAGGAACTGTCATGAATTGGCCTCCCTAGACCTCAGACCTCAACATTACTGAAGCAGTGTGGGATCATCATGGCAGAGAACAGAAGAAAAGGCAGGCACATTCCAAAGAAGAGCTTTGAATAACTTTCAATAAGCCTGGAGAACTATTCCTGAAAATTACTTAAAGAAATCACAAGAAAGCTTGACTAAAAGAGTTCAGACTGAAGAATAAAGGCAGTATTAGGTATTGATTATAAGTTCATTAGAATTGTACAAACTCTGTTTTTGCCTTACATACAGTAATTCCATTCATGTTTGCACATTTCAATAAACTGCTGCACCCATTTCACAAAACATAAAGATATGAGGGGGGCAGCCTAAAGTACTGTAAAGTACTGCGCATGACAAATATTCTAGCAGCGCCACGGTAAAGTCAGAACATTCATACATGTTTGACCTTTTCCTGATGTTAGGTAGATGGTTTTATATAGTCAATGATACTGTGGCTCAACAGTTCCAGACTGCTGGGGGATTCCCATGATGCATTTAGTATTTCTTCTTCCGTCACCTTTTCACTCACTATGTGTTAATACACCTCTCTGCATTGAATCATTAGTTATTATTAATCTCTGGCTCTCTCCCACAGCATGTCTTTATCCTGTCTTCCTTTTCTCACCCCAACCGGTCGCAGCAGATGGCCCCGCCCCTCCCTGAGCCTGGTTCTGCTGGAGGTTTCTTCCTATTAAAAGGGAGTTTTTCCTTCCCACTGTCACCAAAGTGCTTCTTATAGGTGCTCATATGATTTTTGGGGTTTTACCTGTTGTATTATTGTAGGGTCTAACTTATAATACAAAGCGCCTTGAGGCGACTGTTGTTGTGATTTGGTGCTGTATAAATAAAATTGAATTGACTAGAATAATGAAGTGGAAAACAGAAAACACCACTATTACTGCATTGATGTGATATTAGTAACAAACCCCTGTTGCAGTAGTAGATATAAAGAGCATCTTTAACACTGTGACATTCAAGAAGAAAATGAAATCAGCCGAAATTTTACATTCATCCTAATCTACTGCTATATGTGTTATTTTTAATTAATATTTGCAGACAGCTTATCTGTAAGAAAGACAGCTGGAGAGGCACAGATTGTGGCTTTAAGTGGTTTTCATGCAATTTACTACTTTGCCATAGCAGCTATATCCTGAATTAGTAAGCCAGGGTGAAAAAAAAAGAACAAAAAAAAACAAAACACCAATGCTGGTGCAATTTTTTGTTTTATGTAAATATTTCTGTCATGTTTACAGTTCCAACCTCAAAACGGAAACTCCATGTTTTGGATTTAAAAGATTTGTACTTTAAGCTACGGGTGTTGCCAATTTGTGAGGAGCTTCACGTCTTCTTGACCTCTGCTTAACTTTGCTGTGTCTTTGTGAGATACGTTGTCCTGTCTTTGTGTACAGTAGTGTAATAGAGAAAGAAAGGAAATGCACCTAAACAAATTATATGTAACTTATGAATTAAACAGAGGCTTTTTAAGAACACCAAATAATCAGTATGTCTCTTTCTGCAAAAGTCCAATATGACCCACAGGATTTCATCCAAAAAATTAATTAATTAATTAACTTAAAAAAAAGTCAATGCACCAGCCTGAACAGGATTTCATTGCTCTGAACCTCTGTCACGTCCACACACAACATTACATAACACCATCATAAAGACATAAACTCTCCACGAGTCTCTTCAGACTCTCTGAAATCTATAATTACACCTTGGAGAACAGATGGCTGGTGGGAGTCAGGATTTCACTGAGCTCAAGGAAAGATCTTCATAGATTAAGAGGAGGCTGGAGTGTCTGTGGCTGCTGGGACTCTTTAAAAACAGGATGCATGGGGAAGGGATTAGGGACAGCCAGGACAATGAAAGCTGGGGATGGCCAAAAGGTTACTTCTGGTTCAAATTCCTCCAGTCAGTGACAGCTAGCTCATGAGTTTGGCTGCCAATTCAACCAGGAAATGAGAGCCAGTTAACTTAAACCACCAGTTAATAATGGACCCGGTTTGTTTATGCAGTAAATCAGTAACACTGCTCTAATGAAGATAGCTGAGCTGCCGTGACACGCAGCAAAAGACCCAGAGGGAAACGAGATTGATCTTGACAAACAGCCGAGCTAACGTTAAGGCAGCTCCCAAAACCCAGACGTGTTGAAGCACATCAATGCAGACTGCTGCATCAAGCCACCCGCACCCAGCTGCAGGAAGTGCAACAGCTTCGCCTTCAAAATATAAACACGCACAAACTTGCCCAGCAGGTCCCGTAATAACCCCTTTTCACTAACCTCATAATAAATAAGGTCTTATTTTCTTCATTTAAACGCCTAAACTACAAATAAATTCTTGACAATTTAAAACAAAAACCAATGAAACATCACTTCTACACCTCATGAACTTAAACTACTCTTTTTTGCCTTTTCTATTGTTATTATTAAATATACTGCAATGTTCTCCTGAATTATAGACAGGCTGCTCTAAAATTTCTTTGGAAAGCTTTCAGTTGATTAAGTTAACTGGGACGAGGGAGAGAGGGAGAGAGAGAGACAATATTTCTCCCATATTGGCTTCCCTTGATTGGCTCCCTGTTAAATCCAGAATTCACTCTCAAACTACTTATTTACTTGTGGCTCCCAAAGTTTCTTAAAGTAGAATGGGAGGCAAACCCTTTGGCTTTCAGGTCCCTCTTCTTTGGAACCAGCTCTCAATTTGGAATCAGCAGACAGACATCCTCTCCACTTTTAAGATTAGACTCTAAACTTTCCTTTTTTATAAAGCATATATGTAGGGCTGGATCAGGTGACCCTGAGTCCTGGTTTAGTTAGGCTGCTGGGGGATGCACTGAGTATTTCTTATTCATTCACCTCTTTTCACTCTCTCTGTTTATCCACCACTTTGCATTTAATCATTAGTTATTATTAATCTCAGGCTCTCTTCCACAGCTTGTCTTTTGCCCTGTCTCCTTCCCCTCATCCCAAATGATCATGTCAGAGAGCTGGCCCTTCTTTAACTTGGTTTCACTGGAGGTTTCTTATTGTTAAAAGGGAGCTTTTCGTTCTCACTGTCACCAAGTGTTTAGGTTTCCTTCTAATATTGAAAAGTCACTAAAATATAAAGTCCCTTGGACTAATGTTTGTTACTGTTATTGTTTTTAATCAGTGGTATATTGAAGAAAGTTAATTTTAGCACTCAATGATTAAATATTAAGACTACGTGTCTTAAAATGTCATAATTTAGTGGAGAGCAGCACCACAGTGAAAAAGTAAAAAGCACAAAATAATCTCCTTCCAAACTGCATTCAGATGTTGTCTGAAACTAGAAAGACAAAGTGTGAATTCAGGGGAAAAGGTGTGCCTGAAAAAAGGAAATGTCATTAAAATATTTAAAAAACAAAAGATGCATATCTGTTAGAGGGCTAAACTTGTAGAGTAACTGTAATAAGGACCTCGTGTTGTGTTATTTACAGCGTAATTCTATTAGTTTTAAAGGTAAAAGAGAGGTATTATTTGGTTTTGCCCTGGTTTATTTTTTATTCGTAATATTTAGTCCCAAAATCTAGTTTTAAAAGTGTTGACATTTAGAATATGCAGTACATTAAGGTTCATCTCACCTTTTCGGTCACTTGTGGCATTTATTTATTCGTTTAGATCAAGAAATGCTAACAATGACCCAAATTAAAATATATTTTATATATATTTTATGTTAAATCACAGCGTTTGGCATTTATATTTTATTTTGAAATTCATGGCAGGAAACTTCGTCACTTCTGCTATGGCTGACTTGACAGGGTGGAACTAATGCTATGCTAGCAGGCTAAAGCTAGCCAATCTGCGACCTTACTTTTTCCTCAATAAACTCCGCATCTGCCAACAGCACACGATTAAAACGCAACGACGAAGCTCACAGCAGCTCATTTGCAAAGAAAACCGAGTAACTTACCATTGTTGTGGAGTTAAAAATTTCCCCCGGAGCTGCAGCGGCTGTTCTGAATGGTAGGGACGCTTTCAGTGTTTTTTCGTTTTTTTTCCCCTCACAACATCTTGTGACTGGTTTGACCAATCCCATACAGGCGCCCCCTCCTTGAAAAGTTTCCTGTAAATCTGCGCTCAATCAAATTTAGCTTTTAAATTTGAGTTTGAAATCCAGCGTCCTACTTTAAAATCACTGCTAAGTAATTTTTTAACGACTCATACTCTATATTACTATTTAATAACAGTTTATACTTCGACTTATTGATTCCCACATTTCCAGGAAACCTTACAAATTTAGGGCCACCTAAGAAATAAAATGCTGCTTGGACATCAATAGTGTTTCAATGTAGTTAACTCAATATGACCTCAACTGAGAAATGATTACTTATGCTTTTAGATTATTTTATTTACATACTTGGAATGCATTATTAGAACCTTCAGTGGAGTATTTCACTAAACTGATTTAGTAATTATTTTAAAGACAAAGTGAGATTACTTATTTTTAAAAAAATTATGTTAAGACAGGACAAACAATGTTTGGAGGAATAAAAGTGAGACTTTCAAACCTAAGAATACTAAACCAATTATCAAGCATGGTGGTGGTAGCATCATGCTATGAAGCTGTTTTGCTGCCAGTTTACCAATACTGGTACTAAGTAAATAGTATAAAGACTATCAGTCTAAGAAACAATAGCAAGAAGGTTTGATACAGAAATGTAGGGGATCATATATCCCAACAGTTGTGCTCACCTGTGATTAAAAAGAGAAGTGTTCTGTAGTTTTATAGAGGGTGGTTGGAAATATTTCCTTTATAGTAGCAAACAACAAGTCTGACTCTTTGTTTTAAAGGATTACCACCAAATAACTAAAATAACCCTCTGTATTAAACTGTGTAGGTCTATGGCCACACTTCAGAACAATATTAATCAAGTAAAAACTATTTCCTTTTATGTCTACAGGCTCAGCCTCTTCACAGAATAATATAATTAATCAAATTATACTAATTAACTATTATTAATTTATTGTATTTTAATGTTTTATGGAATATTTGTAATTATTTTTAATCAAAGCTATGTACCAGAGTCCACACAGTTTCTACTAAAGCATAACTTTTTTTTTTTGTGTGTGCTAACATTGCCTTGTTTTGCGTTGTGCGCATATATACTAGAGATTCCGGTAGAGAAATTGAGACATGATTTCAAAATAAAAGTGATCTCTGGGTTAACCAGCGCATTTACATTAGTCCAATATTAATGATATAATCGTGAAATAAATAACAATAGAGAAATAAAAATGAAAAATAACTGTTATGTAACAGATAACAGAAATATTTGAATATTACAGATAGTAACTATAATCACATTTAAAATTAATATTTAAAAAGATGTGTACAGCCATTACAAGTAAACGCACTGTTCAACAGACTAATTTTAAAATTAAAACCAGACTGACGTCTTCTGTGGAAACAGAAAACCGTAATTTTGATTGACAGTAAAAATGATATTTTGTAATATTTGTATTTCTGTAATGTTATGTTTTTTATGATTTTAATATGATTGATAACGTGTTGGTTAATGTTAAACTAGCGTTCGCCTTAAGATTGCTTTTGTTTTGAAATCGGGTGTCAGTTTCTCTTGCCGTAAAACTCAGTATATACACACAACGCAAAACAATGTGTGTGCTGGTTTGACTGTGCTCGAAAGCGACCATTTCTTACCGTAATTCCTAGAATACATACACATAACACAACTGACGACATTTGTCCCCTACCCTTTAGACTAGTTTTCCTCTGACTCTCACTCCCAACTTTAGAAGGCAAACCTGACGCACCTTAACAGGCTGACACGTAGTTTTAAAGTTCGGTCTGCAATCGTGTTTAGTTAGGGTTAGTTTATTGATTTGTTTCAGGTATGTGTGGTCGTGATGTTGAGGGGTTAGGGAGTAAACTGTACCAGCGAGAGCCCTTACAGAGATAGAAGGCGACCGGCTGTCTGTGTGTTTTCCAACCGGAACGCGCCCACCCTTCACAATACGTCATCAGTGAAGCGCGTGTGCGTGCCTCCTTTTCAAGAGTTGTAGTTGTGAAAGCAGATAAATCGTTAGCTTCTACTTGTGTACCTCGGCAGGCTAACTTAGCGAGCTAACTGGTTCCGACAGCTGGAAAAATCCTCGCTGCTACCCGCCGTCTTTCTTTGGAGAGGAGTCCATCTTCTGGCGAGGTAGCATGAAAATCTAGCTTTCAGCAGTTTTTTTCCCTCAGGCACCATGAAGCTAAAAATAAACAAACGAGCCAGCGTTAACTAACAGTTAGCTGCAGTCAGCTAGCTCGCTAGCCAACTCTAATCTAATTTATGACAGTTTTTGTGACTGTCTGCCCTGATTTGTAGTCTGTGTAACATCTGTATGTCTTGTCTTATTAATCTTTCATTGAGGTTGAGTTTTGTGAGAAAGGTTTTTGAGGATGGAAATATTGAGTGTGTTGTTACTCAGAGCCTTTGTGTGCCACCACTGTTTGACAACTTGTTATTGTCAGTTGTTATAACTACCTAATAAAGCTTGTGTCTCTTGTTTTGTTGTAGATCATGGATGATTTCTCGGTGAGTTCAAACAAATGCACATTTTATTTTTATTATGTTCAATTAGCTTATAGTTTATTGTACAAGTCACTTTCTTTTACTCTTATTTTATAGCTAGCAGATGCCTTAGGAGATGATACTACAAGCCAGGCTAAGAAAATAGGCAACACCAACCCATCTGCCCCCACTAGCAATCCTGCACCTCCTTCAAACCCAGGATGGCCTAGTTCAGCTCCTGGAGCCCCCACCCAGCCCTCTGCTCCCCTTGACTACCACGGTGGATCATCTGGCCCAGGGGCACCAGGGCAGTTTCCCTTCCCTTCAGGTCCTGGAGCACCAGGGCAATACCCTGGGCCTCCTTCAGCACCTGGTGGGTTCCCCCCTGGTCCTGGGATACCTGGACAATATCCACCTGCACCAGGAGCTCCAGGTCAGTTTCCCTCTGGCCCTGGAGCTCCTGGGCAGTACCCTGGGCAGTATCCGCCAGAAGGAGCTCCAGGACAGATACCTGGAGGCGCTGCTCCTTACCCAATGGGACCATTTCCTTCTGGCCCTGGAGCTCCCCCTGGCCCTTATCCAAGTGTGCCTTTCCCAGGTGGCCAGCCAGGAGGCAATGGCATGTATGGGCCAGGCGGTCCAGGTGCATTCCCACCTGCAGCTGGACCTGGTGCTTTCCCTGCATTCCCCAGCGGAGGCTTTCCCCCGATACCACCCGGTTCTTGGGGACCACCAGCAGGTGGAGGCTTCCCAGCTGCCCCTGGTCCTTTTGGTCCTGGTCCGGGGCCTATGGGTCCATATGGTGGGCCAGCTGCCCCAGGAGGGACACTGGTGAGTACTGGTACTTTCATGCAATATTGCTTGCTGCATTTTCCTGCTTGTGTCCTTCTCTGGTGTGCAGTGGAGCATCTGGTGTGAAATTCTTTCAGAGTAACATAATCCTGTAAGTGGTGGATCGAGGAAGTTAGTCTTATTTCTTTGCTGCTGAAGGAGGGTTAATTTATTTATTTATGTTTTTCAATAACGGCGGAGTTGGGATGATTCTTCTGTCTCTTTGGCTCTGCTGGGGTGCTAAACAAATATGAAACAGAATAATAAAGTATTCAGAAGTAGTTCTGAAAAATGTATTCTTGTCTTTCAGCCCAGATATAGGCCACCGTATTAAGCAATGAGCAATGAACTCAGCTTTTCAGTTGGACAAGGACGTCACTTCCAGAATCAACATATGGTTTGATTAGTGCCAAAGACTCAGTATATACATAATATTCAGCTAAATTGCTTAATGTATTGTCTTAATTAAGTGCAATATGATATAATTTACACTTTTATTTGACTCATGTTTACGGCATCATGACGCTTTTTATGATCTCTAATAAAATTATGATTTGATCAAAACACACTTGTAAGTTGTTTCCATGATAATAATAAATGGTATTTCTTTTTGTTTTCTGTTACTTTGCTCAGCTGTTGTAAAAATGTAGTGAATGTACTTTTCTGTCATTGCCATGACCAGTCACTGCTACTTGTGTAATAGTGCTGGAATAACTGAAGGACATAATGACTCACTTGGGTGTTGCTGTAGGAATGTGGGCAGGGTCAAAGTTTTGAATAGTGCTTAAATAAAATTCTCTATTATACGTCATTAGGCATGCTGCTGTGCTTTTCCAATTTAAGACTCAGTGATCAGATTTTTTATATGTGCATATTTTTCTTGGAAATCATAGAATTGCATTGTGACAGATAAACTGAATATTTACACTGAGAACAGTACATATATTGTCATGGTTTAAAATGGAAGTATTTCTTGCAGATGGTGCCGTACGATCTCCCCCTTCATGCTGGAATAATGCCGCGACTTTTAATCACAATAATAGGGGAGCCTCTTCCCTGTGCAGACAGGTACAGTAATCATCCAGCATCTGTGCCTGCTAATCGCAATCCAAAACCTGATGCCTTCAACTCATACTTGCATAATAAAGGGGACCTAGTATACTTATTTTCAGCTCCAAATGTTTATTCTTGGACACTTCTAGAGTAGAATAGTTCAAAATAATCCTTATTTGTCATATACTGAGCCTTGGTATAGGATAAATATATTTTAGCACTTTAAGCTTCTGATTGGCTGCCCCTGTTTAAACAGCAGGTTGGTGAGGCGTCTGTACCTTTATATGACCATGTTATATGAAGAGAAGTGTAATAGGTCTCCTTTAAAACCCATCTATGATTTGCATTGTGAGAATACTCTTTAAAATGTGTACCACCATATTTTGTTAAACCGATTAGCAGCAGCATTTCTTTCTGCTAATCTTTTGCTGTTTTTTTTGCAGGTTCAATGTTGACTTTATCAAAGGTCCAGATGTAGTCTTTCACTTCAACCCTCGTTTTAATGAGCAAACAATTGTTAGAAACTCCAACTTAGGCGGATACTGGGGGCCTGAAGAGCGGGAAGGAGGGTTTCCATTTGTTCAGGGACGGCGTTTTGAGGTAAGTTAGTATAAAATCTTTTTTTCTTTCTTTTTAAAATTAGCTGATTAAATTAGGGAGATGAAATTTAACAGAGCCCCCGAATTTAACCAAGGATTGTGTTCAGCTTACTCCAGTGTAATTTTTCCCTCATGTCAGTCTGGTTTGGGGATAAATGAGCATGTTTATGCACATTTTTATGTGTTAGAGCTCTGACTTCAGTGCAGAAGATGAGGCTTGAGGTGAGGAAGAAGAGGGTGAGGTAGAAATGATGGAGGACAGAGACATAATGAGAAGGAGATGATGAAAATATACAAGTACAAATGTTAAAAGGTCAGATATCTTTTGTAGGAGCCATTTGTGATCTTTATATTAAAAGTAACTTATTTGGCGTACTATGCATGTGGCCGCTCTTTCTTCATCCACATACATAAAATGCAAGTAGGTGGAATGGCGATGTCCATCTGGATCAATGTATTCAAGATGGTGGGGCAACATGGAGGTTTCCAAAAACCGGCATTGCTCTTGTATATTTTTAAGGCGTTAATTCTAAGTTGACAAGAACGCCTCAACTTGTTGGAAGATGTAATTACACACCAATCTGTGTATATTTATGATTACAACATTATTTTTTCTATTAAATAACATAAAAAATGACTTGCTGTAACTTTTAAGGGCAGCAAATTTTTGTGCTCTCCTCTAAATGACTGTGTAGTAAAACTTGGCTAACCAACTTAAGCTTGTATTGGTTTAACATCATTACAGTAAGTTGCATTTTGAGCTTCAGCTAACCGTTATTTAAAATATTAATGTTTGGTGGTGGTGGGGGGGGTTCTGTCAGTCTACCAGCTGATTAATTAGCACACTGGTGTCCCTACAGCTGAAGATCCTCGTGGAGGAAGACATGTTCAAAGTGGCGGTGGATGGCACCCACCTGTTGGAGTACGAGCACAGAGTCGGTGGCCTGGAGGAAGTGAACCTGCTGCGAGTGGGCGGAGACCTCGTCCTCTACAGCGCTGCCCCGAGCATGATCTGAATCCACGGCTGAAGCACACGCTGTACAGGCGCCCCGAGTCAAACTTTACCACTGTATTTGAAATCCTTTTTAAATACTTGGTCGCATTGCAAAGCGCAATCGTTGCCCACCTGGCACATTTGTCACAGAACAGCCCTGGTCTGTACGCCATAATCCTGTTCTCTCTTTTTTTTAATAGTTGCTCCAATCCAATTAATTTTTATCACATATGAGAATCTTCAGTAGTAAAAGAGTTTAAAAGCATTTAAAATGGGTATTTTTGGGAGAAAAACTAATTTATACTTAATGAAGAGATTGTAGGGTAAGAGGAAAGGCATGACAAGTCCCAAACATTTCAAATATTTTCCACTGGTATCTTGTTTTTTGTTTACATGTATGTAAATCATTCTAAGTCTCTGTAATTGCATGAAAGTGTGATGCTGAAAATCATTTCCTTTTCATCTGCTGGCCTGCAGACGTGCTGTACAGTGGAACAATAATGAGGTTTCTTAAAATGCACAGAGTAATATAAAGAGAATATGTACTCCTCCTTTCTTTGGCTGCAATCCTCCTGAGCTCTCAGGCTGGAGGGTCAAGAAAAGATTTAAAGAATTATGATTTCATGTTGAAGTCGAAACCCTGATGGTAAAAAGACACATTAAAGGCTCGTATTAAAGAAAAATTTGGAGGGATGGGGTCTCAGTTTGTTGCCAGAGCTGACACTGTTGAGGTTATAAATTAAAAGGAGCAACAAACAAGAAAAACGACTGATGGAAGAAGATTGTTCACTTCTCCTGAGCTTCTGACGTGCACTTATAATAAATACAGGTTACCCCACTTAGTTTGTCTGAATCTAAAGCCAGGGAATCGGTTCCCTTGTTACTGATGGTGTAAGTTTGCGTGTTTGACTGAATTTATATATCGTGCCCCCTGTGGTGCAAGTGCCAGATTCTGATGTTAATAGATTTGACTACAGTGATGCCACTCAGTACAAAATAAAAACATTTCAACCTTGGACACATTGCTTATTTATGCAACTCATGAGGGACTCTTGTATGTGTTGCATGTATTTATTGTGTCTTCATGGCTGTCTTTGGGCCACACATTGCAGATCATGTTTTGGTTGCTACTGGATCTATAACAGAATTTAGACCAGAAACATCCACCATTCAAGACGATTTTTTTACCTCATTTCTGAGATGAAAAACTCAAAATCACATTTGATGTTCTGCACAGCAGTAACCGCCATTTGTGTTGAACCTTAATGACGGGGTGCCTCATGCCATGGGCAGAAAGACCATCCAGGTTCACAGTTTTCTGGTATTTTCAGTGCTGCTGCATAACCCGAGTGAGCTTAAGTTTCAGGGCACAAACTGATAGACAGACGTTCTCCAGGATTTCCTGGTAGAGAGCAGAATTTTTACTTTAGTGGTCACCACAGAGATCATCTTAACCCTCCACATATCTTCCTTTACTACATTCATGAACCTTCTCTGTGGGTTTTCTGCCATATTCCATGTCCTTTGTCCAATGTGTCCACTATCCCTCCTTTTCTCCACCCACTTCTCCCTGCCTGCACTTTGTTCTTAAGCTCTCTTGTGCACCGTCCATTGCTTTGGATGGTTGGCTGCAGGTGTTTAACTCATCCACCTTCACTACCTCTATCCCTTGCAGCTTCACTGTTACACCTGTCTCCTTCTCATTCACACACACATGTATTCTGCCTTGCTTCTACTCACTTTAATTTCTCATCACACCAGCTCATCACATCCACCTCTCCAGACGCTCTTCCACTGGCCTCCTACTCTCAGTAGGGCTCACAATCTCATCTATGAACATCACAGTTCACAGAGACTGCTACCTGACTTCATCCGTCAACGTGTCCATCACCACTGCTTTGTACATCACCTTTGTTTGTGGAAATCTGCACCAGTACACTTTTCCTCCATTTTCCACTGCCTAGATATCTATACAGGTATGTCACCAACACCCTTTCCACTCTTTACATCTGATCTCACTTCCTCCTTACTAATTCTCTTCACTTCCTGATTTGCTAACTGACCTCCATCTGCCCTCCTTTCTCTTTTATGTCTTTTATTCATCAACTCCTCAAAGCACTCCTTGCACCTCCTCAGCCCATTCCCTTCACTCATTAACTCTGATATTGAGTATTTTTTAATAACTTGTCTCTGATTTGCCTCCCTGCCCTGTAATTCGAAAATTAGCCTGCAGCTCCAACTCTTGCCGTCAGGGGGCACTGCTACAGCTCTGTCTGCGCCGGTGGTGGCCAAGAAGCAAATCGAAACTCCTCAATGAGTTCACCTTCAGATTAATAGTTTGTCCCTCTTCTCTGAAGATTTATTTCACCAGGTTGACGTTTGGACACAATGAACGGCTCTCTGGACACTTCTTCCAAAGTGGAAACCATAAGGCTGAAGCGAGGACCGGCTGGTAAGGAGATAATTAGCGGGACTGTTACCAGTGGATAGCACCGCTAGCTAGCTGCGTATAACAAAAATCATCGCTGTCAGGCTGTGCTCAGTGTCCTGAAGCTAAAGGCTAATTTGCAAATAAAAGCGACCAAACCTCAGGTCGTTGAGCGCTATGGTGTGGCGTAAGTGGAGGAAGTAGATTATCGAGGCCGACTGAGCATTACCAGCTGCCTTATTTGCAAAGGAAAAGCTGATTTATGCACTTTGACCCGGTGTTAAAATCTTTAAAAGTTATCGGCCCTGTCACGCTGATGGACAGCTCGTTCATAGACACCAGTGGTTTATTTATTTTACAGACTCTTGTGTCTCGCTTACGTAACATTCTGTCAGGTTGGTCTCTCTTTTAATCTGCTCTAAGTAGCAGTGCAGCTTTGGAAGATTTCCTCTTGAACTTTGATCTACTTGGATAAATATTATTGATTGGATCAGCAGCTGCTGGTCTGGTGAACCTGAAGATTATATACTGATTACACTAATGTGTTTTCTTTTGAGGCTTGGGTTTCAATATAGTTGGGGGCTTGGACCAGCAGTATGTGTACAATGACAGTGGTATATACGTGTCTAAAATCAAAGAAGATGGAGCAGCAGGCCAGGACGGAAGACTACAGGAGGGCGACAAGATCCTCTCGGTAATAAAAGCGTCATGCTTTTGCTTTGGACTGAAAAAAAACACATTTAAAGAAACTACATGCATTCACCATGGCCTTTTCTCTTAACAGCTCACTAATAGAAAATGAAACCAAATATGTGCCGCAGCATAGGTTGAAAGTGATATTTTACTTATTTGTTTTTTAACTTTAATATTTCTAGATAAACGGAGCTGTGCTAGAAGGCCGGACACACAAAGCCGTGGTGGACCTGTTTCGGACAGCTGGGGAGGAAGTGGAGCTCCATATACAGAAAAAGGTTCGAGTCAGGAGCTACACTCTCAGACCAAAGAGACTGACTGCTTGTTATATGGTCTCAATAGCTCTGGAGTATTTTTGTGTCAAGCTTTATATGTTATTTAGACAATTTTAAAATTGTTTCTGAATTTCACTGGTAACAATAGTAGTGGTGATGTGCGACTGTCAGCAGGTTTTTATAAACAGTCTCACTGCTGCAAGCTAAGGAGGACAGAGAGGTGCAACATGCAATACAAGTCTGTAAAAGTTTATAGCTCTGCTGGAGGAATTTAAATTGCTGATTGCCCTTTAGCATCTTTTAAAGTTTCTTTAATTCAAAGTGAGAAATAAGCAATGGAAAAATAAGTCTGGTAATCCCAATACAAACAAAAAACACCAAAACATAAAGAAGAACTGCTACCAGTTAGTGCAGTCCAGTATGCCTCCAAGCGTATCAGATCCTTTCGGTTAAAACTGCTTGCTGACGGTTATGCAAATCAGTGATGTCATGAACATACCTGTAGATCACATGTGTTGAACTCCAGGCCTCGATGGCCGGTGTCCTGCAGGTTTTAGATGTGTCCTTGATCCAACACAGCTGATTTAAATGGCTAAATGACCTCCTCAACATGTCTTGAAGTTCTGCAGAGGCCTGGTAATGAGCTAATCATTTTATTCAGGTGTGTTGACCCAGGGTGAGAGCTAAAACCTGCAGGACACCGGCCCTCGAGGCCTGGAGTCCGACACCCCTGCTGTAGATAAACATCTTTAAACTGTTTCACATTCCATCAGTTGTTGAGCTTAAAATAAGTGTGCGTACGTGTATAAACAACCACAGAAGACATTTCTTTGTGACATATCCCCTCAGTGCAACTTTAATCTTTGCCTCTTTTTTATGTCTTGCAGGAATCCCACCACATGAACGGCTCCACGGGCTCCGAGTCTGAACACCAGTCTCCTGCATCTATTCTGGGATTACTGGCAGTGTTAACGGGAGCTGCCGCGATCCTCTTTTACATTTACAGGCGGCGCGCTTAGGAAGCGCCATGTCTGTACATAATTTTTAAGATCAAAAACCATTGCTAAATGCCAACTACATGAAAGAGGGAACAAAGTGTGAAAAGTAGATGTTGTTTTTGCGATTAGCAGGTGCTGGTGTCACTGATGAGGTCCCCCCACACACACATTCGTACATATTTTGTGATTAATGGTAGCTTTTTGATACCCCTCCTATGCAAAAAGCTGCTGTCTTACCACAGAGATGAGATAACTTTTATTAGGTAGCTTTACGATGGTAAGTAGAAGAAGGGTGTATACATTCCTGCTGCTGGACTGTTTCTCAGGCAGAAAAAAATGGCTGCTTGTACATGCAAAACTATTTAATCTTTGGGTAGAGTCTGACTGATTGAACCTGATAATTATAAACTGAGAGAGTGTTAGGTTCAGTCACTTGTAGGCATCTAAGCCTCCATTTTTGAATGGGGGATCTCTCTGAACTCTACCTTCATGCTTCACACACAGAGGTTTGATTTTCATTTTGAAGTGTTGCACAGAATTGTGGGAGGAGCAGCACCCGAATGTGGTGCCTATCGGGAGCTGTGGCAACTGATGAAGGCAGTTGCTGTGATTAAAGCTCATAATGGACTTTTTTTGAGTGCCTTTTTCCTGTTTGCAAAGAAACTGAGGAGATTGCGTTGCTTCATTTTGCTCTCAAAATGAAAATCAGACCCATCTGCCCTCGCTGTAGCCTGTTAAAAGACCAGAACCTATAATGAGCCAGTCGTCTCTCTTAAATGTTTAAAAATAGACATCAGATATATTATTACATTAAAAAAATACATTTTATTTATAGACTTCTGGTGACTGAAATTTATTGAAAACCTTACTCAAGCAGGAGGAAGTGGTGTATTTATTGGGGACTGTTTTCAGCTGCGGATGAATACACATTCAGTGTTCTAATGAGTATTCCAAGTACAGGAAGTTGTGTGTGGGATTAACATTACTTGGTGCAACAGAGCAGCTGGATGACAGCGTAGAGCCCTGTGGCTCACACAGCTAACCTATGAGAATATGGGTTATTGAAATCACCTAATATTTGGTTATTAGTATGTGAGACTTGTCCACAGTTTGGTAATATGAATTCAGTAGTATAAATTTGGTACCTTAGAAAAAAAACCCTTGGTCAGGTCACTCAGGGTGAACCGCTGAACTGAAATCAGGCCTTAAATAGCTCATTTCTTCAGGCTGAAACACTTGTCTGATTGCGATTTGAGGCCAGTGCGTATAAAGACACTAAACCTCCTGCTGAGCTTGAACATAGATGAACATACGAAAGAAATTTTTTGTATTTGTGTGACGGACCAAACAGCAGCTGGACACTGAAACGCAGCTAAGAAACGATTTGCTGTCAGCCTCTGTAGATGTTTTTGCGTTTCTTTTTGCACTAGCCACAATCATGCAACTCCTCCATCAAGGACCATAGTGCAAGCAAAGAAGAAGTGAATCGTGTCCATTGTGGTGGTGTGTGGTCTGTAAATTTCATGTTGCTCTGCTGAGTGAGACGGTAGGATGTACAGTTTCTCAGAGAAGGAGATGTGAAAAGTGTAATAAAATATGCAAATACTGTGTTTGTGTCATCCAGCAGGCAACTATTAAAATTCATGAAGAATTAACTGGTGTGTGTGTGTTGTGTTTTTTTTAGTTTGGGGTTGTTGTTGTTTTTGTTTTTTGTTTTTTCCGTCTTTAAGGCAAGAAATGTTTTACTTAAGTGAATAAAAACAAGATGCTAGTGAAAGATTGCACAAAATAAATAATGAATGTCAGAGAGAGAACTGCAAGTCCAGGATGTGTTTAGAATTATGAGCCATTTAATTATAAACTACAATGTTGTATTTAGTTTTGAGGGTCAAAACTGAGGTGACATTAAGCAGGTGAATTACTAATTCAAGGAGAGGTTGAGTTTTAATGTACATATATATATATCTATATATATATATATATATATATATATGTACATTTAAAGCAAATATAGCAAGTTAGTATATCTTTCATGATCATCTGCATGTGTATTAATTGTGCTATCCTATTTCATGTAATCCTCTCTGTAGATTGAAAATAGTTTGATCTGTAATTGTATTTATTTGTTCCAAACAAAGTGCCCATCCAGCCAATATACTTTATCATAAGCGGATTAATTTATTCATCCAAATTTACATCTAAGCTTTAAAATGATGGTAAATTAGGAAAGCGTGCACATCTTAAGTTTTTAATGTAGTCTAAGTAGTTTTTTTTTTCATGTTTTTTTATTTAAAGTTATTGGTTAGTGACTTTCGTTTTTTTAAAACTGAGATTTCCGAAACACGAAAACAAATAATTTCATTATTTTGACATTAAGGAGAAATTATAAATTATCTCTTTTTTTCCTTTTTATTTTTTTTGGTTGGAAATTTGGACGTTGACCAACACCGGATGTGGTCTGTTTGTTTTTCAAAGTAAAAGTGGATTTGATGCCCTCGAATTAAAACCTGTTGTATTGCTGCGAATATTAAGAGTATTTTTTCCTTTTTGTGTTCAAGTGTAGCACCAGTTGAGTTTTTCTTTAAGTACACAAAACACTAAAATCGCTTCTCTCACTTTAAACCGAGTGTTCCCTAAATCGGTTTAAGTTTAAAACATGGAGGTGGAACATTAAGAGCATTTCAGTCTGTCGAGCTGGCTGACAGAAATAGTAAAGAGGTGTCTTTTGTAACAAAATGTGCTCCTCTACTCCCACCAGCGGCTCTGTCTCCCATCAGCTGTTGGAGGATGCCTTGCAGGCACATATGATGTAATCAACCGGGGAGGCAGAGCCAGAGCTGGATAATAGCCGCACAATACGGATGCATCTCGGCCGCTTCGGGACTTGGTGAAACCGATTTGAAAGCCTTCGTCGAGCGGTCTCGGGGAGAGGATCGGCGATGTTTGGGGGGTCGTATAGCGGAGGTTTGAGTCGGCTGTCCTCCCTTCTCTACGAAGAGGATGCTGGATGCTGACCAGCAGTAGCAGCAGCACCGGCTGGGGATGCTCCTGCTGAACTTGACTCCCCTATCAGCTGTAATTAACCGCCATGGCCCAGGAGTCTTTCCCTCCCGCAGTTGCTCCATCATCCTCCGCGTGAAAATGGCCCGCACTCCGCCTCCATCCTCGACTTCCATCTGCTCTAGCTGTCGCCTTTTCGCCCATGATGACAGGAGGGCACCCGCCTCGGATTTCAGCGCATGCAGGGCCTTCGTGTCGGCTATGGATCACATCATCACCCCTGATCTGATGCTGTGAGTTGAGTGCTGTGGTTGCTGTTATTACGCAAACGCGCCTGCTGCCACCATCGATTTCCCTTAACATCTGACTATATTTCGGGGCTCGGAGATGGGCCTCTTCCACTGCTGCACCTCGCTTTACCCTGCTCGGATCTAAGTTCCTGACCGTACTTGCCGTAATGGCTCTGTGACATCTATCTCAGCCTTCAGCTGCCCACTTTCTTTAGACTTTTACGCGCGGAGCTGCGTCCATGCAGTTTTGTTGCCTTGTGGTGGAATGAGCACCGGCTCCTGCAGAGGTCTGCCCGTTGCAGCTCCTGCCGTCCACCGTGTGGCCCTGTGACTCCACAGGGTGAGGAGGTGCTGACAACCTTAAAACGCGGACTAAGGTTTGCCTTTCCAGCTCAGGTTAAAACCATGGCTAATGAACCCGTCATCCTTAACGTGTATGATATGGTAAGGATCCACCTCAACCAAAATGCACTCGCTTTCTGTTCTCTTTTTATTCACTGCCCTCTGTTTGGTATTTACACTCAGAACAATGGCTTGGGTAGTGAAGGAATCCACATGTGCTCAGCTGCTTTGAAAAACAGGGAGTGGGGTACCTGCAGCAAAGTCCACTCTTACAGTAACACTTTTAACGCTGAGGTTTCCACTTCACATTCTTGTAGTGTCACACTAAAACAAAGCATTTTTTGTATAAATTTTTGCTGTTACACCCACCTTCAAAGATTTACTGCAACGCCAAGTGAAGAAGAGCCTGGGTGGTTTCGTAGCCGCTCAACATGTAGGTTGGTCTGCTGCAGACTTTACTACATTGTTTTATTCTGGATATTATTTAGCTTTGAGCCCCATGTGGCATGTGGAATCATTTATCTCTGACATTTAAATTGAAGAAAGTAAGAAAGAAGAGAAGAATGATAGGAAAATTTTGTTTTATAGGCTACCAGGCAACCACAGACCTGTGAAACAAGAGACCCACTCAATCCTCTGACCTCTGTCTCTGTGCCTGGGATTCACATGATATGCATACACAAACACACCAGCAAAGGACAAGGGTCCTCATTCAGACTTGGACCCACTGCCTGTTTTTTGCATACTGTACTGCTGAGCAGTGTCCTGCGTGACTCTTATGCAGAATTCCTCCATTTAGATTGAAACAGTGTTATCATTTAGCAGCATGCAGACAAATAAAATACGATTCTGTGCAACAACCAACAAAGAGTGTGTTGTAAATTCAGGGATTTCACTCAATATCCAAGACAAAGTTTGATAATAAAGCAAAATGGTGGACTTTAGCTACATCTCAAAGCCAGGACAGAAGAGAATTTTAAAAATATACAAAAAACATTCATGAGTAATTAAGTAATGTGCAGAAATCTTGAGGCATGTGTCATTTCTTTTTATTTTGAGGATCCAGGCTTTCTTGTAAACTTTAAAGTGGTCATCAGCAATAGTTCTCCAAGCTTTCTGAAGGTCCTTCAGAGTTTTTCTTTAGACATTTGGTGCTTTTTCACTCATTTTCAGTCCACTTTTTATATACGACCGTTTTCAGAAGTGTTTTTTGTTTTTTTGTTAAGCCACTTACCACAGACCTATGAATCATTCAAGCATAAAAAAAGCACTTAACTCAAGGGATGAACCGGACGGACAGCTTAGCAAAGAACCCATTTTAAACTGTATCTTTGGGCACTTTTGTTACTAACAGCCTGTCAGGAAAAAAATTGTTCTTTTGTTGACTCTATGAAAAATGGCAAATATAACACAATTTGACAGGCATAACATTTTTTTTGTACTAATAAGGCACCAAAACAGCTATCAGTCAAAACCTTGTCATATCTCAGGATGTTGTACAATGTGTTCTTAAAAAAATAAGATAAGTGGACAAGTGGAGGACAAAAGAAGTGTCAGCCTTAAAAACTATCTACAGCAGATGAAAAGTATGTGAAAGTCATTAAGAATTAGGGGGGAAAATCCAACAAAGACCTGACACAGGTCACAGAAAAGTGCCATTATATTGTGAGACACCATGTAATACCATGTGGAAAGTATCTGACAACACCTTCATTTTTCAGCATGACAGTAATCCCACTGTATATGCAGTAAAAACCTGGATAGAAAAAACATGCAAGAGCGTCACTATCAGTCATAGACTGGCCTCCACAAAGCCTGGAGAACTGTTCCTAAAGATTTCTTAAAGGGAAGGTTCTCACTGGTAAAATAAAACTGTAGAGCTGATATTTAAAGCAATAAATGTTCCCAACTAAGTATTTGAATCCCACATTTTTCTATTCTTAGTGAGGTTAAATATTTCCACAAGTGCTTTCATCTCCAAGCTTTAAGACTCGCTCCCTGTTTGGAGAAGGAATACAGTCATGATTCACGCCAGAACTGAGAGTGTATACTGGCACGCACTCGCGTACAACCACACACGAAGCCAGGTGCAGCTTTGGACCTGGCAGCTCCCTCCTGATAACTTCAAACTATCCCACAGATGAGGATCTCATTGTGGCAGCAGAAGTAACAGCTGCTTAAACAGCTGATTAAATTCCAGGGTGGTGGCTCCACTGTGCTGGGACTTAACAGGTCATGTTGTTGTTGATAAACTGGGAGAAAGTGATCACGAGGGCGGTGACAGCCAAAGTCAGCCTTAAATAATTTGTGGGGAATTCAGCACGACAAGAAGAGGAAGCAGCAGGATGAGAGTAAATCGACGATGATGATGAATCAATCATCTTTGAAATGAAATCTAAGCGATTTGTAGATGTGTGCAGCGATGCATGCTTTATCTGCAAAGGCAGGAAATAAAAGAAAGCTCCGCTAATGGGACTCGGTTGTTTGTGCACTCTCGGGGAAGTCAAGTCATTGGAAGTGTTTGTCCTTGTAGACTGTTTCCTTCTGGTTGTATTATTCTTCCATCCCTCATGTAAGAGCTAAAAGGCAGAGGGTCACTGCAAAAACATGAGGAGAGCCTGCTGACACAAAGCAATGCAGTGGAAATGCTTTTATTGTATTATTCTACGTCCGGAAACATGATTTATTATTAATAAGGGACAGCTGGGGTAGCAAGGATGGCTCTTAGCATGTTTTCCCTGGGGTGTCTGAGGATAGGGGAGTGTCGGTGGGTGTTGGGTGAGGGAGCTGTGGACCTTCAGTGAATTATCTCATAACTGTCTGCAGTGAAGGGCAAGCAGGTTGGCTCGCAACACCACCAACAAAGGATGATGGGTAAAATTTCCTCCCGTAGTTCAGTCTGTGATTGATCGCAATGCTGTCCTATGGCAGATCTATCCATCACTGGGCGTTCTCAGTGGATGCTGGTATGCCAATGCTTTTGCAATCTGAATAGGAATGAGTAGGTAAAGCCAACAAATGCATTGATTCGTGCTCTAAAGTGCAGGTAAATTAATTTAAATACTTTTTACCAACAGTAGGAGGAATTGTAGTATTCTGCTACAGGACAAGCATTTTATGCTAAACTAATAACCTTGCAACAGTCAGATGACCTGCACACAACTTGGAGAAATAAAGCATGTAGGCATGTGCTAATAGGAATCCTCAAATCACTGACACGCATATTAAATCTGCACATTTGTGTCCAGATCTGTATTTAAATCCATTTTGTGTCCTGTTTAAAATAAAGTGCAGATATATGTTATTTCTAAATATGCAAAGCAGCTGAAAACACTACAGTCAAGATCGTAGTATAACAATTTATAACAAGTCATTTATTATTAAAGCGGTAATATACAAACCAGTTAGGGCCATTATTTGTTAGACAAAGACACAGGCTTTAAAATTTTGCTCCTGTTGATGTAAGCACCACAGTGGGTGTGAAATCAGTTAAGATGTGACTGAAGTGTCAACTTTTAACTTCAATTCAAGAGGTTTCACAAAATGTTGCCATATTTTTGTAGGAACTGCTTTTTCAGAGGCTCCAAATTAATTGTACAAGCCACCATAATGCTATATTTAAGGACTGTATTTAATATTTGGACTGCCTGAAATCAAGAACCCTGGGACATCACTAAATGCTGCGTTTCCTCTCCTGAGATGCTCTGCCCAGCCTTTACTGCAGCAAAAGGCTTTCCTTGCCGATTGTTTGTGCGTCTTTCTGTATTCAGTTTTGTCTTAAGTAACTGAAAAGCTGCTCTACTGGGCTGAGATCATGTGACTGCCTTGGCCATTGAAGAATATCCCATGTCTTTGCCTTAAGAAACTCTTGGGTTGCTTTTGCAGTTTGCTTTGGGCCATGTTCCATTTACTCTGTGAAGCTCTGTCTGTTTTGCAGTAAATTGTTGAATCTGAGCAGTGATGTCAGAATACATGCCCATGCCACTATTACTTTTCTTTTTTTTTTTAGCATTCTGGTGCAATTTCATTTTGGTTTCATCTTTCCAAAGATTTTTCAGACCTTTTCAGGCTCATTTAGATGTTTTCTGGCAAGGTCTAATCTGGACTTCATGTTCTTTAGTGTAACCAGTGGTTTGCACCTATTTCTAAACCTCCTGTATGAATTGAATTCATTAAAAGGGTCTCTTGGTTGTAGACTTTTGTATTGTATTGCTATTTAAAAGCCACCATGGTGTTCGTGCACAGGGGAAAAATACAAAAAAGGACCTAAATGTAGCAGAAACTGGGTGGTAGCTAGGTAAGCATAAAAATAGATGGAAAAGGTTAGCTTGGCTCTCTCCAGAAGTAACAGAAAACTACAGCTATACTATGTAGTTTCACTCCTCCAGGCCAAGAAATATTCCAGCGTGTAATCCACACTTTGGTTTAATTGAACATTATAAAAAAGTGAACTTTAGAGTCGCTGGTGGGCAGACTTCGTCACCTTTGTACAGAGCAAGCTTCTGGTGTAGCTTTACTGCACAGGCCTATACAAACAGTATGGAGAGTAAGTGTATTCTAAAAATGCCAAGAATGTTAAAAATGCAGTAAAAGATGCATGTGCAGTCATAGCTGTTCACTTCTTATTTGGTAATAAAGTATAAGACAGCACTATTATAGATCGCAGTGTGATTCTGCAGAGCAGCCGCATGTTTTCTCCTTCCTGACTCTTTCCTTCTCTCTGTGTTTCTCTGCAGTATTGGATAAACGAATACACGTCCAATCTGGGCATTGGTGTCTTCCACTCAGGCATTGAGATTTATGGGAGAGGTAAGAATGGGGCTTCCTGTATGTCTCTGAAATCCAAGTTAGTGGCATCAGAATAACACTAAGAGTGGAAACTCGGAGCGGTGCATCACTGCACAGATGAAGTCTGGTTTTAAAAATGGAATAATGGGTTATGTTCCTAATATCATGACCCCATTTCCCTGGGTTGAGTCATCACTGACTCACTGTGTGTGTGTGTGTGTGTGTGTGTGTGTGTGTGTGTGTGTGTGTGTGTGTGTGTGTGTGTGTGTGTGTGTGTGTGTGTGTGTGTGGTTTTAAAATAGAGGCAGAAACCAGCATGAAACCAGATCACTGGGAATCCATTACATCCTTGCAACTGGAAATATTGGTTCTCTGCACAGAGAAATATGATGATAGTGAAAATATGGGCTTTACTAGGAGAGGAAATGACTCCGTTAATGGAATTTCCTCATAATAACCTGACTTTGAATTAATGACCCATGAATTTAATATACTGCCACTGATCTACCGCTACTTTGGACCTAATAATAAAGTATAAAATGCGTAGACTTGGTTGCATTTACTCCCTCTTTTGGACAAAATCAGGTAGAGGTTTTATGGGTATAGTTTAGTTAACGTAGTATTTACTAACTTGTATTTAGCTACATGTTTAAGCATCTCTATGCAATGCTTTGTTAATCACAGTTTTTCCTAATAAGGCTGTAAACAAAGGGCTGAGATACCTGTAATTAACCAGGCCTAATGATTTAAGAACAGTGTGTCGGTGATTAATTGTGTGCTTCTGTGTAATTACAGTTGCTTCCATTCAAAGCGCTAACCTGTGTTTTGCCTCTTTGTCCTCTGCCACACAGAATTTGCATATGGAGGCCATCCATACCCTTTCAGTGGCATCTTTGAAATCAACCCCGGCAATGCTGCCGAACTGGGAGAGACATTCAAATTCAAGTGAGCGTGTTCCATTTTAGCATACAGTGCACTGTGATGCTGTTAATGGTGGAGGTAAGTGTGCTCACAAAACTCTTTCTGCTTTTAAACAGGGAGGCCATTGTTTTGGGCACCACCGACTTCACAGAGGAGGACATAGATAAAATCATGGAGGAGCTCGGTAAAGAGTTCAAAGGGAACGCCTACCATCTAATGCACAAAAACTGCAACCACTTCTCCTCCTCGCTGTCTGAGGTCAGTCTCATACAACTATGTTCCTCTAGGTCTAAGTAAAAACCTGTAAAAAAGACAAAAGAAATCCTCCCTTTCAAGCGAAAATTTGTGCACAGGAATGCATTTAGAGCTACACATCGAAGGTCAGTTAAGTCATTACAAGCAGTCTTAGTGAAAGTTGTAAAAGTGCCTTCTGTGGTTCGGGAGGTTCATTCAGCATCAAACTACCACAGGAGAAGAACAATAAAAGGACAAACAGTTGAGTAGCTGTAAAGCATCCAGTTTTGGGGTTTTATATCTAGATAAAGATATCCAGGCGTTAACATGAAGACACAGACAAAGAAGACCTGCAGGTCAAAGACAAAAAAGAGAAGGATGAGACAGAGGAAGGAAAAATTAGGGAAACCCTGAGGGAAGTAAACACATGAAGAACAATAAACTCAAAGTAGAAACTGTAATTCCATGGAAACTAGACTATAACACTGTCTGTAAAAGAATAATTTAAAAAACAGAAGCATTCCATAAAGGAATAAAAACAGAAACTCAAAATTAAAGCTATGCAAGAAGTCCGTATAGTCACAAATAATCGAAAAATAGCAAAGGCCCTAGGATTATGACAGATAGAAGGGTATCAGCTTTGCTAAGATAGCTTAATATTTTTTGCCTATTTGTAATTTTTTAGTAATGCTTTGTAAGTATTGTGTCAAGCAGTCATGCCACCAAAATCCACACTAGGAATTTCAGTCATGAATGAAATGGTATTTGTTGAGGTAGGAACTTTTTGAAGACAACCCTTTCTGTTCTTTTCCTCCTGCACCATTATGAGGTCAGCAATTTGGGGTTTTGGATGAATTTCCTTAAAAGCTACATGGTAAATTACCGCGCAGTATTATACAAATGTTCTTTTCAAAGACGTGCCTGCAAAGTTAACTACGAGGTATGAAGTAGATAAAGTGCTTAAAGTGGACAAAATAAAGAAATCCCTGTATGAATGTGAGCATCGCTAAGGGCAGTAATGCACTAGTCTTAGCCGTTTTTTCTGCCTCTTTATTGGTGGCTTACCAATAAAAACCTAATTAAAGAAAAAAACATCTTGCAGTGGCATTGCATTACTTGGTGAAGCTGCATCTTGGGAAATGTAGGATGTACCCCAAAAAGCTGTAAGGAAATCTCAAAAAAGTTTGGGGATTTCCTTACCTGGATGATTGAGTGTGCATCAAAACAAAATGTAGGATACTAAGGCTACGTTCACACTGCAGAGTGTTTAAATTTGCACGTCTGTCTCAGTAATTCCATCATAACTTTGTATTTGTGTCTTTACTGAGGTCTGCTAGTCAGTCGCTAGACTTTAACTTCATTATATAGAAAGAAAAATAAGGAACACATCCACATAACCATCTATAACCACATTTTCTTCTAATGTTTAAATGCCTTATGCTCTAAAACAGCTAAAACAAAGACAGTATGTGGGATACAGCTCTTATCATCACTTATTCGATCTTTTTTCAGTTGCTGTGTGGACGGGAAATCCCCCGCTGGGTCAACAGACTGGCGTACTTCAGCTCCTGCATCCCTTTCCTGCAGAGCTGCCTACCCAAGGAGTGGTTAACCCCGGCCGCCCTGCAGAGCCACATCAGCCTCGGCCTTCACAAAGAGGAGCATAACGAGTCGAGCGATGAGGACCCTTCGTCGCCGTCCGGCGCCACGGCCGCTGGCTCGGGCTCCTCCCACAGCTGTCGTCACACCAGGGTGTGACGTGACCTCTGGACCTTCTCACCACTGCTTCTGATGGCATTAGTAGGCTTGAACAACCACCTGACCTCATACTGTTTGTCCTCTGTGTAAAAGAGGCAGGAAAAGAGGAGTTTCCTTTTTGAAAAGAGAGCTGCTGGCAGAGACTTACAGAGACGCCGTTTGTCCTTTCAGCAGACAACAGCATGACGAGGGCGTGCTTTTCCCTGAGCCCTGAAGTGCGTCTCTGATTTTGGCAGTAACTACTTGTAGATCTGAAGTTTGTAGTATGTTATTATTAGTCTTTTCCACAAACTTTGAAATCTTTGTCAGCCTTGTTCCCTGCCCTGCCTTCAGAGCTGCTTTTGTAGAACGACCACATAGACACTGGATGGTGACATCAGCAGGAATCTGCTCAACTCCAACAAGTTCTCATTCGATAACCTCTATGTGGCCTTTGGCTGATGTTGTTGATTCGGCTTTCTTTGTTTGGAACTTTTCTTTGGCCATTTTAGAGGGTTAACGGGTAAAAAAAGAAAAAAGAAAAAGATTTGATTGTTCCCTGAGTTCAATCTGAATGAGTAAAAGTCCTGCATGTGGAAAGAAATTAACAGAAGATCCCACTTAACTTACTTCAGATAGAAACTCCTTCTTCTATTTTTTAAAGAGATTACCTTCGTTCAAGCTTGTTTTAAACAGTGAATTGGCAGTTAGCTGCCAGCTCATAGACGGTTTGAAACAATCAAGGGCAAACAGTGGCGCTGTGCACATAGCTTTGGGCAGCCCAGTCACGATCTGTGAACATCTCAGAGACACAAACACAAAGAAAGTCAAGCTGCTACTCTGACAAATATTGACTTTGTGACCCAGAACACATTTTGTCTATACTTTTATATCCAAGTGATCTTTATATTATAAAGGTGCGTTAACTTACAGGAAGGGAAAATACACATTTACAGACAGATTTCCCCTAGATGACATCTTTTTCACCTTTGAGACCGAGCTGCCATGAGAAAGAAGGACAGACATTCAGTGTTTTCCTCTAAATTGCAGAAGTCTATAAAGATAACGTTCTTTTTAAATACCCCCGTTGGCTCTCTTGCCTAGATTTAAAAGACAACATAAAGTCCATGTTATGCCTGTACAGTTAATATCGAGTTACAGCCAGCAGGTAAACATTGCTAAAGCCCACAGTCATATTGTGTTTGTTTAATCAGACTAAGGCTTAAGACTGGAAAAAAAGACCTGTGGGTCTTTTTCTTGACTGGGACCAGTCGCAGAGAGACACCTGGTTCCAACCAAAAAAGGAGGTTGTTGTTGCACAGTGTTTGTGAGTATTAAACAAGCCATATACAACATGTTAGAGGTGTTAGCAGAGGATTATGTGACCTTTTTACAGAGCCATGCTAGTCCTTATAACTAGTTCCTGTCATTCTAAACTGAGGTAGACAGTGTCTTAGATATGAATCCCATGGACATTAGACTGGTGATAATATCGCAACTGTATAAAAGAGCATTTTTCCTAATATAAAACTGTTAACTAAGTACATATTACATTGATTGATTTCCCCAGTGATGTGTTTACACAAAGTATTTTAGCCTTTTAAAATAATGAGTCATTATGAGGAGATAGAGAGAGAGAAGCTCACGTTCTCAAAGGGGGGAAATTGTGATGTCGTGAAATTAGTTCCAGTCACTGGAGGTTTAGCATACATGTCAGTAAAAGACAACATCAGTGACTTTGGACCCTGAATAAGAAACTGTTATAACGATGAAGACCTGCTCCTTGCTTGAAGAAGACGAAGCCACGTGTTTGAATCTTTGTTCCCCACCTCTCCTGCTGTGGTGCGTTGAAGGACAGCTTTCTTTTCTCAGGAAGGAAATCACATAACTTGTAGTAGTGACACTCATCCCGTTGATAAATGGGCTCAAAAGTGCAAATTAACCTTTTAATTTTATTTTCTTCTTGTTCATAAATAAGCTACCGTATCTCCCTGTTTGTTGGCATATTCTTACTTTTTTCGAAGTGTGCTGTGATCAACTTTTTGGTTCATTTTCAGTTGACAGAGAGAGGGAGTGTACAGTGATCAGTACTACATGCTCAAAGGTCTTCAACACTTTCTACAGAACAAACCAGACAGGTATTTTTTTTTCCATTGTACTGTGTCAACCTAAACCTTGTATTTGTTTTTCCTAACCGAGGACAATTTTAACAATGATGATAGTGCTAGAATAAAAGAGATGGAATCCAAAGTGATGCCTGGCTTCTTCTGTTATAGTCTGAAATATGGGCACTGGAGGACCATAACACATATATTTGTATATTTACCATTATCATTCACATTTTTAGTAAAACAAAAAATACTTAATTTTATTATCTTTTGGATGTATAGTGCTGTAAAAAAATAATGAACCACCCCTCATTTATATTTTACTAGGAAAAGATGAAAGAGGTGCAGCAATTTATTTAAATGTCCAAAGACACATGGAAATACAAGAACATGGTTTGTACAGTTTTAATGAGTTTGTTGAAGCAGAGAAATTGGCGACAATGTTGCAAGAAAGAAGCCTGCACCTGTAAGAAAAGACAGGAAAGAAGGTCCGACTGAAGAAACTGAAACAAACAAACAGAAAGTTAGAAAAAAAGCACAGCTTTCCAAAATGTTTCCACTGGAGTGTTAATAGTTAAAGAAAAAATAATTTAAAAATGTTTGCAGTGCAGTAAGAATAACACATTTTTTGGTCAACTTGAAAGAAAGGCATATGTGAAATGTAAAAGAGAGATCAGAGGTCAATTGGGACTATCCATGTCATACTTAGAATCCCAGTTTACCAGTATTGTTTCCTAAATGTTGCCAATACAAAGAAAGGCTGTGGAATTCTAAGTATAGTGTTAAAGATAAAAGTAATTTGATGTAAATCTGACTGTATTTGACCTTGAAGGAGAGGTCAGAGGTCAAATGTGACATAATATTTCAAGTCTTTTAAGGTATTTTTTATATGTCGACAATACACACAAAACAGGTTACAAGACTTTTTGTCAGCTGTTGACCAATAAATCATTAAGTTCACCTTGAAGACCTCAGTGGATGTAAGACAGGTTTTAATGGATCGTTAACATGACCTCACTCTACACCCCTACAAAGTTTTATCAGAATTAATTCAAAACTTTTCAAGCTATGTTGTTTACAGACAGAATGACAGGCACTCATGCAAATAGTACCGAAAGCATCGCCTCCTTGGTGGAGGTAACAAACAGGAAGCCAGATGAAGTTAAAAAAAAAAAAAAAAGTTTGGATTGCAATAAATAGTCCTTTTCAATGAAAGATGAGCTAGTTTAAGATTTGATATGATGAAATAAGGAATACAAGAAAAAGATTTAAATTAAAAGGTTAAAGTCTACACCTTTACATGCAGTATTTTGTATTTTTAAATGCAATTCTATTTTTTTATTCTTATTATTTTATTTTAACTGCTATTATGTGCATTGGCTTGTGGTATTTTTGAAAAATGTGTTCAACATTATTATTATTAGTAGTAGTAGTAATAGTAATTATTTTAAAGACTTGCATTTTAATTTCCTAACACAGCCAGGCCTTCATTTGTTCATGCCATGGTCAGAGGTACTTATAAATTGATTTGTAAAGTACAAAAAAATTCGATATTGATAAACAGAGTAAGATTTTTGTGAGTGGCAAATTCGCACACACGGTTTACGCTTAGGTTTGTGCTTCAGCACGGTTAGTAAATGAGACCCGTAGGGCTTGCGATAGAAGATGTGAAAAATTTTCCTGATATATTATGTACTAATTTTAATAATCCTCAAGGAAATATTATCATAAACTATACCAAAGGAGTAAAATCACTGTAACTATATGAAAATTACTTAAGGTTAAGGCATGCAGAACGTTGCGTACCCAAGAATAGGTTGATCTGAGTTGCCAAATCTGTGTCTTATCCTCCTTTTAAGTATTGAAAGACGCTAACCTTAATGCATGTAGTCGTTTGTCGTTTGCACGCATTTTTGGTTATTTTATGTGGATGGTTTATTATTTTAGCTGTAAATATTACTGGGGATAAAGCCCATGGCTCTAACAGCGTAAACCGAGTTAAGCGTTACCTGCTGCAATCACGTGACACTGTGAGGGCAGCAACGCATTTTGCGGTCTCTGCTCTCTTTATGCTCACTCGCCATTTTGATTCAGCACAGTCGGTGACCTACTTTGAGCAGGAGAGAGCCAGCAGCGAAAATAACAACGCCCAAGCAGCTCTGTTAGGAACGAAGAAACAGGTAAGCGGTTATTAAAGCGTATTTGTGTTATTTCAAGGATTTTGCGATTTTTTTCAAAGGTTTAAATTGGCGCGTTCTTCGCGCTGAAATCGAAATTAGGTCACAGGCTAGCATCGGCTAGCTGGGGATGACCTCGAGGCGAGCGTCAAGAGCGAAATTGTAGTGAGGCCTACTTGTGCTTAATGTTACCCAGCTAATATAGCACGTTATTTGTCAGATCCGCAGTCTTTCATATCCCCTTACCAGCGATTCTCTAATTTAAGGTAGGATTGCACTAATAATCGACGCCGATGGTTTATGTGAGGCCGATTGGCAAGGCCACAAATAATTTTTCTGGTTTCTCATAATCGGAGAGAATCGATTATTTAATCATTACAGATTAGGTGCAATGCAATCGGACTCATTTTTTTCCTTCTTTGATGCAGATCAGAGATTCATTGAGCTGTTTTAAAAGGGCCTTATGCGCCGTTATTGTGCTGTCTGCACATTTCGTATCGCTTAAGAAGAAAATTTGTGGAAATGCCTGTAAATATTATTGATAAACGTTTTTTAAATAACGATTTCGCCGTGAAAATTGTACGGTTTCAGTCAACACCAGAAAAAAGTCTTCCATTTTGAGCTCGATGATGCAAATAGCTTGCGAACCGTGGGAGTACCCTAAGCCCTGTTTTTTTTTTTGCTTACAAGCTGAACTAAACTCGTTTAAACCGGATCGACCAGAGTGGGATCATGGTGCGTGTTCCGATCCTGTTGAGCTTTGTTCAGTTTGCCAGGGGCCTGTTTTTCACCCTAGATTGTGTGTATTGCAAGTCTATCTTTACATTATTTGTCATGCAAAAACCCATGAACATAACTCATTTTGCTAAAGGTTCATAAAATACATGTAGTTTAAAGTATCTGCTTTTTTTCTTTTTGTGGTTAATATTCAATTTAGAAAATGGTTGATTAACTTATATTTTGGCAGCGGATGTGACCTTTGTTTCAAGGGGTGTGGTCTGCTTATCTTGGCCATAAAAGGCAGCACATGACTAGTACATAAATAAAAAGCAACGAGTAAACACTTTGTGCAGTAAAAGCGCTGAGCTAGACGCTGTTAACTAATTAATCTTTCATCTCAGCTGATAAAATCATCATGAGTGGCTGCCGTGTCTTCATTGGACGTTTGAGTCCTCACGCCAGAGAGAGAGATGTGGAGAAGTTTTTCAAGGGCTATGGTCGCATCCGTGAGATCAACTTGAAGAATGGGTTTGGCTTTGTGGTGAGTTTGAGTACTTTTTTTATGTAAGGTGAGAGTTTCAAAAGTGTTGTTTTTGGTTTTACATAATCACATTTTCCTCTTCCTTTCAGGAATTTGATGACCACAGAGATGCAGATGATGCTGTGTATGAGCTAAACGGCAAAGAACTGTGTAGTGAACGGTAATGATGTTGTCTTTAAGTCTGATTTGGGGGGTGGGGGTGTTTACATTTGACTCTCATTCCAGCAAGGTGTACTTATACTTTATCACAGCTCTAATAAGTTTATTTTTTTGAGAACCTTACAAGCTGTTTATACTGCAGGACCGAGCAGCTTCTTCATTTTATAAGTAAATTTCCTTGGCTGGTCTTGTTTTATCGCAGTTCCTCTTTCCTTACTGTTAGACTGCCACAGACCTTTTAAAGGCTCATTTGTGAGTGTTTGACACAACTCATGAGGCCCTTCAAAACAAGAAGTAAACATTCAGACAGTGGCTGGAAAGGAGAACTAGTTCCAAGTTATTAAGAATCATTTCTCTGAGCTGATAATTTCTTTTTCTCAGTCTTGCTCGTCGCAAAATAATGACGTCAGGCTCCCTGTGGTGGAGTCCGTCGCATGCCTGAGTCACATGCAGCACACACATGTAGTCAGAAATAATTATTTTGTTTATAATCTGATAACACTGATTGAACTTCTTTTTTCGCCCATCAGGGTCACTATTGAGCATGCTCGCTCCAGAAGAGGAAGAGGTGGCGGCCCTGGAATGGGACGTTTCGGAGGCGGCGGCGGCGGCGGTGGTGGCGGCGGCGGCTATCGGCAATCTCGCAGCAGTGGATCCAGGTAGAGCACACTTTCAGTAGCTTCCTTTAAAACAATTTAAAAAAATAAAAATAAAAAGCACTTAAAGATACAATTAATGTAAAAAGAAATAATGATGTTAAATAAATAAAATTATAATAAATGGACAGATGCAGATTAAATATTGATATTAGGTTGTAAACCTCTCAGACACGTGAAAACAGATCCTGTTATGTGGAAACCGTGGGTGTGACAGTAGTTTATCTGGTCCAAAGTCAAATACCAGTGACCTGTGACAGCTCAACCAATATTATACAAGCTGGAAAGATACACACACATATACAAATCTGCATACACGTGGCAGAAAAGTAGGGTTGAGGGTCTCTAATGGACTACACTAAAATAGGATTGGCCAGTGTTGAGTTTCACCTCTGAAGCAAACTCAAATATTTACAGAACTCTAAGGTAGACGGTGAATGTGATGAGACACCAGCTGTGTTTTCAGGCACAAACGCAGATCCAGATTTGGATGCATTCACCGGATCTGGGCTCCTTACACAAAATGTTATTAAAGGTGTACTGGTGTTTGTTGCCTCAGCAGATATGGCCCTCCTGTGCGGACTGACCACAGACTTGTAGTGGAGAACCTGTCTTCGCGGACGAGCTGGCAGGTAAGAGACAACAGGACACAAGCTTTTTAAAAATGACCTAGTTTTGTAGAGGAGCAAAATTAATTTTATTGGCCGGGTCAGTTTCTTTAAACAAGGTACAGAAAACAACACATACCAGGCAATTTTCTATTTACTATAGGAAGCCCCCTAGTATTTATAAATACTTTTTCTTTTTAAACACTTTTTTTCTCCACACAAAAGCACATGTTATTACTGATGCCAGGCATTCTAACAAAAACATTTAACTGTTTTTATTTTATTTATTTTTTTTAAACAGCTGCTCTGATATGGTTTCCTTTGTATCAGAGGTAAATGCACACCCTCCACTGGGTGTCACAAGTGTGTAGCGCCCTCTGCTGGTTGTTTTTCTGAATAGTGTCCATTTGGTGCCTTTCCTTACACGCAGTTGCCGCTGATGTAAAGTCTTGGCTGGGCCCAGTAACGGGTGAGAGTGGTCTAGCGCAGGATACGGTAGCCTTAGGAGGTCCGTAGCCACAGTCTGGAGGTTCTGTGGGCTGGCACTCCCGACTGATGTAACCCCCCTCAAATCCACGGTCCCTACACTCTCCCATTTGGGTCTTTTTCTGTTGCTGATGGAGCTGTGGGGGGTGTTGGGTCGGGCGCACACCCCTCCTCCTTCTTGATCTCTGGTGGTTCCTTACTTGTGGAGGCCGGATGCTGAGTCAAGGCCGAGGGCGTTTCTCAAGGGCTTAACACTGCATTGGTTCCCATTTGCTATTTGGACAAGTGGCTCTATGCTAATATCTTCCTGGGTATGGAGCGGTAAGTAGCATAAAACTCATGTGATTGGGTTTGTTTAGGGTCGGGTGGTAACGGGGTGTAGAGTTACAGTCCTACAGGGGACTCACGTAAACAGTGTATCTCTGTTGAGCCAAATCTCTTTAGAACTAATACATCAACAAAAAGGAAATCCACATTAGGGTTTTCTCCACTTATCCATAGTATTGCCTATAAGTACATAGCATTATCTAAATCGTATAAATAGTTGGCATACAAAAATTCATCCGTTCACCCAAAAAAACCAAACACTGTTCTATGTTACCCTTCAGGCGTCTTATAATATAATTCAATTTGGGTTTTGTTTGATGTGCTTAAAAATATAAGGGTACAAAAGGAATTTAAAACAATAAATAAATGAAAAAGCAACACTTGTCCACTCTCAAAATGCAATTTGTGTGGCTCTTTTGTTTACGTGGCCTCCACTGAAATGGAAGCTTATCACTAAGTGACAAAAGTCAGGACTAGATGACCCAAGTTTCAGTGGTTTCTTGCTGCCTGTTCATTTCTCTCCCTCCAGGTCTGAGAAGGCTCTCACTGACACCTGAGGTTTCATTCCCTGTTGCTAATCCGCCTTTATGCTTTTAAAAATAGGACCTGAAGGACCTGATGAGGAAAGCAGGTGAAGTTACCTTTGTGGATGCTCACAGACCCACCAAAAACGAAGGGTGAGTTGCTGTTTTTTGGGTTGAGTCTTTCTGTATTTACAGTGTGAACTGTTTGTCCACTAATTTCTCTTTTGATGCAGGGTGGTTGAGTTTGCATCCCGCAGTGACATGAAGAATGCCATATCCAAGCTTGATGGAACAGAACTGAATGGGCGCAAGCTGAAGATGTTTGAGGACAGCAGAAAGTAAGTTATTTATTTTAGGTTGTATCCATAAATTGTGCAGGAATTTGCAAGTTCTCAAGTCAGTTTGACAAACTGCTAAAAGAGGTTTAATATTTTATTTTGAAAAGCAGAAACATTGTGTCGTAATTGCGCGCTCTCTCTCTCCCCCTGCAGTCACAGCAAGAGCCGCTCTCGCTCCCGCAGCTACTCCCGCTCAAAGAGTCGCTCCAGGAGCCGCAACCGCTCCAGGAGCCGCTCCAGATCCGCCAGCCGGACTCCCGAGAAGAAGACGTCAGGAGGGGGCAAGGCCTCAGCCAGATCCCCGTCCCGCTCAAAGTCTCGCTCCAAGTCCCGCTCCAGATCTCGCTCGCGTTCACCTGCACCGGCTCAGGACAAACAGTCTCCCCGCTCCCGTTCCCGCTCTCGCTCTCGCTCCCAGTCCCGCTCTCGTTCCCGCTCCGCCTCAGCAGACAGCAAACACTGAGATGGGTACACCTGTATGTTGTAACATAGACTTATAGTTGCTTGGTGTGGGTCTAAGTCTTTTTCCTTTTTTTTTTTTTTTTTTTTTTTTTCCTTCTTTGTTTTAGTGAAGGGGATGCATTGCCTTTTTATATGGCTTATTTTGAAATAAAGACTGTCATTAATGACACTTTTGTGTTTATTATTTGTAAATCTTAATTTTGGATGTGTCTCTGTAGAAGGAAGTTTCGTTATTGTGAGATTTATGTATCCCTTCTTTGTACAGCCTTTTCATATATACGAAATACTCAGTTGGTGATGATGCCCGTTACAGTCTAAGCTGTCTGTCATGTTTTGATTCCATCCAGCACTCTGTGACTCTTGGTCACATCATTGATTCTCCAAAATGTTGATGAGTATGTTTGCGAGTAATGCGAGCTCCCGTTTGTTGCTGTGATTACGCTTCTGATGAGGTATTTGTACACGTGTTTCGTTCACTGCCCTGATATGTGAATCTGCAAAGACTTCAGCTAGTTATTTGTCTGCATTTTTCAGTTTTGTGTAATGAATTTGGATTTTTTTTTTCTTAAATCATGGCCTTATTCCACCTGCTGAGTTTTCTTAATCTCCACCCTATTGGGTGTTGAGGGCCTGAACACGTTTGTCTCTAAATAAGTTTATAATTTGATACTAATAAAATGCCCACTGCATTTCTTTTCTTTTTTTTTATGTCAGTTTTTTAAAATACTTTGTGAATGTGGTTCAAGAGATTCATATGCGCATTACAATTTCTGCGATTGAACTCAATAAAGCTTCACAACTGTTAATTCTGTTTGTTGTTTCTCAGCCAGTATTGAGTAACATTAATTAAAAATTGAGGATTTGCAGTTCAGACGCTGCAGCTTTCTTGTGTGCACATACAGTAGTGGATAACCTTGAGAGTGAAGATTAAGCCAAGCTCATAACTGCCACAAGATCCTGTTTGATCACGTGTGGCTCAAACCTTGATATAATGAAGCTGGTATAGCAAAGTGCACACATTTATGGGTTGTATTAAGATTTTGACTTTATTTCAAGTACTCTGATACACTTCAAGGTTTTTTGTTTAGATATTCTGTGTGTATTGTACAATGAAGAGGCACACGGGGTGAAAATCATTGGCTCTTAGGTGTAATAAAACTTCAGTTACAGTTGCGTTCAAAGTTTACATACACATAGGCATGAATGTGATAATTTGCTGCTTTCCATGATTTCTTTGAACGGTTCTTTTTTCGGGGTGGAAACAGACTATATCTTCAATGACTTTAAAAACAAGAATTCGGTACACAAGTTTGAATTTATTTTTGGGTCAGTTATATAAACACATTACCTCTGATATTTGGTTAAATCGCCCTTAGCAAGTTACACCTCAACTAGATGCTTTTGGTAGCCACAAACAAGCTTCTGGTCAATTCTGGCTCGATATTTGACCACTCCTCTTGGTAGAATTGTTAAAGTTACGTTAAATTGTTTGCATTTTCCTGCCACGGACCTGTTGAGGTCAGGATTTGGGAAGGCCAGAGTGTTAGCCTGCTCTATTCATTTACAAAACCAGTTTTGATGTATCTTTGGGATCATTGTTTTTTTGGAACCCCAGACTGTGTTGAAGTTTCAACCATCTAGCTTTTGATTTGAGGTGAAGTTTCTGTCTTCATTATTCCGCCCGCTTTGTGCAATGCCAAATCCTAAATAAATTCAAACTTGTGCACCCAACTCTTAAAAAACAAGAGTTGGGTAAGCGAGTCACTCCCCATAGACTTCCACGTTAAAGGGCCCAACTTTACAGGATTATAAAAGCTAACTATAAATAGGTACCCTGTTCACAGCAACATCATGGGGCCAAATGTATTTGGAACACATCTGAATACTGAGCACACGTTTGACTAACAGGTGTCCCAACAAAGACATCTGTACCTGGTGTGTGCTAACTGGACCTCTCTGCTATGTATGTCTGCTATGTATATCTCAGCTTATAACTTATTGCTCCACCCTTTCATCCACATATGATCACTTCTGGCTAAAGTGGCGACTACATCCACTTTTTTTGCACAGTCTTTGGTTTATACTGAGAAAAACTTGATTTTGAACAGTAGAAATTAATTAAAGTTTTCCATTCTTTCGTTTGTTCAAGGGGACAGAGGGACGATTACTGAGCAGATATGATTATAGACAAGCTATCTGAGGATTAATATAGTAACAGCTTATCCAGGAGCTCACGCTAATCCTTAAAGTGGCCACGTGCTTTAAAGATGAGTGGTTTCTCTTTACGTTATTCACCGTTAAAGTGTAAAACATGTTTGTTGCGGTCTTGGTTAAATACCGGCAGTTTTAATTGCGTTGGCTTTAATCACACTCATCGTCGTCACCACATGGTGGCAGTATCTACTCGCATTACAAAGTCCCTGCATGGCTGTACGTGAGTGATCCACCATTAGGGATGACAATAATCAGGAAATGCTTTTCCAGATGAATGAATGGAAATAATTTACGCAGGTAAACTGCTGTGGTTTGTAAGAATGAAAGATGTAATCAAGCCACTCGAGCCGTTTAAGGAATTTAAGACGGAGTTTTTGCATATATATAAAGCATGTTAATCATTAATCATTGTAATAAAGTTGTAGAAATTATCAGCAGTTGCACTAAAGACCTTTTCTAAACATAACTCACAATTGCATCCCATTTATCAGGTGAACCTAGACTCTTAACCACTGGACTGGGATTATCTATCTGTAGTTCAATGTAGCTCCACCTCCAGCAGCTCTCACAGCAAAGCTTTGTTGTTGTTATTGTTGTATCACTCAGGTATCACTCTACCTGCCACTGCAGGGAAGGAAGTCCTACGGTGACGTTTTGTTCTGGACAGAAATATATGAGGGATGATTAATACCCTGCTGAAGTGCAATGAATGCAAAGGCAGTCAAATTTAAGTGCCAAACTTATAGAAGGAAATTAGTGCCATATTTTAAAATAAAAAAACAAAACAAAAGTTTTGCATATAATGACTTAATCTTAGTGAGCTACTAAAAGCTGTATGCTTTCTTACCACTGCAGCATCTATGCAGTAATAAAGCTCCTTTAGCCTCTAAGTGGAGGAAGTATGATACTCTGAGACTCGTTTTGCCTTCAAGGAAATGGTCTTTGTTATATGGTAATAAACACTTACTTTATTAGGTATTCATCTTGTTTATGTATAATTCTGCCCCTACCATTCAAATGTGTCATTAGAACTGAAAAAAAAGCTAAATAACACACATCTCTTGCTGTATAAGTAACATCCTACACACTTTCCTTTTTAAATAAGCAGTGTCACTGTGGTATTACAAAATGCTGTTTCATCAGTCTGAAACACACCAACTTCCTTAAAATGCCTTGTTTATCTCACAGCGACATTGATCCAACATACAATAAAACTTAACGCTATTTGATGTCAGTGTTGCTAAGCTTTCATCTGAACTGTAATCAGTACAAATGATTACCTGGAATAACTGCCACTACTCCACTATGTGAGCTTTCATGGTTTCACATCAGTTGGAGGGTTTCATGGTGTAAGGTTGTGGTAGTTATAGTGTTCTATCTGAAGTTGGTGTATTGGGTTTAACAGCTGGTGATAGATTTCATTTCCTTTTGTTTTTGGATACACTGATTTTTTCTTTTTTGGAGAAAGACACGACTCATGGTGCATATTAGCAGGACTCAGCTTGATAAAATAAATTTACTGTACTGCAAAGATGAGTCTAAATGTGGGGTGGACTAAACCATTTTACCATGTGTTTCCATCCATCCTTTTCCACTTATCTAGTTAACCTAACATACATGTCTTTGGACTCTTGTAAAAAGCTCGAGTACCTGCCTGAGAACCTGCCAACTCCACAAAAAAAGGCCCAGCAGGCTGGTGGATTTCAAATCTCTATCTCTAAATATGGAAATGCAAAACTGCAAACAAAAACAGGCTTTGGAGGACTCCTCCCACTGTCTGTCCTAAGGTAGTCTGTCCCACTCACTCCACCCCACATCAGCAACTAGGGCCCCCTGGTAAAAGCACTGAGTTGCTGCCATCTGATTGGTTGATTAGATATTTACATTAACATGCAGTTATACAGGTGCATGCTGTCTTACCACAGTTTTATCATATAGCTGGCATCATATGTGTCATATCATATATGCTTTTCCTTTACAAGACATTTTAAAATCTTGTGCAAAAACAAAAAAAACAATGCAATGAATGCTGTGAGTAAGTGTGTGAGTGGGTAAAAGGCTCCCCTCCCTCCCGCAACAGGGCGGCACGAATCGCCCTCCATACCCTCAGAGCAGCGTGGTAGGCACAACAAGCTCAGCGGTGGCTCCGCTGCAGTCCCTCCCTGGCACAGAGGACCACACCGGAGAAATGAGCTCGTCCTCCGCCGTCTGCACTGCATTAACGTGAGTGCGTAACGGCTCTTTTCACGGAAACACACGCGTATACAGAGGACCCGCACCGGTTTGCTGTTTCCAACCCCCCCAGCTAGGTGTCGGATAGTCCCACCGGCAGCTCGGACCATGGCGGAAAGAAGCGGCCGGCTGAGTTTCCCCGGGAGCGGGGCTCTCAACAGACCGGTCCCCATGAACCTGTTTGCAACGTGGGAGATAGACGGATCGTCCCCGAACTGCATCCCGAGGTAAAACGCGGCTGGCGCCGTATCTCGGTGTCCTTTTAAACTTTAAATGCGACGCTTTTACCGTGCCAGACGCGCAGGCTGTCAGTTGTCAGTTGGCTAACGTTACGCTTGCACCAGCTAGCTGTATCATCATGCCAAGTGGATGCCCATGCAGGCAGGCCCTGCACCGGGATCCTCCATCCATCTGCAGCACTGTTTGAATGTAAATATTGCAAAGGGAGGGTAAGCTGTGCCTTGTAGTTGTTGGTAGGCTACAAAAACAAAAACGTTCACTGCAGGGTTACATCCCACCGTGAAGGTGTGTGTTCTGCAGAAGAATGAAAGGTAATCAGCCCCGTGCCAGGTCATTGTGCCAGACTTCATGCATCATGGAGACCCAGTGGGTTCAATGGGTTCTTGTGACGCCCCCCCTCCCATCCTCCATCCTCCATCCTCCTCCCTCCACCCTCTAGGAGACTTAAATGCGGTGTGCATTCCAAGGTTGCCCCGATTTGGGTGCATGTCTATGATTTCTAGTGTTCCTCATCTCAGCACTGGTAACATTTCACCCATGATAGGAGAGCAGTTCACAACAATTTTCACTATTGATTGTCTTCTGCCTGAAAATATAGTTTAATACCTTCACAGACAATAATATCTCAGAGTCTCTGGAGGCTTTGGCATTGTTTTTAGTTTACTGCCTCATATCTCCCACTATGTAAACATACTGTAAAAAAAAAAAAAAAAAAAAACCCCAAGCAACCAACTTCAAAATGTCATTTCTTCAACCTGTCTTTAAATTTGTGTGCAGCTGCTGAAAAAGCATCAAGCAGTTTTAATTTTCCTTTGTCGCGCTATTTGTTTTTCAATGCTCAAAACAAAAAACGCTCTGTGTAGGTGTGTTTGGTTCCTTCAAACTTATACCTTGCCCTCAGGTTGCAAACAGAACAGAGCAGTGTTTGTGTAGTTGTTCTCAGCTGGAGTGTCACTGTGGTTTTACTGGACTGCGCTCCTAAAACCCAACAATGTCTAATTATACGGTGATTTAAAAGGGAGAAAAAAACAGCAAATTTTCACTTTTCTGATGCTGGAGTTAATTACAGTAGCGTAAACTACTCATTCATTACTAAAATGAACATGGGTATATAATTAAGGCTATAGTAAATACAGGAATATATGAGATTTCCTCCTCCTCTGAATATATTTGTCTGTTAGGCTTTTTCTTTTACAGTCATGGTTAAAAGAAAGTACAGTTTTAATGTCTAACATATCAGGACACGACAAAAATAATCTGGCCCATAACAGGTCTTAATATTTGGTAAATACAACATCAGGGGAACAAAAACGCATGACCTATCACGCTTTTATTTATCAGCTTGACTCATGCACTTGAGTGACTGATCATCAGTAAACGTGAGCTCCTTTAAAAAAGCTGAAGTTTTGGTGGTCTGGAGCATTCAGGTGTGGTTTAAAGGAGGAATTACATCACCACTGAACCCGTTGTTCCTGTCCATCAATCTGGGTAATGTTTAAAAGGTCATTTCCAAACGATTTGAAGTCCATCATTCTCCAATGAGAAAGATTATTCACAAGTGGAAAACAAGACGTTTGGACGGGCATCCCAGCAAATTCACCCCGACAAAATAGAAGCCTTAGCTACTATGTTAAATGTTAAAGTTATTAACGGTACAAATTTCCAGGAGAAAGCATTTCTAAAAAGAACAAACCACAAGACTTTGGTCCAGTGTCCAAAAGACACATTAGCCCAAAGTGGTTATGACTGGTTATAGTGAAAAGAGAAGGGAAATATCAGCAGAAGCACATCACACCAAGCACGGCGGTGGAGGGTTGATGATTTGGGCTTGTTTTGCTCCCAGAGGACCTTGGGACCTTACAGTCATTGAATCAACCATGAACTCGGATGTATACTGGAGTCAAATGTGAGTCCATCTGTCCAACAGCTAAAGCTTGGGCAAAACTTCATGCAACAGGACAACGATCCCAAGCACAGCAGCAAATCTGCAACAGAATGACTGAATTGCTTTGATGGGCCGTTACAAAAGCTGTTCATAAACAAATGCCCACAAACCTCAATGAACTGAAATGACATAAAAAGAGTGGGCAAAAATCCCCCACAGTGATTAGACAGATTGATAAAGTCATACAGGAAACTGATTACTTGAAGTTGCTGCTGCTAAAAGTGAGTCAACAAGCTACTGAATCATGGGGTGTACTTTGTTTTGTTAGTTTTTCAGATGCTGTTTCAATAGACACAGTGTAATATGTCATGTGTTGTCATTCATCTCGGCTTGTGTTTACCTCATTTTAAGACCTGCTAAGGAGCAGATGATTGTTCATTGTGGCGTTATGCATAAAACCTTATAATTGAAAGAGGGTTTACTTTATGTTTGAAAGCCTAACATGCAAATATTCAGTTTGAGAATAATAATTCTGAGTGTCAGACCTTGAGCTCAAACACTGGGTTATCGCACAAAATAGTCGGTGTGATTATGAAGTGGCATTGAATTAAGCCACAGCCTTGGTATAAAACCTTGGTCAGCAGTTCTACAAACTATCCTTTAAACCTGATATGTTCGGATAGTTAATGTTGTAACTATTAGCAGAAGCATGTAATGTGGTTAGATGTGTTTTTGAATTAAAAACAGATATGAGGCATTTCAGCACGAGTATAACTGTAAATAAATCTATGCTTACAGGCATATAATCAAATAAAGTTGCATTTTTCCCCCATAAAATCGGAGCCAAAACCTCATTAGAGGAGGTCAGAAAATAAATCTTTTTTTTAAATGGTCGTATATCAGATTGAAATACGGTAATTATTCAGTGCTTGGATGCAATACAGACAAAATCGTGCTGTCAGACTTCGGTCAGCATCTGTCAGCCTGCAGAAAAGAGGGAAAAAGCTGCAACTGATACAAAATATGGAGGAGTATATTTGCGTGTTTATTTACTTTTTTTAAACTCTCTGTCCTGAGCCTCGATCTATCCTCTTAAGTTAATACCTTCAGTGGGCATTACATTGCATGGCTTTTAGCTGAAATAAAACTAATTCATTTCCAGGAATAGCATAGTCGAGATGTTATTCAGCTGAGTGGACAAGTGGATAAAAAGGTTCCTGTAACTAAAAAGTCCCGGGTTCAATCTGCTCTGACCCTGCACGTCTGTCAGCAACAAGAGCAGCGTGGGCTGTCGTATGAAGCTGCTTTACAGCGTGGATTTACTTCGCTTAATGTGTTCGTGGGCCCAGACACTGCAGCGACTCGCCTGCTCGTGTGAAGTGAGTTCAAGACCTTTAAAGGCTGTAGCTCTCTATTGACTGCTGTCTGTCAGAGTTTAGACAGGAGGAACTCAGCTTGTTAACCAGGTGTCAAATCAACTGTCTTCCTCTATCAGTCTCACATGGGAACTAAATAAACTGAACGCCTCACTGCCTGCACTACTATCTACTTCTTTTAGTATTTAGTTGTTTTTTTCCTGAAACAATGGAGAGGCTTTTCTTTCAGTTTTTTTTTTTTTAAACATTAACAGATTACTATAAAGCTCGCTGTTGAGTCTTTTCATGTAGTATAATTCATGGAGCGTACTAGATAATTAAAAATTTAGCTTTGGATAAATAGTGTGAAAATGAACTTGGTTATTTCTATTATTCCAACACACAGACTGTATATAAAAGATGGACCTGGAAAGCGAATGCAGAAGACCTTTAAACCTGCATTTCTTTCCCCTAATGGTCAGCAGGAGGTCATTTTTTTTTTCACTTATAAAAAGAAGTCTGATTGGGAAAAGGCCAGTAAATACATTCGCATTAAATGTAATCATCTTCAGCGGTAGCTTCAGATCATGAATTATGTTAATGTTCATTTTGTAAATTGTATGCTTTAGGGCATGGGCACCTTATGTTTGACAAATCGGTCAGGGTCGAGAGTTCATCATTCACTGCTATGCATATGATACCCAATTATATTTATCTATGAAGCTGAAAGACAAAAATACATTAGTTCAGTTAAAGCTATAAAGCCTCTGATGACTGCCAATTTCCTACTATAGACGCAACTGAATATCTTAGCAACATTATGTCTAACCAGATACTTACTGTAGATAGGCCTAGGCTTCCAGCAGCACTGTGAGGAAACTTTCAGTCATTTCTAATCAGGATATATCCTTCACCATGCACATTAAACAACTATTTAAGATTGCCTGCTTTTATTTGATTCTAGCTAATGTATTAATTGCTTAAATGCTCTGCTTTAATCCATTATTATCAGGTTGTTCTAAAAATTCCCTTACAAGCTTTTAGTTGATCCGGAATGCTGCAGCTATAGTAAATTGTATCTTCTATTTTCCACTCCCAACCAGGTGGCTGCCCCTTCCCGAGCCCTCCCAGAGGTCTCTTCCTGTTTAGAAGGGAGTTTTTCCTTCCCACCTTTTCAAAGAGCTGTTATTAGAGAATCATCAAATTTAGAGGGGTTTTTTTTCTCTAATGCTGTAGGGTCTTTACCCTAGTATCTGCCGGTTCGTGACAAAAATTAAGATATATTTTTGTCGATAGGTAAAATGCTAAGAGCAAGGCTCCAAAACTTAAATCTGCAAACTAGTGGATGATGGTAGCTGTGTACATCTTTTGCATACAGTCTATGGTAAACAACTGAAATTTAATTGTTATCATATTTGCTTCCCTTCTCAAAAATGTGAGCTCTCAGTAAAAACTGAATGTATGTTAAGTTTTATCAACTGCCATCTGTCATCGTAATTTTTGCAGTTGTACAAGCAAGCCTTCAGCCTATGCATTGTGATAAGAAAAACAGTATAGTTCTTGTCAGCAGTGACCATGAAAGTTAGTGGATTCTCTATATGAGACAGAGGTAGTATGAAGGGAAGAGTACTTAGCATGAAAAGGGATTTTTTTTTAAATTTTAAACACATCTCCTTTTTAGTCCTCAGGAGCCAGAGTTTAATTTTTTTTATGGGGAAATCAGGTTTGGTGTGAATAGAGTCAGTAACACGGTTCCATGGAGCTGTACTCATTATACTGTTCTGTTGCCAGAATGAGACTTTAAATTAGTAAACTTGTATACAGTGCTAATCAGTTCCTGGCATCCCTTTACCTCGCATGGGTTCATTACATTTCTAAAAATCAGCCAAGCTACTGTTTGTAACATGGGACCAAGCAGCATTTTTAATTTGAACTAGCATATGTGCTCTTCCCCTGATTTTTATCATTTTATCCTGTACCTTCCTCATCCTTCCGCAAATACTGCTCGCAGTGGCTCGGAGGTCTCTGAAGCCCAAAGGCTATTAGCCTGGGAGGCTTATAGAAGTGCTGCCTCGGCACTGATCTCACGTTTCCTAGAGTCACTTCAGGACACGTGCCTCTCCACGCTGAGATACTTCATAATCACCTACCTCAGGAGAGGGAGGGGGCCTTAAACACATAACGTAGAGGTTGGTGGGTTGTGAAAATCCAGATGTGAGATCTAAAAGTGGCTGCAGTTTTTATAAGGTAGCACTAAGTGTTTATGAGGCTCTGATCTGTGCTTACTAATAATGCTAAGAAAGGATACAAAGAACATGATGGGTACAATGAAGGCTCCTCTTATATTCTCAGCATCCTCCTTAAGTGATCCCAACTCTGAATGTGAAATGTGGTGGTAAGTCCTGTCACCTCATTGTGAGAGGCATTTGAATGAGCACCAAATACGCCGATTCATTGCTCAGGGCATCTGAACGCTTTGCTATAATTGCACGCTTGTTCCTAAAGATGCTTGTGTCTTCTAAGAGCCTCTTAAGACCCCTATCATGCATGTAAAATCAATCAGCTGCTGATGCTACCTCTGCTCTTAAGAGCCAAGGGCAAGGAGCTGTTTCATTTTGGTATTTTTGAAGTGGGCATCAGCTGCATTTCTGCACATCAGCCCACAGGCGTGTGGCTAAGTGCTACAAGAGACGGGGCCAATCTCAGAGACAGAGCAGGGATTGAACGGGCCCTCGAATGGCAGCTGGAGCCAGTAGGCAGTCATATTTGGGCCTGTTGGAGGCGAGACTGCTGAGATGTCGCTTTGAGCAGCAGCGAGACACTTGCTCTTTTGTCCCCTGGCTGCCTGGGATGGTCACACTGCGGGAATTTAGAGTAGGATGAATGAGGGGCAGTTAAAGCCTCTCATTGTTTTATGTTCCCTTTGTTGTTCTTGTTGTCCTGCACTCGGTGCCTGTTCTGTACCAATGTTTGTGAGTTTTAACAAGGCTAAGAGGCTACAGCTATGCCAGAAACCCTGTGAAGCTGTGCTTAGGAAGTTTTTTGAGCTAAATGATAACGTGCCTAGAATAACAATGCTTGCGTGCGGATCTCCAGCAAGTATAGTGTTTACCCTCCTAGCTTTGCATGCAAGAGTGATAAGATCAATAGCAGAGGTTAGCAAATGGTTTTTATTCTGAGGGTAACAACTGGAATTTTGTTTTTTTATTATGACAACTTCAAAACATTTCAACAAAAAGTAGGTTTCATCATCTGGGAGCGTATTTGTTCCTTCTTTCCTGCAAATGTTGCCATTTTTTATTGGTTAAGTCAGAGGGTTTAAGTTTCTTGTGGTGATATATAAAATGCCAGATGTTCAGAAAATTTATATACATTCATATATCCTCTTGGGACCATGAATGAACCAATTTCATGGGAAAAGTGTGAACAGTCATTGAGACATTTCAGTAAAAAAAAACAACAAAAAACCAAAATGTCACCCTAGTGGTGTTTGTAGATTAGGTCTCAGTCACGCAGCCCCAGAGACTCCTTGCTAGGGAAAAGTATGGAGATCACTGGATGTCACTGGATACAAATTAGTCACATAAAGGGTTTTACACTACGAATCAGCTCTGGGTTGCGTTGGTTGCTTGCAGATTGCTGCTGTCGCCCATAGTTTGCATAGGAGATGTCGACTTGCTTGCAAATATTTGCTAACTGAACCACAGAACGGCAGTTAAACAACACAATTGACACACTTGACATAAGTTCACCTTCAAAATAAAAGTCTTACTGTACCTCACTGTAGAAATCAACATTTTAAACCTTACAACTTTTAAAATGTCTATTAGTGACGAAAGCAGTCACCAGCGCAGCATCATCTTTACAACCAGTTTCACCTAGCATCAGCAGGCAGCCTCCTGCAGACGTTTGCCAAACTGTTTGGGGAATACACAATCTTCCTGTAGCTGCGGGTGGGTGCCAGGCAGGCCTGTGCAAACCATGAGCTAAATTTCTTGGCAGTTGGTTGATTATGTTTATGCCAGGCGCACAGGCACAGAAAA